>NC_061835.1:12743035-12750535 GCF_019202785.1 Penaeus chinensis
TCTCTCTCTCTCTCTCTCTCTCTCTCTCTCACTTCCTCTCTCTCTCTCCCTCCCTCCCTCTCTCTCTCTCTCTCTCTCTCTCTCTCTCTCTCTCTCTCTCTCTCTCTCTCTCTCTCTCTCTCTCGCTTTCTCTCTCTCTCTCTCTCTCTCTCTCTCTCTCCCTCTCCCTCTCCCTCTCTCTCTCTCTCTCTCTCTCTCTCTCTCTCTCTCTCATTTTCGCTTTCTCTCTCTCTCTCTCTCTCTCTCTCTCTCTCTCTCTCTCTCTCTCTCTCTCTCTCTCTCTCTCTCTCTCTCTCTCTCTCTCTCTCTCTCTTCCTCTCCCTCTCCCTCTCCCTCTCTCCCTCTTTCCCTCCCTCCCTCCCTCTCTCTCTCTCTCTCTCTCTCTCTCTCTCTCTCTCTCTCTCCCTCTCCCTCACCCTCACCCTCACCCTCCTTTCGCAGACGCATACCCAGACAACCTAACCTCTTGACATCAGCAATTACTCCCACTGCAATTCTCGGAAAGGCATAAACCCATTAAAAGAAATAAAGAAAAAGAGAGAGAGAAAAAATAGTGACGGCATGCAGCCCAAATTATCGACATATGTGAAGGCTGCTGACGCCCAAAACAAGCGCTTATTCTCCTGTGTATTGAGAACGGAAATTCCGGCGTGTTTCTGCCATTAGCCGGGTGTCTGCGTTCCATAGGCCCGGTATCCCTTGTCCGTTCAAGTTTTCGTAATGTGTTCATCAGTTGTTGTTTTTTTAGTTTTTTTTGTCCTTGTTGTTGTTGGTATTATTGTTGTTGTTGTTGTTTTGTTGTCGTTGTAGGATTTGTTATTTGTCTTATCGGCAAGCTGTTGAAAATTACTGATTTCTTATAATATTTATAATTGTTATATATATTTTTGAGTACTGTTGATTTGGGTGCTGAAGGCTTTTCAAAAAGGATTTTCGTATTTCTGAGAACCATTATTTTACTAGCAGTCATACTGGTAACATCTGATGATAATTGTCGATTTTCTTTCACTTTCAATATCTCCCTTTCTCTCTTTATTCCTCTACGTTTTCTTCTGTTGCTCACACTTTTATATATTCTATAAGTAGCTCTTATTGCCGCAATCGTAATACTGTAGTTACTTCATTTTTTTCCATGGTAAATAACGTGTCCTTATAACATGTATCAGCCACAGGTCGTTTACCCTGAATTTATATCTATGCTACTGATATCAATATTGTTTTTTAGAGTCAGCTCCACGAATATTGCTGTTATTAAGGTTATTATTACGGTTACACCATAGGATGATGAAAATGTTTATCAGTGTTACTGTTTCTTCTATCACTGACATGATCATTGTTGTTGTTGTCATTATTAGCATGATCATTATTACTGTCATTATTATAATTATAGTTATTACGATCATCACCAGCACGATAATAATTAGTATTATCATTATTGTTATTATTATTACCATTATCATTATTATTATTATTATTATTACTATTGTTATTATTGTTATAAATACTAATAGTAGTATCATCATCATTATTTTATGACCTCCAACATCGTTATCACAAGTTATTATATCATCGGCTCTGTTGTCGTTAGTACTAGCAGTAATAGTGTCATTATAACTATAATTTAAATTGCTAGTCATTATGACGATGATTACCATAAATGCTATTGTTATTTTATTATCATTATCATTATTATTAAGTTTTACTTTTAGTATAATGATAATGATCGCTATTATTGTCATTGCCAATATTACCATGAGAACAATAAAAGCAACTACGACTATTAATATATGCATTATATTTTCAAAGGTCTTAAGGATGGGTCCGGTGTCAGCAGGTTTACTATAAGTCTATTTAAAGACTTCGTACTCTCGGTATCTACAGGAAATGGGCTACGTTTTATGTGACGCCAGTACTTTGTCCTTGAAGTTGCATAAGTACGGGCTAATTTGTCTTCCTCTTTATCTCCCTCTTCATTACCATCAACTGAAACTTTACTTTCCCTAAGGATTTGAAGCGTATCATTTGACGCTGGTGGTTTTACATTCACTAACCCTATTTCTTCTTTCAGCGACTAGAAATCATTGTTCAGAGATGGCTCCCTTGTAAAGTAGTAGACGAGTTGCCTCACTTTGTTATGTATGTATATAAAAGATGCGTGTGTATTCATTCAGGAGCCGCAACGTTAAGTATTTGTTGAGTGCTGTGGTATTGGGCAGGTGTTATGATATTTTGTGACTGTATTCTGTTAAGAATTTTGAGAGAGGTATGTTCTACATTTGATTCAGTACTGTAAATATTGATGCGTTATGTGTTGTAAATAGTATTGTAAATGTTGATTCATTATATTTTGTAAGTAGTATTGTAAATGTTGATGCATTATCTTTTGTAAATAGTATTGTAAATGTTGATGCATTATCTTTTGTAAATAGTATTGTAAATGTTGATGCATTATCTGTTAGATGCAGAGAAATCAAGGTTTTAGGTAAGACTTGTATGGGTTCCCTTTTATACTGAAGCATGCTTCTGTTACAAAGAACGCTCGTAAGTAAGGCTGCATTACCATAATATATCCTTCCCCACTGAAACAACCAATCCTCTTAGTTTCGTTAATAGATAACAAACGAAGGAACTGATGTCTCCTCTGATACCTATAGAGGAGGTTAAATAACATTTAATTAGGAAAGGCGATGTAATTGCTGTTCGAACTAAAGTAGCTTTACAAATTATGGAAAAGAAGGTCACAGCTAATTTCCAAGATGTACATTGTCTGATGAACCTGAATAACACACTTCTACATTGCATAAGTGATCCAGGTGTGGGAGGAATCACAGTCCCCTTATTGCTGGTGTGGTATCTGTAGCGTAGTACTTAAAAATCCCATTATCAACAATAGTATTTTTCCTCTTACATTTACAGCCGTCCTGTTCATTATCACTATCGTTGTCTTCAGTGTAGATAAATGTGATTATAACAGAAATAGTAATTGTAAAGGAAAAGAAAAAAATAAATATAATAATTACAGCAATAATAAAAAGACACAAGCCATTACATATTGCTCAACACAACAAAAGAAACGATTCAAATTATTATGTCATCAGTAATAACAGTATAAATTGAGAAGAAAAAAAAAAGTTACAAAATTTTAAATGTTAACGAGTGCAAAAGTATGTCAGACACTATGCTAATGATTTTGTGCATTATGTATGTCCCTTGCCAGAATATTCGGTAGAGAAAGTTAGACTGACGGTGGGTGAAGGGGTAGCAGATGAAATAAGGAATGGTGAGAGGAGGATAAACGAAGGGGAAATGGATAAGAATAGGGGGGAAGGGAGGCGGATGACAGGAGGTTGAAAGGGGGGTGATTGATAAAGAAAAAAAAAAAAGGATTGGAGATCCAGATAAAAGAGCAAATGAGAATGAGTGGGTAAAGGAGAGAGGAGGAGGGGCGAAAGAGAGGGATAGGGAGATGAGACGATAGAGAGAAATGTGTGATGAAAAAAGAGAATTTCTTGTGTGTGGAAAGGAGTGAGAGTGAGATGGAAAGGGAGGAGAAGGAGGAGACGGAAGAAACAAAAAGAACGTTGAAAATAAGAATGAGAGACAGAGCGGGAAGAAATGCAAATATAATGAGCAAGGGAGAGTAGGAATAGGGGAGACAGATCACGCTGTACAAGAATATTAACCAGTACATAGTAGGAATAGGAGAATAGAGTAGGTGGATAGATTACAACAAAATTCTTATAGAAAAAAAAATGAAACTATAAAAACATAGATAAGAAATATGATACAGGAGTAAAAGAGTGTAGAACAGAAAGAAAGTAAGAGAAAAAGAACGAAAAAAAACACCGGTTGAGTGCAAGCCGCGGATGATTCACCTCAGCGAGCGTCCCGCAAGGCAAGGTCGGGACCCAACCCCATTCTCTCTACTCACGCACGCCCACATGGTCTCGCTCTGGGGCCATTCCGGCGCCCACGCGACCTGCAACCCGTTTTACTCGCGTGTACGATGACCGTAACCATTGAGTATTCGCTGTGAAGAGTAATTCGTAGCACATGAGGATTCTTAAGCGGAGGAAAATCGCCCGAAAATCCGCAGGTGGCAACCTTTTTGAGGGCGACGGAGAAAGCAGCTTGTGCCAGATTTCCTTCTTTTGACTCCCTTCCTGCCGCGTTACACTTGGATCAACCATCTGCAATACAGGTGGCGAGGCGAAGGCGTTAGGTTCTCCTCTCCGTCCTTTCAGATCGAGAACATAAGATTTTTTGTCGATATATCACGCGAGTTTTCTCTTACGCAAGGGGGGGGGGGAGAATATTTAGTAATTGGCACCTCGAGTCCTACGATGCCGGTTGGGCTGCCGTGTTTTCGAGATCTTTAACTTAAATAATATTTTTAATTGGTATCTATTCACCCAATTAAATTCCCACCTCAGTCTTTGTCTTTTGATCTCTCAATACCGGATGATTTAATAAACCCAGAAGCATTTCTTCCTTTTTTTGTGCGAATTTTGTTTTCAATTCGTCGTCAGGTGGGGGCCGCGAGGTGAGAGAGGAGAGAGCGTGAGTGGAAATAAATAAATAAATAAAAAAAAGAGTGTTCGCTTCTCGCAGTTATTATCCTTTCCTAATTTGGTCATGAACTGCTTGGAGAAAGTCATGCGCTTGTTTGTCAGTTGCTAGACATGTGAGGAGTGCGTGTGTGCATGTGTGTGTGCGCGCAGTTGTATATTTGCAAATCGCTCACAAGATTTTTGAAGTGTGATGGAATGCGAGAGGGGGGAGAATAGTGTGTGTGTGTGTGTGTGTGTGTGTGTGTGTGTGTGTGTGTGTGTGTGTGTGTGTGTGTGTGTGTTCGCATGTATGTGAGTATATGTGTGTGTGTGTTTACGTATGTACCACTGTGTGTATGTGCGTGTGTGTGTGTGAGGGAGGGAAGGGGAGGCGAAGATAGAGCCAGAGAAGGGAGGAGGTTAAGGGTGAGTAGAGACTGAGTGGTAGAAAATGGGGAAGAAGGAGGAGGAGGAGGAGGAATAGGCAGAGAGAACGAGAAAGAGAAAGGGAAAGAAAGAACGAGCAAAGAAGATGTAATAATTGATGGGAGGAGAGGAAATAGGTTAATAACGAATGGAATGACCGGTCAAGCGATAAAGAAAAGAGGGCGGGCTTCTTACGGAGACAGGAAATGGGAGAAAGGGCAAAGGGATCGAACGAAAAGAAAGGGAAGAGAGAAAATGAAAGTGAGAGTGAGAAGTGAGGGAAAGAAGTCAACGGTTTGAGTGAGAATTGTAGGTGAGAGAGAGAGAGACATACTTACGGAAAGAGAGAAACGGAAAGAGAAAGAGGGAGAGACAAAGCGAGACAGAAAAAGGAAACAAACAAATAGACAAAGAGAAAACAAACAGACAGAGCGAGAGAGAGAATGCCAAGAGAGAGAGAGAGAAAGAGAGGGAGAGAGAGAGAGAGGGATAGTAAGAGAGAGAGAGAGAGAGAGATAGCAAGAGAGAGAGAGAGAGAGAGACAGAGACAGAGAGAGAGAGAGAGAGAGAGAGAGAGCAAGAGAGAGAGAGAGGGGGGGGGGGGGTAGTAAGAGAGAGAGAGAGAGAGAGAGAGGAAGGCTGTACCCTAAGAGAGCGCCGCACTACAGCAAGCGAGAGGCACGCCCAGTGTCAGAGGGAATTACTAGGCCTTATTGCCGAAATGTAGAAAGTTTGAGGGATGTAGAGAAAGAAAAGAAAAAAAAAAAGATATATACGTCAGGAAGTTAACCTAACTGGAAGTTGGGGAGGTTTTGTACAAGTTCAGAAGTTTTGTACAAGTTGAGCAAGTTGAAAATTGAGGAATGATGTAGATGTTGAAGGAATTCTGTAGAGGTGTGAATTGAAACTGAAAGTTGTTTTTTTTTTTCTAATGTTCTTTTAAGTAAAATTTAGTGGTATTACACATGGGGAAAAAAATACGTTTTTAGGAGCGAAAGAAATGGTGTAGAGAGAATGAAGAGTGAATATAAACTCGATAATTGAGTTTTAGAAACTACGGAAATTTGTAGAACTTTTGAGCTGGGAGATAAAACGATATGGAATAATGAGATAAAATTCAGATAAATGGGTGGATAGGGATAGGGGTGATAGGGAAAGTGATTGATTACGAATGAAGTAATGGGGAGAAGATGGGGATAGATAGGCAGATAGATAAAGAGAGATAGAGAGAGAGCAGGAGGGAGACGGAGTAGGCAGATAAAGGAGGAGGAGGGGGGGGGGGGGCGAAAGCACGAATAAATGAGAGAAAGAAAGTGTAGAGAGAGAGAGAGAGAGTTATGGAATAAGGCGAGGCAGGGAAAAGTGAAGAGAGAGAGAAAGAAAGAAAAAGAGAAAGAGAGAGAGATATAGAGAATGAAAAGAAGAAAAAGAGAGAGAAAGAGAGACACACACAGACAGACACAGAATAACCGAAAAAAAAGATATCACAACCGAAATAAGAAAAACAAGAAGAAGAAGAAGAATGAGAGATGAGAGAAGTAAATAAAGTCTTTGATACTGAGCGATACATTTAAATTCCCAAATATTTCCGGGCGCGGGGTACGTCATTTGCGGCCTCCCGTCTTGAAATTTCGAGAAGCTTCTAGAACATCGGCGCGAGATGGCGTTGTTGTCTTTTTTGTTATTGCTGTTGTTTTGTTAATATATTTTTGTTGTTATTATTATTTTCGTTATTGTTGTTATTATTGTTATCATCATCGTTATCGTTATTGTAATCATTATTATTATTGTTGTTGCTGTTTTTGATATTATTAGTTTCAATATTATTGTTATCATCATGATCATTATTATCATCATCCTTATTATTATTATTATTATTATTATCATTATTATTATCATTATTATTGTTGTTGTTGTTGTTGTTGTTGATGTTGTTGATATCATTATTATCATTATTATTATTATCATCATCATTATTATTATTATTACTATTACTATTATTATTATTATTATTATTATTATTATTATTATTATTATTGTTATTATCATCATTATCATCATCATCATCATCATCATCATCATCATCATCATCATCATCATCATCATCATCATCATCATCATCATCATCATCATCATCATCATCATTCTTTTATATTCCTTTCTACATTCTTTTCTCATTTCTCTTCTCAGATTCGCAAATGGAGACAGGAAGAGAGTCATGAGTCAGTGAATAAATAGCTGAGTCAGTGGATTCCTCACGTACGGGAGGCGATAGGTCATTCATGAGTCAAGGTGAGTAACATTTTCAGCAAAACGAGTCAAAATGAGTCTAAAAAGCCACAAAATGAGTCATACGTTGAGTCAAGGTGAGTCAGACAAGCCCGTGAGTATAACAGATTCACGTGTTATGAGAGATGAGTGAATAGGAAAGAATTAATTGTCATGAGTAAAGTTGCGGAGATCATGAGTAAGATACTCAGAGATGGAATAATGGGATTTAAGGTCATGAGTAAAAAAAATCAAC
>NC_061835.1:12755102-12757602 GCF_019202785.1 Penaeus chinensis
GGAGGGGAGAAAGAGGAGAGGCGGAGGAAGAGGAAGAGGGAAGGGAGGGAGGGAGAGAGGGAGGGAGGGAGGGAGGGAGGGAGGGAGGGAGGGAGGGAGGGAGGGAGGGAGGGAGGGAGGGAGGGCGGGAGGGAGGGAGGGCGGGAGGGAGGGAGGGAGGGAGGAAGGGAGGAAGGAAAGGAGGGAGGAAGAGGGAAGAAAAAGAAGAAGGAGAGGGGGAAGAGGGATGAAAAAGAAGGAGAAGAGGGAGAAGCGGGAAGGAGGAAGAGGAGAGGGGGAAGAGGAAGATGGAGTGAGAAGAAGATGGAGGGAGAGGAAGGAGGGAGGAAGATGGAGGGAGGGAAGGAAGGAGGGAGAGGGAGGGAGAGAAAGAGGAGGGGGGAGGGAAAGAGAGGAAGAGGAAGAGGAGAGGGAGGGAGAGGAGAGGAAGGAAAGGAGGGAGAGGAAGGGGGAGGGAAAGAGAGGGAGGGAGGAAGAGAAGGAGGGAGAGGTTAGGGAAAGGAAGAGGAGAGGAAGAGGAAGAGGAAGAGGAGAGGGAGGGAGAGGAGAGGGAGGGAAGGAGGGAGGGGGAGGAAGAGGAGAGAGGGGGAGGGAGGGAGAGGGAAAGAGAGTGAGGAAAGGAGGGAGAGCAAAAAGAGAGATTGGAAGAGAGAAAAGAATTTCCTTTCTTCCTCCTCTCCCTTCTCTTCATTTTCTTCCTCCTTTTATTCTCTTTATCGCTGCTTCCCTTTCTTCCCCCTTTCTATAGTCTTCCTACTGCTTTTCATTATTTCTTCTATTTTTTTATACCTTCTTTCCTACTCTCTCCTCTCTTCGTCTCCCCCTTCTTCTTCTCCCTTTCCCCTCTTCTCCTTTATCCTTCTCTTTCTCTTCTTTCTTCTCCCTCAATTCCCATCCCCCTTTTCCGCTTTTCTCTCATCCCTTTGCTCTTCCTCCCCCTCTCCTCCACACCTCCTTCTCCCTCTCCCCCACTCCCCCACCAACACCCCCACTCCCCACTCCCCACTTCCCCAACACCCCCTCTTCCCTCCCCCATCTCCCCTCTTCCATCCCCCTTCTTCCCCCCCAACTCCCCTTCTCCCCCCCCAACTCCCCTTCTCCCCCCCCAACTCCCCTTCTCCCCCCCCCCCCTCCCCCCCCCCCCCCCCCCCCCCCCCCCCCCCCCCCCCCCCCCCCCCCCCCCCCCCCCCCCCCCCCCCCCCCGAGGACGGTCAACGGGAATGCAGTTTGGTTTTCATAAGCGTGGCTTTTGGCGCGCGGGAGATCGCTTACACTCCTATTAATAGAGAGTAATGGCGGACTTCGGCTGCGTCTGCGTCTTGATTCGCTTCTGATGGCTTTGGTCTTTTTTATTTTGGCTTTTTTTCTTGGTTGCTTGTTTTTTTTTGTTTTTGTTTGGGTTTGTGTGTTTTCTTGTTTTTTTGTATGATGTTTTGTATGTATTTGATTTTGTGTTTTTTTTTTTGTTTTTTTTGTTTTTTTTTTGTTTATTTGTATTGGTATTCATTTTCTTTCTTTTTTTCTTGTATTTTGCATTTATTAGTCTTGGTCTTTATTTATTTATTTATTTATTTATTGATTGATATTTTGGAGGTTGGTAATAAATTGTGGTTATATTCGGAGTATATTTTTTTCTTTAATCGTGTAATACGAGATGACTTGATGTTTTTTTAAGTTTACATTTGGCCTGACGGTTGGAATTAAAATGTTTTGACAGCGATACGAGGTTGTCTTCGTAATCTGATACGAATTGGGATAAAAAAAAAAAAAAAAAGAGTGCAGTCTGATTCTAATTAGCACAATAATCTAATTAAAAGGATATCGGCAGTAGTTTAATAAGATGAAAGAAAACAAGTTGATACGGTTTAATTTCAAAGGATTTCGCGGATAAAGCGGATCCGTTTTCTGTTGACGACCGAGTTGCGTTTTCTGTTACCTTTGCTTTCTTGGTCGAGGATTGGATAGTAATGATGTTTATTTTATACAAGTGCTGGGATTTTTGTTCCTTCCCTTTCCTCTCTCTCATTTCTATTTCTGTTGCTTCCTGTTCGCGCTTGAATTTAGTATATATTTATTTATTTATGTTTTATTTTTTTTCGTGGTGATTAATATTTTTTTCGTTTTTACCTTTCCAGTGTTTATCTACCTAATTATTTATCTCCCTCCCTTTCTTCCTCCCCTCCTCTTCTCCTTTTCTCTCTCTCTCTTCTATCTTCCTTTTCTATTCTCTTTCCTCCTCACCTATCTTCCTCCCTCCATCCTCCATCTCTCTCTCTCTCTCTCTCTCTCTCTCTCTCTCTCTCTCTCTCTCTCTCTCTCTCTCTCTCTCTCTCTCTCTCTCTCTCATTCTCTCTCTCTCTCTCATTCTCTCTCTCTCTCATTCTCCCTCTCTCTCTCTCATTCTCTCTCTCTCTCTCTCTCTCTCTCTCTCTCTCTCTCTCTCTCTCTCTCTCTCTCTCTCTCTCTCTCTCTCTCTCTCTCTCTCTCTCTCTCTCTCCTT
>NC_061835.1:12775102-12782602 GCF_019202785.1 Penaeus chinensis
CAACCCCCACAGGCATGTTCCTGTACAGTATATTTACATTTATGTATGCATGTATTTATGTGTGTATGTATGCATGTATAAGCATTAGATTGTCTTTTATGTCTGTAACACTTAAAATATAAAATTCATAACTTTTTTCCTAAATGTATGAATTTTACATAATCATAACAAACACATCTGTTTCACATATTTAGAAAACATTTTCTTATTATTCATATGGAATTTGGCATTTATTTTCTAATGTTTGAGAACATTGTTACAGTTGATTTTGATTTTAAAAGATTGTTAACAAAACAAAATATGTAGTTTTCAGTGTCTTTTTCAGTAAATGTATATAATTTTCTAAAGAAGAAAATGACCAACTGGAGCATAGTTATATGTACATACATGATTATACACATATACAGGCATCTAGAACTTCACATAAATAACCTTAAAATTTTGTTATTTTGTACCTAAGAATGAACATTAAAAATGTTGTTAAGATTTGGATTATATGAAAAAGAATATGAATGTTGACTGTGATAACACGTAGAATTACAAGATGACAGTATATTCACTGTAGATATATGAGCAACCAAATATTGAAGGGTACACATGTTAATTGAAGGGAAGCTCAAGATACATGAAAACTGTTGTCTTTGAAATGTATTATGTTTCGTGACTTCGTATTTATTTTTATGTATTTTGAGATCTGTGTGTTACATTGTAAATCTTCCTTTAGTTATTAATGATTTGTGTCGGTACATTATTGGGTACACTGTTTATGATTTGTATTTATATATATTTGTAATGGACATGCATAGTATATGTGAGTATACACACATACAAACACATACAAACACTTACACACCCACACACACACCCACACACATAAACACACACACACACACACACACACACACACACACACACACACACACACACACACACACACACACACACACACACACACACACACACACACACACACACCCATGCACACATGTATACATATTTACATGCATATTATATACATGTATACATATATAAAGATATATATATATATATATATATATATATATATATATATATATATTTAATATATATATATATATATATATATATATATATATATTTACAATATATATATTATATATATTATATGTATATATTATATATGATTTTATATATATATTAATAATATAAAGTATATATTATATATTATATATATATGTGTGTGTTTGTGTATGTATGTATATATATATATATATATATATTATATATATATATATATATATATATATATATATATATATATATATATATATATATATATATATATATATATATATGTATATACACACACACGTATAAATACTTATAATTCTTAATGATATAATATCAGTTTATATACAACCTTTTACACAAATTCATGAGATTTGTATATATTGTTTATGATTTGTTTACACCGGACTATTATCAGGAAAACAGTATGATTGTGAGCAAAGGAGTGAGTATGTGATACAATACATCTAATATATATATGTTTCTTAACATTATTCACTTACAGTTGCCTACATTTGTATTTGCAATAATATATATTAAGGGGACTTTGGCTTTGATAGATTTTCCTTTAAGAGTGTTGTGATAATTAGATATACGAAAGGCTGGGTTGTATCAGATTTTTTGTAATCTTTATTTTTTGAGTTTTATTGATTTTATAACTATTATTTTTGTTTATATTATTATTGGTACTTTTTCATAATATGTTATGTTTGTTTGTTATCATAATTATTATGGTTCATGATATTGTCTTTATGATTATTATTATTTTTTAATTATTATTATTATTGTTATCACTATTGTTATTATTATTATCATTATTATTATTATCCTTATTATTATTATTAATATAATTATTATTGTTATTTCTATAATTTGTTGTAATTATTATTATCATTATTATTGTTAATATTATTACTATTATTGTTATTCAAATTATCATTATTTAGATCATCACCATTTTTATTATTGTTTCTCTTATTTATATTTGTCATTAGTATCATTGCCGTTATTATATTTACTACCATTTTTTATTATCATTGTTATTTTATTAATTTTCAATGCATCAGTGCATGAACAGTAGCAAATATAGCATTACCTTAGTACCTCAGTGTAATAACATTAATGTTTCTGCTTGTAGATATATCTTTTGTCCCTTCTGTGTTTGTTAACCCTGACTGTGTAGGAGTGTCTCTGTGTGTGCCTCCCGAGGTCATTCATAACTGGAGGAGCTGACCTGCTCATCACCACAAACAGCGGCGCCCATCAACTCTCTGCAGCAGTTCCGCGTCATCACCCAGGATGCCGGGAGAGCCGATTTTGCCGTGTCCATCACTTCCCCGTCAGGCATGCGTGTCCGAGCACACGTAGTCCCAACACATGAGGGATACTTGGTCAACTTCACCCCCACGGAGCTGGGCGAGTACCTGCTCTCCATTCAATTTGGTGGCCAGCCCATCAGTTCCACGCCCTACAGGTTCACATGCACACCTGGCGGGGATGCTTCAGCTGTACGAGCTTGGGGACCAGGCCTAGAAGGGGGTGTAGTATGTCGGCCAGCTGAGTTTGTAATTGACACTAGAGAAGCAGGACAGGGAGGCCTGGGTGTCACAGTGGAAGGGCCCTGTGAGGCAGCCATCAACTGCCGTGATAACGGCGATGGCACATGTGCCGTGGCCTACTTGCCCACAGAGTCTGGTCATTATTCCATCAATATCACCTTCAACGAGAGACACATCCATGGCTCGCCATTCCACGCCTACATCACCCATGACCAGGACCTCAAACAGATCCGTGTCAGCGGGAACGGCATCCAGCCCCACGGTACTTGCTGTGCATCGCTAACGTGTGATTTTCTCAAAGTAGAACCTCTTACGACCCTGATACTCCCCCTTCTCCAATGTAGCGAGTGTTGTTGGAGTTGAATAATAAACCTGCATGTTGTTTTTTGCTTATTTGATTATATATGTTTTCTTTTTTCCAGTTGTATCAGAAATTTGGTTTAGAAACTTCCTAGCATGATGGATGATTTTTTTGTATTTTTTTTTTTTTTTGTATTATTATTTTTGGTGTTACTGTTTTATAGATACTGATTTATTAGTGTTTTTTTTTTGGAAAGCATATGCTATCAAGTATAAGATATGCTAAAGAGTTATAGCTAATGTAGAAATTATTTTATACCATGGAAGTGTGTGAGTTACATTAACTTTTTTTTTTGCTTCATACTAGTTTTACAACAATTTTATCTAATATTTGCATGTAGATTTGAAATGTGTGTGTATGTATGTATGTTAATATATATATGTATATATATGTATATATATATATATATATATATATATATTTATATATGTATATGTGTATGTATGTAAGGATAAATATATATGTATATATATATATATATATATATACACACACATATATATATATATATATATATATATATATATATATATATATATATGTATATATATATAAATATATATATATATATATATATATATATATATATATATATATATATATATATGTATGTATGTATGTATATAAAAAATATATATATATATGCATATATGTATGTATGTATGTATGTGTGTATATATATATGTATGTATGTATGATTGTGTGTATATATGTGTGTGTGTGTGTGTGAGTGTGAGTGTGAGTGTGAGTGTGAGTGTGAGTGTGAGTGTGAGTGTGAGTGTGAGTGTGAGTGTGAGTGTGAGTGTGAGTGAGTGAGTGAGTGAGTGAGTGAGTGAGTGTGTGTGTGTGTGTGTGTGTGTGTGTGTGTGTGTGTGTGTGTGTGTGTGTGTGTGTGTGTGTATGTGTGTGTGTGTGTGTGTGTGTGTGTGTGTGTGTGTGTGTGTGTGTGAGTGTTAGTGTGCGATATGTAAGTGAGAATGTGTAAGTGAGTGAGATTGAGTGTGCATGTGTGCGTGCGTGTGTGTGTGTGTATACTTATTATTATTATTTTTTTTTTCTTGCCGGTGTAGTGCATCAACACAGTTTTAAACTGAATATTTTAAGAAATGATATGTTTTGATGTATGACCTGCATATTAAGATGCATATAGATAGCCTTCTATAATTCTTGAATAGTTTTTTTCCCCCATAAGTTAGTAGATGGTAAAATACATCCCATATAGGCATAGTATCATCGAATGAAATAAAAAGTAATCCTCGGCTCTCTTACCCCAGGCGTGTTTGTGGATTCCCCCACCGACTTCGTCGTGGACACCAGGGCCCTCGCCAACCTGAAGAAAGACACGAAGGGCGGCTTGGACGTGAAGGACGGAAAAGGAGACGGCAAGGTGATGTGCATCATCACCAATCCTTCAGGAACCCGGACAGATTCCTTCCTCAGGCCTCTTACCGATGGAACGTACAAGATATCCTACACGCCGTTTGAAGAAGGTAGGCTTTAGGCGGAGTGGGATGGGGTGGATGGATTAAGGGTTTGTTGGGTTGGTGATGAATGGACAGAAATTGTAAGTGAGGGATATTACAGACATGCACATGCAGACACGCACACACATTTTATATGTACATACATACATATATATATATATATATATATATATATATATATATATATATATATATGTGTGTGTGTGTGTGTGTGTGTGTGTGTGTGTGTGTGTGTGTGTGTGTAGTATATATTTATATAATATATATATATATATATATATATATATATATATATATATATATATATATATATATATATATGTATATATGTATGTATGGATGTATGTATGTATGTAGGTATTTACACAAACAGGTATTAGACATTATCATTATTGGTTGTCATATAGACTAATGATATATTTAATTATTATTGTTCCTATTGGAATTAGACACAGAAAGCTAGTCTTGTCCTATTACCATCTTACTATTACTCAAACTGTCATTTAGCATATAATATTGATTACCAGGAATTGATAGTAATCTTGTACATCCTCTCAGGTCGCCACACTATCGACCTCCTTTATGATGGAGTGCCAGTTCCAGGGTCACCCTTCACAGTCAATGTGCGTCGTGGGTGTGACCCCAACAAGTGCCATGCTTTTGGCCCAGGTCTCGATCGTGGATACGTGAACGAGGTCAATACGTTCACAGTTGAAACAAAAGGTCTGTGTGCAAGCTAGTTGCTCAAAATATTTCTCCGTTGTCTTATGATTTTGGATTCCATTTTTATTGTTCTGTTTCTTCATGTTCCCATGTTATTGTTTTCATTTTTTATATACAATGCATATTTGTCCGTCCTTTGATTGCAGAACAAAATCAACAAATCGCCATTGTATATTTGGCATTCTAGCACTTCATACATCATGACTCTTGCCTTTGAATCTTAACCCATGTACAAACATATGACCCTAGTGAATCTCTTTATCTGACCCAATTTGACTTGCTAATGACCTCCTTCCCATCTCTGAACACAGGTGCTGGAACAGGTGGTTTGGGCCTGGCAATTGAGGGACCATCTGAGGCCAAGATGACATGCAAGGACAACCGTGATGGTTCCTGCACTGTTGAATACATCCCCTTAGAGGCTGGGGACTACGATGTTTCCATTAAGTTTGCTGACCAGAACATTCCAGGATCTCCATTCAAAGTAGGTTTTAGTACTCATTGTTATTAGTTTGTGTGTGTATTTTTGGGGGAGGTTATTATATCTTTGTTTATCTATTTCTGTGAGGGAGAGGGAGAGGGAGAGGGAGAGAACGACACAGGAACAGAAACAAAAACTAAAATAACCTATAGCTAAAATTCACTTCCCCTGAACACAGGTGGGAGTGGACCAGAATGTAGACGCATCCCAGGTCAACGTTTGGGGTTCAGGGCTGGAGCCTGGCAAGGTGCGTGCTGGCGTGCCTCTCACCTTCCACGTCGATGGCTCCAAGTCTGGAAAGGCTCCTCTAGGGGTCAACATCAAGACAGATAAAGGTAGGTGAAAAAGGGGTGAGATTATATATATATATATATATATATATATATATATATATATATATATATTTTTTTTTTTTTTTTTTTTTTTCTGTGAATTGAGGATTAGATTTTAGTGGAAGATATTATTGTTCTATTTATTTTAATTTGTCTTTTGTTATTGATGTTGTAATTAGTGCCATAGTTATTGTTACTTGTGTTAATACTGTTTTTATTACTTTTTTCTTTTTTTTTCCTTTTTCTTTTTTTTCTTTCCTTCTTTCTATATTTATTTCATTCTCCAAACAATAAGGTTACTATGAATAGATGTAAGTAATGATCTGAATGTATATGATTCTCTCTTTCTCACTGTGTCTTTCTTTTATTCTTTCTCAATCCATCTCCCTTATCCCCTCCCATCTTTCTACACTTTTTTCTTTATTTCTCCCATTTTCTTCTTTTGCTGTTGCTTCTCTACCTCCATTCTTTTCTTTCCTCTATCATACCCTCACCCTTTCCTTTCTCCCCTTCATCCATTTCCTTTTCCCTTTCTTTATCTTCCTTTACCTTTCATCCTGTCCCACCACTTCCCACTCCTTCCCACCTGTGTCCCATAACATTCATTTATCCTTCCCTCCCCTCCCCCTCTTCCCTTTCCTCCACTCCCTTTCCCTTCCCCTCCCCCTCCCCCTCTCCTCCCACTCCACTCACCCTCCACTCCCTCCCCCTTCACTCCCTCCCCCTCCACTCTCTTTCCCTCTTCCCCTCCCTTCCAACCATATAATCAACACTTTTCCCTTTGAACACCCTCCCAGGACCACTGCCCAAGTCTCCCGAAATCCGAGACAATGGTGATGGAACCTATGATATCACCTACGTGCCTCATACGGAAGGAACCATGCAGACGGCAGACATCACATGGGGAGGAAAGCCTGTCCCTGGAAGGTAAGCATTGGCAATTGTCATGTCATTAAGCTGCGAGGGGATTCTTGTATTCAGTTTTTATTTTTATTTGTTACTTTGGGAACTTTTCTGGGAGTTTTCTTGTTACCTGCTGTCTTGCAAATTTTTTACGGTTATCATTATTATTCTCTAAATGTAGATATTGAAGTTCGTTGTTCTAGATTTTTTTTCTTGATTGTTGAATAGATTGTCTATTTTGTCTGAATTTTTTTGTCTGTGAATTATGAAGTATGTTTTTTAGACTTAGTGTTTTCTTGACATTTAGTATTAAAGAGTTTGCAATTAACGTCATATTTTCACTGTAGATAGAAGTACTTATTATTTAGCCATATTTTATTGTAGTCTAATTACATATTCTGTGTGTAAGTATGCATATATCCTGATGTATGATAGGTGTCAGCTGAAAATTACAATTATTGCTGGAAATGCATTTCTCTTCCAAGAAATATATGGGCACATTTTTGTATGTTTGATATACACATATTTTAGGAGGGAGATGACTTGACTATTCTCCAGGTGATAATTATCATTGTTTTGTTATTTTAGAAATGTTTAATACTTAATGATG
>NC_061835.1:12787602-12792602 GCF_019202785.1 Penaeus chinensis
CTCTCTCTCTCTCTCTCATTCTCATTCTCATTCTCATTTTCTCTCTCTCTCTCTCTCTCTCTCTCTCTCTCTCTCTCTCTCTCTCTCTCTCTCTCTCTCTCTCTCTCTCTCTCTCTCTCTCTCTCTCTCTCTCTCTCTATCTCTCTCTACACACACACAAACACACACACACACACACACACACACACACACACACACACACACACACACACACACACACACACACACACACACACACACACACACACACATACACACATACACACATACACACATACACATACACATACACACACATACACACATACATATATACATATAATTTGTATATCTTATTTGTTTATATGTGTATTATTATTTTTGTTTTGTTATAATTGTTATTTTACAATTGTTTTTGTTGTGAAAAGTATAATAATAATAATAATGTTAATGATAATAGTAATCATGATGATGATGACAATAATGATAATAATAATAATAATGATAATAATAATAATGATAATAATAATAGTAATAATTACAATCATTTTTTAAATAGTGATAATAACAATGATAATATTAGTAATAACGACAATAATAATAGTAATTATTGTTGTTATTATTATTGTTGTTGTTGTTGTTGTTGTTATTATTATTATTATTATTATTTTTTTTTTTTTTTTTTTTATTAGTGTTAGTATTATTATTACTTTTACCATTATCATAATATCCTGAGGTAAATGATTTCTTGTGCTAACATAACTGACACCAAGGCATTACATTCATACATACGAATGTAACTGGGTATTCATATTTAATTTTTTTTCAGGTGTGTAATATTGGTAAATTGAACAGAACTCTATTGAGAAAAAAAGGAAATATATATTTTTGAGTGAATTAGGCTGAATTAAAACACTATTTGAACAGAACTTTATTGAGAAAAAAAGGAAATATATATTTTTGAGTGAGTTAGGCTGAATTATATATATGTGAAGTATTATAGATCATTTGAGGTTTGTCTTTTTATGCAGGTTTATAGTATAGTGCTTTTTGCATGATCTTTGTTTATTGTATTTGGTGTTTAAGTATTTTTTTGTTATTGTTGTTGTTGTTGTAGTTGTTATTGTTATTATTAGTTATTTTTCTTCTTCTTCTTCTTCTTATTATTATTATTATTGTTATTGTTATTGTTGTATTATTATTTTTTTATTATCATTTGCTATCCCCGAGACAAAGCAATGTCTTACTGTGTTGCAGATATATAGAACTACAGTGAGATTTCATTGCTTTTTTGTTCAGTTGGAAAATAACAGAGGCGTTATACACTATGCAGTTAATATTTCTGTGCATTTATTATTTTTATTTTGTTTATCTAACAATGTGTATTTGTTTATTTAAGATATATAAAAACCCATGTGTGACATTTTATAGAATACATATCTGGGTACAGCTCAAAGAAAAGTATCTTAAATATTCATTAAGAAAAACACGAAAAACAAAACAAAAACAAATGATGGAAAAACGAGAAGCCAAAAACATGTTTAATTATAACAAGAACAACTGATAAAAAAAGTAACACTTTACAGTAAAATAAAAAATAAAAATGATTAATAAATGAAATAAAAAAAATGGTACAATGAGATGCTAAATAAACAGAAATAGAAAAAAAAATTGAAAACAGGAAAAACGTAAAATAAATAAATAAAATAAAATAAAATAAGGCCTCCAGCCCCCACCCATTAACCCCAACCCCCCTCTCCTCCTCTCTCTCTCCCGCCCAGCCCCTTCCGCACCCGAGTCCGCCCACAAGTCGAGCCAAGCCGCGTGAAGGTGGGCGGTGCGGGCGTGTCCACCAAGGGCATCCCCGCCTCGCTGCCCACGGAGCTCTCCATCGACACCAACGATGCTGGCCACGGCGACCTGCAGGTGGCCGTCACGGTAGGTGGTCTTGCCTGTGTTGGGATGGTTGGGATTGGTGTTACTGGTATTTGTGTTGTTGTTAATATTATGAATATTATTATCATTATCATTATAATCATCGTTATCATTATAATCATTATTAGGATCATCATTGTCATTATAATCATCGTTATCATTATAATCATTATTATGATCATCATTATAATCTTTATTATCATTATTATCACTATAATCATCATTATTATTATAATCATCATCATTATTATTATCGTCATCATCATCTCCACCACCACCATTTCTCCAACGTTCGATCCTAATCAACCAATATTTCCTCCCCACCCCCTCCTCTGCCTAACTACCAGGGTCCGGACGGCCACCCGCGCAAGGTGAAGGTGGTGGACAACGGCGACGGCACCTACACCGCCTCCTACGTGCCCGACGACTGCGGGAAGTACAAGGTGTCCGTCAAGTACGCGGATCAGGAGGTCGGACACTCGCCGTTCCCCGTGCAGGCCTACGCTACCGGAAAGGTGACGGAGAGGGAGGGGGAATAGGGTGGGGGATGGGGAAGGGGAGGGAGGGAGGGGGAATGGGGGTGGGGGATGGGGAGGGAGGGAGGGGGAATGGGGGTGGTGGATGGGGAATGGGGATGGGGGGTTGGGAAGGGGATGGGTGGGAGGGGGTAGGAGGGGAGGCAAAGAAGGGTAGGGGAGTGAGGGAGAACACGCAGAAGCATAAGTAAACGAGTTTACAAACGTACATATACTCAGACACTCATGCTGACGCACACACACACACACACACACACACACACACACACACACACACACACACACACACACACACACACACACACACACACACAGCGATACAATATCTTATAGACATTAATGCGTGTCTGTCACGTTTGATAAGGAATGTTTTATGTTTAATTAGTTTGTTAAGCGGCCATAAATTGATAGCATGAAAGACATTTTCAAGACTTTATTGCTAGTTTATTTTCCTCGAGATATTACTACGTAAAATCAGACATCCATAATATGAATTATGAAATAATAATAATAAAAAGAGTGGAAGATTCATTCACATATTTATCTCTATATTTATTACTCCCACTTTTTTAAATGGGCACATTAAGAGTGATATCTGTTCTCTACCCTGCCTCGACCTCCAGGCTGACAAGTGCAAGATAACGGAGGGCATAAACCACTCGTTAACGATAGGCGAAGAGTACTGCATCACTGTCAATGCAAAGAACGCCGGTACAGGGGCTGTAACATGCAGGATACGATCAACTTCTGGCAGGTACGTTTCTTGGGATTTTTATTTTATTTTCTGTGTTTTCTGTTTTCTTTGGTGTGTTGTTTTTTTTTTGTTTATGTTTTTATTCATCATCATAAACGTTGTCGTTATTATTGTTATTGTTTTTATGTAACTGTGAGTTTGGTACTTTGAGAAGCCGACGAGTATTTTATGTTTTTTTTTTTCTGATAAGCTAATAGATTTCTCCCTAATTTCACTTTCTTTTATATTACACGGTAAAGTAATTAGAGGAGTTTTGTCGTTTGATGTCGAGTTTTGTAGTTTGATGTCGTGTATTCTTTTCACTTTTCATTTTAACTTTCCATCGAAACAATAAAGCATAATTTTAGAAACGAACGAAATTTGCTGAGAAAGTGTTATTATGTGGGAATGTGATTTTATTTACGGCTGAAGAGTAGAGACGAATTTATTTATTTATTTATTTATTTTTTTTTTTCTTCTTTTTTGTCAACATTCCTCATTGTTCGTAGGTGGAATTAAGTCACCTAAGAAGTATTTGCCAAAATGACTTAGCGTTCTCCAAGTAACTCGCGTATCATTTAAACTGACTTTTATTAGACCTTTTAAGACTCGGAATGTATCATATATCGAGTTTATGCTCACGTGGCCGAGATTCAGGTGATTCGCAGATATCCCATCCTTAGCTCGGGATCCTAGGCTTGCATGCTTGCTTATCTTTTTATCGGTGCATAAATCAGTAGGTATTCTAGAACCCGCTGATTGCAATGGTATGAACTCTCGGTTTTGCGAGATTGACCCGGTAAAAATGGTGAAATGGTTCTTAGAATTACCTTAGTGTTTTTAATCGATTAATCGTGAATGTGATAGGTATCTCCTTGGTGCCGTTATTATTGTCTACCATTATGCCCATTATTGCCATTGCCATTACTATGTATCAGGCGTCTTAGCATCATTAGTATCATTGCCATTTTATATGCCACGTATCCATTGGAGTTAGCCATACTTTTCCTTTCATCAGCACAGCCAGTACCCTTATTTCAACAACCCTTAGCTTTTGATCATTACTGGTACCGCTATCAAACGCCATCACCTTGACTACCATTCCCGCAACCACAAGCCTCTTGCCTTCCCCTCAGTGACCTCGACATCGATATCGAAGACAACGGAGACGGCACCTTCAGCATTTACTACACCGTGAAGGACGCTGGAGAGTACACGCTGTCCGTCAAGTTTGGGGGACAACCGGTTCCCGATGGGTTCTACTCGTTCACGGTGAGTACTGTGCTGGGCTTCGTTGTTTTTGTTTTGTTTTTGTTTTTTTTCTTTGTGGGTTTTCAGATGGGGGTGTTGCTAGTATTATTATTGTAGTTGTTTTTATTATTATGAAGGGGGTTGAGGTGTGGGTTTTATTATTATTATTATTATTATTATTATTATTATTATTATTATTATTATTATTATCATCATTATCATCCTTGGAGGCGAAGGGAGAGGGGGAAGGGTCGTTGTATTTTGTTATTTTTTGTTGTATTATTTTTTTCAATTTTTTTTTTTTTTTTTTTTTTACTTTTTCTTTTGACTTGGGTAGGGAAGGTGTTAGGGATGTCGATAGAGGGAAAGAATTCTCTGTTTTAAATACTTTTTTTTATATTTATAGATCTTGTTGCGTTGAGGTTGAGTTGTGTTTTAGTTCCTGGAGTTAACTGTGTTTTTTTCTCTCTCTTTTTTATGTTATCTTTAGACACAATTGTGTATAATTTAGTATTTGTTGCGTTTCGGGGAATGTCGGGAATGTGTACTAAAAGTCTTTTCTTTAA
>NC_061835.1:12802602-12805102 GCF_019202785.1 Penaeus chinensis
AACTTATACGTAAATGTATGTATATACGTGTTGATATATCTCAAAAACTTATGCGTAAATGTATGTATATACGTGCTGATATATCTCAAAAACTTATAATATTTATAATTTTAGCAGCATTGTTCAGTTAACCTAACCCCTAGATGGGGAAACTCAGGTGACTGCGGGCAACCGAAGAGCCACCTGACAGGTGTGATCGAGGGAGGGGGAGAGGGGAGGGAGGGGGGTATGGGGAGGGAGTGAGGGAGGGGAGGAGGAAGGGGGATGAGGGAAGGGAGAGGGGATAGGGGTAAGGGAAAGGGGAGGTAGGAAGGAGGGGAGAAAGGGAGGAAGAGGGAGAAGGGAGGGGGAAGAGGGAGAAGGGAGGGGAAGAGGGAGAGAGGGAGAAGGGAAGGAGAAGAGGGAAAAGGGAAAAGGGAGGGGGAGGAAAGGGGGGAAGGGGAATGAGGTGTGAGTGACACATTACGGCGCTTTTTGTCACATTCTTTCGCTTTCTCTTTCTCTATCTCTTTTTTTGTAATGATTACTGACGTTTTGATATTCCTAGTTGGCCTTGGGGGGGGGGGGGGGGGGGAGATGAGGGGGGTTTATGCGAGATTTGGTTGAGGTAGTGTTTCGTCTGTCGGTTATCTGTTTCTCTCTCTCTCTCTCTATCTATCTATCTATCTATCTCTTTTTCTTTTTTGCTTCTCGCCATCTTTTTCTCCCGTCTTTTCTTCCCTCTCTTTCTATTACTCTCTCTCTCTCCCTCTGCCTCTTCCTCTTTCCCTCGCTTCCTCTTTCCCTCCCTCCCTCCCTCCCTCCCTCCCTCCCTCCCTCCCTCCACCCCTCCCTCCCTCCCTCCCTCCCTCCCACCTTCCCTCCCTCCCTCCTTCCCTCTTTTCCTCCCTCCCTCCCTCCCTCCCTCCCTCCCTCCACCCCTCCCTCCCTCCCTCCCTCCCTCCCTCCTTCCCTCCCTCCCTCCCTCCCTCTTTTCCTCCCTCCCTCCCTCCCTCCCTCCCTCCCTCCCTCCCTCCCTCCTCTCCTGCGTCGTCACTTGAACTGTTTTCCCTCCGTGTTCAGTGAACCTAATTTATCGCTCGAAATTGCTGTGATATTTGGATTCTGGCTCGGAGGATTTTGTAGTGTTGATCAATTTATGCTTGGTATTGAGTGTGTTTGTGCGTTGGGGTGGAGGGAGTGAAGAAGGAGGAGGGAGGGGGAAAGTGGAAGGGAAAAAGAAGGAGGAGGAAGGAGGAAGGAGGAAAGAGGGAGAGGAAAAAAAGTGGAATGGGGGAGTGAAGGGAGTGAAGAAAAAGGAGGAGGGAGGAGGAAGGAGGAAAGAGGGAGAGGAAAAAAATAGAATGGGGATGCGTTTTTGTGCGTTGGAGTGGAGGAAGTGAAGAAGAAGGAGGAAAAAATAATAATAATAAGAATAAAAAGTAGAATGGGGGGGAAGGGAGAGAAGGAAATGGGGGAAAAAAGGATGAGAATGAGTGTATGGAGGGGAGGATGATGAAGATGGAGAGAAAGAAAGAAAGAATAGTTGGTATTTGTTGTAGTAGTACAACGAAGGAAATAAGAATGAAAGTGAGGAAAGACTTGAGACAAAAGAAGTCAAAGATGATTCCCTCCGCTTTCTCCCTCCCTCCCTCCCTCCCTCCCTTCCTGCTCCTTCCTCCGTTCTCCCTACCTCTCCCTTTTCTCTTCCCTACCTCTCTCCCTTCTCCTCCCTACCTCCCTCTTTCTCTTCTCCTCACACCTTCTCTCCCTTCTCCTCCCTCCCTCCCTCCTTCTCTCCCTACTCCGCCCTCTCCTCCCTCCCTCCTTCTCCCTCCCCCCTTCTTCCCCCTCTCCCTTCTCTCTCTCCTCCCTCTGTTCTCTTCCCTCCCTTCCTTCCTTCCTTCCTTCCTTCCCCCTCCCCCCTCCCTCCTTCTCCCCTCCCCCCTCTCCCTCCCCCTCTCCCTCCTCCCTCCCCCTCCCCCCTCCCCCTCTCCCTTCTCCCTCCCCCTATCCCACCCCCCTCCCCCTCTCCCTTCTCTCTCTCTCTCTCTCTCCCTCCCCCCTCACCCTCTCTCTCCTCCCTCCCTCTCTCCCTCCCCCCTCCCCTCTCTCTTCTCTCTCCCCCTCTCCCTCCCCCCTCCCCCTCTCCCTTCTCTCTCTCACACACACACCCCTCCCCCTCTCCCTCCCCTTCCCCCTCCCCCTTCTCTCTCACACACACTCCGAGTATTTCCAACTTAAAATATCCTCTCATTTTTGGCCCCGTCTCCCCAAAGGACGGAACGGGTCACAGAATGGGCGTGCGGGCGTGCGGGCGTGCGGGGGTGCGGGGGTGCGGGTGCGGGCCGTGGGGGGGGAGGGAGGGGGGCAGGTCAGGTATCTGTTAAAGGGGGAGAGGGGGGGAAGGGGGGAAGGGAGAGAAAGGGAGGAGGATGGAAGGGATGGGGAGGGGAGGAGAGGGGAGGGAGAGAAAAGGAAGGGGAGGGAATGGAAGGAAAGGGGAGGAACGGAGGAGGGA
>NC_061835.1:12820102-12830102 GCF_019202785.1 Penaeus chinensis
CTCTCTCTCTCTCTCTCTCTCTCTCTCATCCCCAATCACACACACGCAAACGCACACTCAACACACGCGCACGCAACTCCCGGGAGGAATCTCTACCGCAGCCTCTCTCTTTCTCTCTATTTTTATGACGTCTATTTATAATATGTCCACAGCGTCCTTTTAATACGTTTACCTAAAGGAGGTTGTGGGCGCCTTGCCTCCGCCGCCGATACATAACGCCGCTGTAACCCGATGCCGCGAGAGAGACCCTTTTTTTTTTTTCTTTTTTTTCCCCTTTGTTTGTCGGTTTGATTGATTTTGTGTTTTTGTTGGAAGGGGAGTTTTCGTTTTTTCTCAATATTTTTTCTTATATTTTTTGGGGGTGTTACTCGATATTAAATTTGATTTATGAATATTTGGTTGTTGGTTATTCATTTTTTTTTTCCCTTAGACACTTTTGATGAAAGTTCTAGAAGCAATCCGTGTTCATTCTCAATTTGCGTCTCTAGAAGCTTGCACTGAATTTGATTGCAAGGGAAAATTAACATTATATATTCATTATTTGCTCGTAACAAAGCCAATTCTTTGTTGAACAAGAAAGGAAGACAATGGCTCGAATTTCAAAGGAAAGAAACAGTTTCCATGATTTCAATGGTGATCTCGCTGCCGTAGAGAGGCTGAGAAATCTACGGACGAACACGCCACGTTTCATTATCTCGGAAACGGTTGGGTGTAATATCGTTTTCATTCTCGTGTTTTTGTGTTATTGACTTTGATGTAATACATTTCGGTTGTTTAAATAATGCTGTAGTGATGTTTCGATTTCTAATGTGATTCTTATATACAGATTATATGCAAGGCAGTGTGTTTTTCATTTTACTTTTATTTTGTCACACGGGTCTTATCACATACACCCATTTCCCAGGACGCGTCTCTTTATATGGAGACGTTTTCTACATGACCGTAAATTACGCGGGAGACAACAAGCGAAGGGTAAAAATAAGTGAGCTAATTTTTCCTTAACATCTGCGCGAGAGAAATAATTCCACGACCATCACTTACACTGCTTCTGCCATAATAAAACTTCAAACACACACGCGAGCAAAAACACGGACGGGGAGGAGACAGGCGCGGAGGAGGTGCGTTTATTTTCTGCTGCTCATCTGCCCTTTTCTCTGTTTGTCGGTCTGCTTATGTCTGTATGGGTGTAATTGTCTGTATGTTTATTTATTTCTCTCTGTCTAATGATTTATCTCTCTGTCTGTCTCTCTCTCTCTCTCTCTCTCTCTCTCTCTCTCTCTCTCTCTCTCTCTCTCTCTCTCTCTCTCTCTCTCTCTCTCTCTCTCTCTCTCTCTCTCTCTGTCTCTATCCCAGTCTCTTTCTGTCTCTCTCTTTCTCTCTCTCTCTCTCTCTCTCTCTCTCTCTCTCTCTCTCTCTCTCTCTCTCTCTCTATCTATCTATCTATCTATCTATCTATCTATGTATCTATCAACAACTACTACTACTACTTTTACATCTATTACTACTATTACTATTATTACTATTATTATTATTATTATTACTACCAATACTACTACTACTACTACTACTACTACTACTACTACTACTGCTACTACTACTACTACTACTACTACTACTACTACTATTACTACTGCCCTCGTTCATTTCCTTATCTCCTTACATCTCTCTTACCGATCGGCTATCAACCGCGAGAAGAATTGGTACTTGTGTGATTGTTTGCTCGTGCAATTGAAATAGGTTTCTACGTAATTTATTTATTATTGTTGTTATTTCTTATTTTGTTATTATTGTTATTATTATTATTATTATTTTATAAATGCAACTACTATTACTACTACTATTATTATTACTGTTATTATTATCATCATCATCATCATCATTATTATTATTATAATTACCATGCTATATTACGAACATCTCTCTCTCTCTCTCAATTTCTCTCTCCTCCTCCTCCTCCTCCTCCTCCTCCTCCTCCTCCTTCTCCTCCTCCTCCTCCTTCTCTCCCCCCCCCCTCCCGTGTCATGTTAAGTTAACTATAGCTTTTGCCCTGACTTTTAAGATTACGTATTGAGAATACACAACACTAAAACTGGCAGCATTATTGAATGTTGCATCTCTTAAGGTAAAATAAGATTATATTAAGTAACTCTTAGCTAGGGAAAGTCTGACCTTGAGAAAGAGGACGAAAATCAAGGGGGAAAAAATCGAAGAGAAGCCAGAGGAGAAGAGAATGAGAAAAAAAGTGAGAACAAGGGAAGAGAGAGAGGAAAACACAATAGTGAAAGACGTAAGGACGCATAGCAGTGACGGGAGAGCGCGGGTGTGTGTGTGTGTTTGTGTGTGTGTGTGTGTGTGTGTGTATGTATGTGTGTGTGTGTGTGTGTGTGTGTGTGTGTGTGTGTGTGTGTGTATCAGCTGTCTAGGTAATGAGAAGGGTGGATGAGAAGAGGGGAGGAGAAGAAGAGAAGAGGGGTGGAGGATGGAGAGAAAGAAGATGGAGAAAGGGGGAATTGGGTAAAGGGAAAGAGGATATGGGATGGGGAGAGGAGAGGGAGAGGGGATGTGGAGAAGGAAGGAGAAGGGGAGAAATATGGAATATGGAGAGTGGGAGAGAGGAGAGGAGGAGAAGGAAAAGTGGAGAGAGGAGAGGAGGGGAGAGGAAATGGGAAGTTCAGTAGACGGATTGGAGAATAGGAGAGGGAGAAAGTAGAGAGGAATAGAAATAGAGGGAAAAAAGACAGATAAGGAAAGGGGAGAGAAAGGAGCGAGGAAGAGAGAGGGGGAAAAGAGAGGGTGTGGGACATCAGTAAAGGAGAGAGGAAAGGGGAGAGAGAGGGGAGAGAGGGGAAAGGGAGGAGACAGAGAGGAGAGAGGGCAAAGGGGGAGAGAGAGAGAGAGAGAGAGAGAGAGAGAGAGAGAGAGAGAGAGAGAGAGAGAGAGAGAGAGAGAGAGAGAGAGAGAGAGAGAGGAGAGAGAGAGAGAGAGAGAGAGAGAGAGAGAGAGAGAGAGAGAGAGAGAGAGAGAGAGAGAGAGAGAGAGAGAGAGAGAGAGAGAGAGAGAGAGAGAGAGAGAGAGAGAGAGAGAGAGAGAGAGAGAGAGAGAGAGAGAGAGAGAGAGAGAGAGAGAGAGAGAGAGAGAGAGAGAGAGAGAGAGAGAGAGAGAGAGAGAGAGAGAGAGAGAGAGAGAGAGAGAGAGAGAGAGAGAGAGAGAGAGAGAGAGAGAGAGAGAGAGAGGAAAGGAGGGGCAGGAGATATATTGACAACAGGTGCAGCCGCCCACGCCGCTTTTATCGCTCTGTTCAATACACACACGCTCGTCTTCCTCTCCCCCCCCCCCCCAGCGCCGCCCTGCCAACAGTTGTCCGCAAATACTGGACGGACGGGGGGTGCCGCAGATACATTGAGGCGATGGGAGGGGGAGGGGGGGAGCGGAGAGGGAAAGGGAAAGGGAAAGGGAAAGGGAAGGGAAAGAGAAAGGGAAAGAGAAAGAGGGTGAGAAAGAGAGAGAGAGACAGAGACAGAGACAGAGACAGAGACAGAGACAGAGACAGAGACAGAGACAGAGACAGAGACAGAGACAGAGAGAGAGAGAGAGAGAGAGAGAGAGAGAGAGAGAGAGAGAGAGAGAGAGAAAGAGGGAGAGAGGGAGACAGAGAGAAAGAGAGAGAGAGGGAGACAGAGAGAAAGAGAGAGAGAGAGAGATGGAGGGTTGAGAAAAGAGGGCCAGAGAGTACCCAGAGATTCCGAATAAAAAAGACAAGAATTCATCACAGCTGAAAAACAACGACAACTCCGCCAGTGTGATATAATACGGATCGCAGGTGTCACGTTCCCCCTTCCCCCCTTTCCCTTTCCTTCTTCTCTTTCCTCTTCCTTCCTCTTTCCTTCCTTTTTCCTTCCTCCTCCATTTACCCAAGTTATTTTTCCCTTTCCCTTTCTCCTGCTCTTCTCCTTTCCTTTGTCTTCACGTTCTTCTTCTTCCCTGCTTTCGCTTTCCAATCCTCTCCCATTTTCCTTCTTCTCACCTCTCTATTCCTTCTCCTTCCTCCTCTTCCCCTATTTTCCTTCCCCTTCCCCTTCTGCTTCCTTCTCTCTTCCTCCTATTTTTTCTTTCCTTTCTCTTCTCTCACCGCTTCCGCTTTCCTCCTCTTCCCATCTCTTCTTCCTCCCTCGTCCATTCCCCTCTCTCCTCTCCCTTCCTCGTCCATCCCCCTCTCTCCCCCTCCCTCGTCCCATCCCCTCTCTCCCCCACCCCTTCTCCTCTCTCCCCCTCCCCTTCCCCTCTCTCCCCCTCCCTTCTCTCCCCAACTTCCCCTTCCCCGTTCCCGGAATCCCATGCCTCACCACCCTCCCATCCCCCCCCACGTACCCTCTACCTCCTACCGCCAGCTCACCTCCCTACACATGGTCTTGAAAGAAAAGCACCGTGTTATGACGAATGGGACCCACCCTCGCATCGTCGCAGGTGTGGACGCATACCCCAACATGCCCCGTGCCCGCGAAGACCTCTAGGTTTGGGTGGGCGTGGGGGTTGGGGTGAGGGGGGAAGGGGATAGGAGGAGGGAGGAGGAGGAGGGAGGGGGGTGATGGACAGAGGGGGGAAGGGGATAGGAGGAGGGAGGGAGGAGGAGGGAGGGAGGGAGAGAGGAGAGAGAGAGGAGGGAGCTGGTGGTGGAGGCAGAGGTGGAGGGTATGGGAGGAGGAGGAAGTGATGGAAGAAGAGAGGAGGAGGGGGAGAGGGAGAGGGGAGGGAGAAGGGAGGGGAGAGGAGAGGAGAGGAGAGGAGAGGAGAGGAGAGGAGGGGAGGGGAGGGGAGGGGAGGGGAGGGGAAGGGGGGTAGAGGGAGAGAGAAGCCGATGCCATAATGAGCCTTTGGACGCTTTCAGGTAATTAATATTTTTGAATTTTATTTTTATATTTATATTTTTCTGCGGGTGTGTGTGTGTGTGTGTGTGTGTAAACGCTCCGCCCTGAGAAGAGGGTTGGGAAAGGGAAGGGTTCGCGTGGGCGGGGCTGCAGGGGGGGAGGGCGGGGGGGGGGGGGCGGGCGTGCGGGCGTGCGGGCGAGAGGAAGCGAGGAGAAGGGAAGGAAAAAAAGGGGGAAGCAAGGTGTTGCAGAGAGAGGCGGGTTCCGAGGGGATGTTGCTTGTCACATTTCTTTGACTCGCTCGCGGAGGCATTTCTCAGGCGCGTCTCGGGGCTGTGTGCCTGCGTGCGAGGAGGGAGGGGAAAGCGCGCACTCATGCACTCGGTCGCTCAGGCGTTGATTCGTTCGTTCACTTCGCTCGTTCATTCACGCATGCACACACACACACACACACACGCACACACGCACGCTCACACGCTCACACGCTCACACGGACACACACGCACGTACGCACGCACGCACACACAAGCACACACGCTCACACGCACACACAGCGTTGCCGTGGCAGGGGTGCATTTGTCCTTGCAAGATGTAACTGACTGGTTTATTTTCTTAAGAAACTCAGGAGTTCTGCGAAGTAATTATTTGTTCCTGCCAGGTGTCACGGCGCGGTTTATTTTGTCTTTGGAAAAATTTAAATCTTCGGAGATTCTTCGCCACGTTCGTTTCAGGCGTTTAACTGAGGCTGAAATTTCAATGGAATGGAGGGAATGGGGAAGGGAGGTAGGGAGCGAAAGGGGAAGGGAGGGAGGGAGCGAAAGGGGAAGGGAGGGAGGGAGCGAAAGGGGAAGGGAGGGAGGGAGCGAAAGGGGAAGGGAGGGAGGAAGGAAGGGAGGGAGGGAGGGAGGGAGGGAGGGAGGGAGGGAAGGAGGGAGGGAGCGAAAGGGAAAGGGAGGGAGGAAGGAAGGAAGGAAGGAAAAAAAGAAAGAAAGAAAGAGGGAAAGAGGGAGGAAGGAAGGAAGGAAGGAAAGAAAAAAAGAAAGAAAGAAAGAGTGAAGGAGGAAGGAAGGAAGGAAGGAAGGTAGGAAGGTGGGAAAGAAAGGAAGATAGAGGAAGGTTGTAAGAAAAGAAAGAGGGAGGAAGGAAGGGAGGAGGGAAAGACGGACGAGAAGAGGAATAAGAGGTAGAGTGCAAATCAGTGAGGAAAGAATAAAAGAAAGAAAAAAAAAAAAGGAAAGAAGAGAAAGAGAGAGACAGGAAAAGAGAAAGTGAAAGGAAGAGCGAGAGAGAGTGGATGAATTGAATGATCGGGCAGATATGCAATAGTAGAAACAAACAAACAAACAAACAAACAAACAAACAAAAAACAGTTATAGCAGCAGCAAAGTGTACAAGATAATGACGATATCTGTCTTCCTGTGATAACGAACAAGAAAAGCAACAGCATCCACAACAAACACAACAAGCACAACAAGCAAACAAACAAAAACAATAGCGATAAACCGACACATATCTTCGTCACAGTTAACTCTCGGGTCGGTGGGGGGGGGGGGGGTGAGTGGGGGGGGGGGGTATGCAGTGTCGTGGGCGTCGAGAGTACGCGTGGAGAATGTAGAGTGTTGCGTGGGCGTGGGCGTGGGCGTGAGGTACCTCCCCTCGAACGCTCCTTTGTGAGTGACGGGCGGCAACTGCACGGGGGGGGGGGGGGGGGGGCTTCTCCTGTGTTTTATTTTTGTGGTCTTGGTGAGGCTTTGTGGAGGGGAGGGGAGGGGGAGGGGAAGGGGGAGGGAAGGGTAGAGAGGGATGGAGAGAGGGAGGGAGGGAGAGCAGAGAGGGAAGGAGGGAGGGAGGGAGGGAGGGAGGGGCGGAAGAGAAGGGGAAAGGGATGGGAGGGAGGGAGGGAGGGAGGGAGGGAGGGAGGAAGGGAGGGAGGGAGGGAGGGAGAGAGTGAGGAGGCGTGGCTTCAAGACCCCCCCCCCTCCGTTTTGTTCATATGCCACGCTTTCCCTTTATTATCTTTTAATTCCCTTTTTATTAATGATGATAGTAGTAATAATGACAGAAATAATAATGATGGTGATGGTAATGATAATGATAACGATAACGGGGAAAGTAGTAATGATGATGATGCTAAGAATAAGAATAAGAATAAGAATAAGAATAAGAACAAGAATAATGATAATAATAATAATAAGAATAAGAATGATGATGATAATGATATAATAATAGTATTTACTTAGGTTCCTTTATCTTCCTCCTCCTCGTCCTTCCTCTTTCTCACGTACTTTCCCGTCTCCCGTTTTCGCTTTATTTTTTATTTTTTTTTCCGTGTTTCTTTTAAGATTTACGGGCGTGGGCGATAACTTAAGTGCCTCTGTTTACTGCGGATTGTCTGTTCACTGACTCGTACTTTTAGGCTTAAAGGGGAGTTGGAAGAAGGGAGGGAGGGAGGGAGGGAAGGAGGGTGGGAAAGGGAGGGAGGGAGGGAAGGAAGGAGAAGGGAGGGAGGGAGGGAGGGAGGGAGGGAGGGAGAGAAAGGGAGAGGGAGAGAAGCAGGGAGGAATAAGGGGAGAGAGAGGGAAGGAGGGAGGGAGGGAGAAAGAGAGAGGGGGGGGAGAGGGAGGGAGGGAGGGAGGGAGGGAGGGAGGGAGGAAGGGAGAGGGAGGGAGAAAGAGAAAGGGAGGGAGGGAGGGAGAGGGAGGAAGGGAGGAGGGAGGGAGGGAGGGAGGGAGGTGAGAGAGAGGGAGGGAGGAAGATCGAATTAGCAAATTAAGCACCAAAGAAGGAAAAAAAAGGAATTAGGAAATTACACGCAAGTAAAAGAAAAAAACAGAATTAGCAAATTAGAAACAAAACAAAACAGAAGCAAAAAAAGAAAATGGATTAGGAAATTAAACACAAATAAAAAAAAAGATAATTAGCAAATTAGAAACAAAGCAAAACAAAACAAAGCAAAGGAATTAGCAAATTAAACGCAAGTAAAAGAAAAAAATAGAAATGAGCAAATTAGAAACAAAACAAAACAAAGCAAAAAAAAAAAAAAAAAGAATTAGGAAATTAAACAAAGAAAAAAGAAACAAAAATAGGATTAGCCCACATATAATTAGCAATGCCCTGTCGCCCTGGATACACACGCCCGCTACACAGAGCCGACAGGAAAGGGAAAACCACAACACTTCGCGGGTGACTGACAGCGAGCCGCGAGTGCCAAGCGGAGTGCCAGGGAGGGAGCGGGGCGAGGCGGGGGTGGGGTGGGGGGGTAGGGGGGTTAGGGTGATTTTTCCGTGTGATTTTCGTGTGTTTTTAGCGCCTTTTTTCTGTGATTGGTGTGTGTGTGTTTGTGTGTGTGTGTGTGTGTGTGTGTGTTCATGTGTGTGTGTGTGTGTGTGTGTGTGTGTGTGTGTGTGTGTGTATGTGTGTGTGTGTGTCACCCTTTCTGTTTTTATCTATGTTTTTATGTCTTTTTCTCTCTCTTTATGTTCTCTCTGTTGTTATATGTGTCTCTAATTGCCTTTTTCTCTCTCTCTATCTATCTATATATCAATCTATCTCTATCTATCTCTATTTATTTCTATCTGCCTATATGTCTCTCTACCTCTCTCTCTCTATCTATCTCTCCTTATATCTACCCCCATCTCTCCTCCTTCTCTCTGTGTACACTCTTTTCCACTTTCTACATCCAATGTACCGTCTCCTCCTCAATCATGGGGAGGAGAGGGGGGGGGGGGGGGATTCGCTCGAGTTTTTGCCGTCCGATGTCAGATGAGTGCATGTCCCCAGCTCCCACTCGATCACGCGGTAAAGTGTGTGTGTGTGTGTGTGTGTGTGTGTGTGTACGTGTGTGTGTGTGTGTGTGTGTGTGTGTGTGTGTGTGTGTGTGTGTGTGTGTGTGTGTGTGTGTGTGTGTGTGTGTGTGTGTGTGTGTGTGTGTGTGTGTACGTGTGTGTGTGTGTTTGTGTTCGTGCTCGTGTGCGTGCGGAATTCGTACCCGGAGAAGGACGTGGAATATGTTTCTTGTTTTATTTGTGTTTTTGTTTTTGTTTTTGTGTTTTTTGTATGTATGCGTGAATCGGGGCAAAGTGCTAATAGACTGCGTGGAAGTATTTGTTAAACATTTACGTCAGAGGAGAAAATGGTCTGGTAACCTTAATGTTTCATAGCGTCGAATAATTATTTTTTAGAGATTGTTCTTGTATTTTTTTTGTTTATTTGTTTGTAGGTAAACAGGGTGTATATCCATTTAAAAACGTGGACTCTATCTATCGTGAGGAAATACGTATAAGAGCTTCAAGTCTCGCTTCAAGCCTTATTTCAGGAAGCGCGTGTGTAAATAAACATTTGCAAATATATAAACTCATTTAAGCATTTCAGTCACCTATTTTGCAAGATTGTTTATATTATCTTATGACACTTTTTTGTGGTTATCCAGCGTGCGTTCATTGGCGGTTTATTTAGCTCTCTAAATGGATTTGAATTCCCGTGATTGTATTTACTTCAATATCCTTTTTTGAAATTATCTTTTTGTGTGTATTTTGTTGCCTGTCAGCTAGGGCCAGGCAGTTTCTAAGTCGCACGAAAATATAAGGGGTTTACTGTAAGTGTATTTACATTCGTGAATGTATTTGTGTAAATATACGGTTTGCTTTGGATAAATATCCTTGTTTTTTGTTTTTGTTTTATATTTATTCGTTAAAGGTTCATTCACGGTTCTTCTCTTAGAGACAAGTAGGTTTTAAGCCACACGTGAAAATAGGGACACGCGGAATATCATATATTATGTGCAGCAAAACACATGCAGTGGCATGTTCTATACAGTCATTTGTTTTCTGTTGTCCTTGCTTTTTTTTGTTGTTGTTGCCTAGTTTTTGTTTGCGTGTTATTCAGGGTGTGTTTGTCACGCTCGGAGGGACTGTCGAGGTGGAAATGTTAAACCCTCATCTCTGTCGAATTAGGTGTGAAAAATCGGCCTCACGCGACACCAGCCTTTTGGCAAGGGTCGGCACGTAAACATAGGTTGTTTGCGAGCGGGTATGGACGCATATTTATAAATTTATGCGTGAATATTGTATCTCGGAATTAAACGCTTTTGACATCGGTTGCTATTGGCTCTGCTTGGATAGGGGTGTGGGAAAAGG
>NC_061835.1:12832602-12842602 GCF_019202785.1 Penaeus chinensis
GGAATATATGAATAAAGTAATGTTGATAGTGAAATGAATAAAAAATATGAGATATTGTGAGGAATGATGAAAGAGCGTAATCATTGATAAAAAAGGGAATTATAGAAAAGAAAAGAAAAGAAAAAAAACAATATACGGGTAGGATGATCTATAGAAATAAGATAAAAAAATAAAGATAAGGAGAGTGAGAAAGTGTGATAAAGTGGAGGACTGGATGAATGAGAAAAGAATAGATAGAAGAGAAGGAGATAGATATTCAGGCATAAGGGAAAGAGGAAAGTTGTTAATGTTATTGTCGTGTTCGTAGTAATAGTAGTAGTATAGTGGTAGTAGTAGTAGTAGTAATAATAGTAGTAGTAGTAGTAGTAATAGTAGTAGTAGTAGTAGTAGTAGTAGTAGTAGTAGTCGTAGTAGTAGTAGTAGTCGTAGTAGTAGTAGTAGTCGTAGTAGTAGTAGTAGTCGTAGTAGTAGTAGTAGTAGTAGTAGTCGTAGTAGCAGCAACATCAATTGTGGTAGTGATAGTAGTAGTAATAGTAGGAGTATTAGCGGTAGTAGAAATAGCTATGAAGGGAGGGAGAGAGGAATGGAAGGAAATTCGGAAAACCAGAAGCAGAAGAAAAACTAAAAGGAGAAGAAAAGAGAGAGAGAGAGAGAGAGAGAGAGAGAGAGAGAGAGAGAGAGAGAGAGAGAGAGAGAGAGAGAGAGAGAGAGAGAGAGAGAGAGAGAGAGAGAGAGAGGAGGGAGGAATGAGTGAGGGAAAGGGAGGAGGAGGAGTAGGAGGAGGAGGAGGAGGAGGAAGAGGAGGAGGAGGAAGAGGAGGAGGAGGAAGAGGAGGAGGGGGAGGAGGAGAAAGAAGAGTTCTCGTGGGGCAGAACAAGAATCTAAATATACAGGCGCTGACCCGGCGGAGCAGGGGAAGGACACTGAAGGTGAAGTTGTTCCTTCGGGTATTTTTGAGTGTGTGCGAGTTGGGGGGGGGGGAGGCGGGGGGAGGCGGGGGCAGGGCGTCGTGGCGGGGGTGGGGGGGATGGTATATGTTTGTGAGGAGTGAGAGGGGGAGGGTAAGGGGGGGTATGGGGATGGGGTATGTTTGTGGGAGGGGGTAGGGGGGTAGGGGGTGGTGTATGTATGTTTGAGGGCGGTTGGGGAAGAAAGGGAAGTGGGTGTGGGTGTGGGTGTTGGGGGGGGGAGGAGAAGTGTGTGGGGCTGTGTGACGGGATGTATGTGCGTACGTGTGGAGGGAGGGATGCGGTCTGTGTATGTGTGTGTGTGTGTGTGTGTGTGTGTGTGTGTGTGTGTGTGTGTGTGTGTGTGTGTGTGTGTGCGTGTCTGTGTGTGTATGTGTGTCTGTGTGTGTGTGTGTGTGTTCGAAGGTCCCCTGCCTGCCTTCCGTGCCAACACTTGGGTAATTAATGACGAACAAGGGGGAAAAGGGAGAGAGGGAAAGGGAGAAAATGGAGAAAGAGAAGAAGATAGAGATAGAAAGAGGGAGGAAGGGAGAATCAGATGAAGAAGAAGAAGAGAATAAAAAAAAAAAAAAAAAAAAAAACATGACATACGAGCCGAAACGCAGAAGCATAAACGTGTTGACAGAAAGCGATCAGTCATGCCCCTTTCTGGGTAGATTTGACCCGCAGGTGTTTCCTCTGGCACTTTTTATGGCACTCCTGACACGTTATTTTCATTTTTATTTTTATTATTTTTTTGTAATGCTAAATGGCAGATATATCGCTCGTTATTTGTTTCTGGGTTCATTTTTTTTTTTTCTTTCTTTCGGTCTCTTTTTCCGTTTGATTTTTTTCTCCTCTTTTATTTATTTATTTTGCCTTATCTTATCTCATCTTCTCTCCTTTCTTTCATTTTTTTTATTTTGCCTCACTTTCTTCTTTCTCTTTTAAGTTTCCTCTCATCTTTTCTCCCACCAATCCATATTCTCTCTCTCTCTCTCGCTCGCTCTCTCTCTCTCTCTCTCTCTCTCTCTCTCTCTCTCTCTCTCTCTCTCTCTCTCTCTCTCTCTCTCTCTCTCTCTCTCTCCCCTCCCTCCCCCCTCTCCCTCTCCCTCTCCCTCTCCCTCCCTCTCCTTCTCCCTCCCTCCCTCTCCTTCTCCCTCCATGCATGCAGAAAAGAGAGAAAATGAATTTAATCCCCAACGCCCTCAGAGACAAGCGGGTTAGCACGTTTCCATATGCAGGGGGATCGTTCTAATTCGAGAGACTCGTTTATCGACAGACACCCTCATTTTTTATCTTTTTCTTTCTTTTATTGAAATTATTAACTTCCCCTTTTATTATTCGCTTACATACATTCGGACCGCCGTGCATTAGAGCGTGAAAGACATTCTAGGGGCGAGGGGTGGAGAGCGAGGCTGTAAATCATGAAAATCTCTTCGACAGAGATGAGGCATAATGAAAGGAATTGCCTATTTTGGAGGAGGTGAGAACCCGCAGGCTTGGTAAAAGCAACCCATTGGAAAGGAGTTTGGGGGTGTTGGGGGTTGGGGGGGGGAGAGGGTTTAAGGGTAAATAGGTAAAAAGTAGGCGGAGGGCGTTCAGTGAGGGTGGGTGGCGAGTGCAGAGTTTGAAAGAGTTTGATTCGAGTTCCCTGGTCGTTGACACGTAGCCCGTTTTTTTTTTTTTTAAGGCAAGTGCAGAGTTTGAGAGTTTGATTCGAGTTCCCTGGTCGTTTTGCAACTCATCCTTATATGGGGTTGTATGTCCATGTCAAAGAGGGATGAATGGGCGCCGCTATGAAGGTATTTCAAGGTTGCGCTGCGGAAAGAAAACGGTCACGTTTCTCCGTCTCGTATATTTATTTTCCTCCCCTCCCATCCTTCGTTCCTCGTTTGTTTATGATGGAGGGATGTTGAGTCGAGAGAAAACAGTTGAAAGAGACCGCCGAGGAGCCTTATCTCACTGCATGTTAAGTGATAGAAGCCACCCGAACGCAACCCGACATTATGGCCACGAAGCATGGCAAATGGCGGATTTGTTTTCTTCATCATTTTCATTTTTTTTATTGTTTATTTCTAGTGACGAGGCCTGCTTTTCTCTTGCCCTAGTATAATTAGACATTTTAGCGCAGTATATTCCGAGTTCGGACAGGTGGAAAGGGCTTTATCTTTTAAAAGCTTAGTAAATGGTTTCTTAAAAGTAGCAGCATTTTGGCAGAGGAAGCTGTATTCTCCCGCGTTATTATGGGCGACTCTGCCAACAATGTGATGGCACTCTGTTGCCCAGGAATGTATATTTTTGCTGTCCAAAAGAAATACTCTTGCTCTGTCTTAAAGAAATGTAGTGCGTGTATGTCTATTTTGTATGTAATATCTGTATTCTGGATACATGTACAGATTGATGTTTCTTTCTGAATAGAGCCGAGATTTTGAATTTTGAGATTCTACAGAAGAAAAAAAAAGAAATCCACTCGTTATGTATCAAATATTTTCCCTTTACATTTTCTGCTCCGGCTTCCCGTTCCACACGCAAGCCTGGCAGTTCTCACACGTCGTCGGGCTTTGTTATTTTCCTTCTATGTTTCACACTAAGACGTGCCCATTACTAGCTGACAAAGACATAAATCCCCCTCGGGTTATTTAGAGTAATAGCGGGAAGTTCTGACAGACAAGGCGACGAATTCCTTCCGTTTTGCGCGCGCCGGTCAGAAAGTAATAAGTCTCCCGGTCAAGTCTCTTTACATCGGTAAAAAATGTTTTCCTTTTTCGCTTTGTAAGGGTGGTCAGGAAGTGATCGAATTCCTTCCTTTTTTTTTTGTTTATTGGACAATATTTTAATTATTTCGTAATAAATATCTAGTAATTATAGTTGTTCTAAAATCGTTAGTATATCAATTTGTTAAATATTGGAACAATTATCTAAAATGTACTAGTTATCGAAGTACTAATTATTTTAGTTTTGCTCTGTGTTCAACAATTATTTAAACTACTATGCTTACAATTTCACCAACATTTTTCGTCCTAAATACTCAGACTCCACAAAGCGTTCTTTTAGATATTGTCTCCATGAGATTCATGAGAAGAGACAAAATAATAGGAAAGAAAAATTAGAACAACATATTTAGCATTCCGAGTGCGGCCAAAGTGATGCCAGAACAGCGAGAAAACCTTGTTGTGGATAGAAAGAGATTATTATTCTTTATTCAGTTGGCATCATTTTTTGTTTCGTGGAGTGCTAAATGCGAATAAAGTTGTGACTATGAAACAATGGATTTACTATGATTTTTTTTTTTTTTTTACCTAATTGATGCTCGTGTGTATGATGATTATCTGAACCTTGGCGCGGGAGACATTTGAAATGGTAAATTAAGCTTTCGGAATAAACTCACCCTTATTGCTCCTCTAACTAAGGGTGTTTTTGCCCCTTGAACCACCTTCACCGTACTGTGCATTGTAGGGCCCTTCAGATCCAAGTTCCTTTGATATTACATAAATCCGTTCACGTAAAGGAACGACCTGTCTCGTAGATTCACCGATTGAGATCTCGAAGTCTCGACGCACGCCATAAACACCCCTAGTGAAAGGGTTTGTTAGAGGTCGTTGTAGCGTGTCTCCTTCGCACGCCAATCTCGGTGGGCGAAAAGTCATCAAAGTCTCTCCTTCGAGCAGATTACACAGACGAAAGACACTCGGCACAGGGATTCGTATGTGTGTGTGTGTGTGTGTGTGTGTGTGTGTGTGTGTGTGTGTGTGTGTGTGTGTGTGTGTGTGTGTGTGTGTTTTGTACGTATACTTGGAAGCCATCTGTGAAAATGTACACTCTTCTTGAACGCATTCAACTGACCCGGAAACTCGAATGAATGAGACACACTTTTTTTTTATTACATTTCTCCTTCGGAGTGTGTTTGCCCTTTAACTAACCTTAAATAGCCACAGGTGCAGATTCGTAGGCTCGAAACTTATTGTAAATTGTAATACAGGGCGTAGAAAACGAGCGACGGTTTCCCTTGCCAAGGATAACTATAATATTAACCATTTACACTCGCGGTTGCCAGATGTCTGTAGCCGAGTATCAAAAGGTATTCACCTGTCTTCGGTCTGTGTATGATTTTGGGTTGCTGTTAAATGCTATGCTGATTCGTGTTTTGGGAGGGAGGGAGGGAGAGAGAGGGGAGAGGAGAAGAAAAGGAGGGGCAAAGAGGATTATATATATATATATATATATATATAATTGAGGATAAGAGACAAGAGAAGGGAAATAGAAATTTGGGGAAAACTAGAAGAGGGGAATTCGAAAGAGAGCATTAGAAAGGGACTGGAAGGTGAACGAGAAAGGAAGAGAGAAAAATAGAGGGGGAGGGAAGAAAAAAAATAGCGAAAGGTATTTACATAAATAATTCACAGCAATTTCCTCAGTAAACACAAAATACCATTTAATCTATAGCTGGAGTTTTCATAATGGTGTGAAAGTTCCTATTTCTTTCCGTCGTCTTTCAACACGTCGCCTACTTGTCTGCATTTAGTTCTCTGGGTAATTCGTGATGGTTAAGGCATGAAGCTATTGTCAAGTCCATTTTCTAATTTGTTTTTCACCCACTTGAAAGACGAGCTTATGTGATAAAACAGATTTTCTTCTGTCTCAGTATGTTTTTTTTTTCACCGAGATTTACATGGAACTTTCTTTCTTTCTTTCTTCCTTTTCCTCAAAGGAGCGCCGCTTCGTTTGTTAGCATTTAATGACGTAAACCTTCTCGCCTTCACTTTACACACGAGTCTCGAAAGCGTAGTAAAACACTCAGAGAAAACGCAGCCTCTTTGAGGGCAAACTCAACCAATTTTCGCAAAGTGGTTCCGTCACCCCCAACTGAGGTATTTTTATGAACCTTAAAAGGCATAGAGGAGGAAGAACACCAGGAACGGTGACAGCCAAACCACAAAACGATCTCACACGTACTTAACGGGCGGTGTCAGGTGTTGATGTAGCGTTACATATGGCTATATTGGTTTAAAACGACAGGGCGGAATGGAGGGAACTCGAGAAAGGTATTTGACGCGAGGTTCCGGGCGGCTGAGGTGTTGGGGAAAAGGGTTCTTAAATTGATGAATGATAGAGGGAGAGGGTGAAGGTTGGGGAGCGTGTGTGTGTGTGTGTGTGTGTGTGTGTGTGTGTGTGTGTGTGTGTGTGTGTGTGTGTGTGTGTGTGTGTGTGTGTGTGTTAGAGAGAGAGAGAGAGAGAGAGAGAGAGAGAGAGAGAGAGAGAGAGAGAGAGAGAGAGAGAGAGAGAGAGAGAGAGAGAGAGAGAGAGAGAGACACAGAGAGAGAGAGAGAGAGAGAGAGAGAGAGAGAGAGAGAGAGAGAGAGAGAGAGAGAGAGAGAGAGAGAGAGAGAGAGAGAGAGAGAGAGAGAATGAAAGAGAGAATGAGAGAGAGAGAGAGAGAGAGAGAGAGAATGAGAATGAGAATGAGTGAGTCAATAAATGAGACCAAGAAAGACAGAAAGAGAGAAAGAAATAGAATAAGAGAGAGAGACACGAAGAGGAAGTAAATAAATAGAACATGAAATACACCCTAATTTACAGGTAAGAATTTCAGGCAGGTGCGAGTAACACGTGGGGCTCGCTGATGACAAGTGACAGTCATGCCATTCTACCACAGGTGCCTGCACTGGGGGAGAGGGGAGAGGGGGGGGGGGGCTGACGAAACTGGTTTTCTTAAATATTTGTTCATTTTTTGTAGGTTTTTTCATGTTGGGAGTGAGGGAATGCGGGAGTGTTTTATCATATTTGGTGTAGTGAAGTTGTTCTTGGAGTTCATTATTATTTATCTTATTTTGTTATATATATATTTTTTTTTATAATGCGGAGTTGTTGTTTTTAATGCGGGTTGTTTTTTAATATTCCTATTCTTTCTCGTTTTTTTTTCTTCATCCATACATATAATACATACAAACACCTCATCTATTCGCTTGTATGTGTGTATATATATTGTATGTGTGTGTGCTTGCGTAAACGTTTTCTCTAAAACCAGCTTATTATCCTTCACTCAATCTGCCCCCCCCCCCGCCTTTACCGATTAATTAATGACGCAGTTCACCCACCGTGACGTCACAGGAAGAGTAAACAAGTAAATTACCTAGCAACGTAATTAGCGGCCGACGCCCTCATTACCTGGCCGATAAGGGTGGGCTGTCAGCGCGAAACACCTCGTTACGGGCTCAGCTGTTGTGTCATGTCGTTTGTGTCAGACAGCGCTTAGGATTTTTGGCTGGGGCGCGTGTCCTGTTGTGTCAATTTGGGTGACAGTTTTGTTGTTTTTTTGTTTTGTTTTGTGTGGTTTGGTTTGGTTTTGTATGTTTTTTTTTCTTTTAGGTTTGTTTTCTTGTTTTTTGTTTCACATCCCTCCTTCACTTTCTCATCTCTCTCTCTCTCTTTCTCTCTCTCTCTCTCTCTCTCTCTTTCTCTTTCTCTTTCTCTTTCTCTCTCTCTCTCTCTCTCTCTCTCTCTCTCTCTCTCTCTCTCTCTCTCTCTCTCTCTCTCTCTCTCCCCCCTTCCCCCCCCCCACCACCATGAACGATCAACATACCAACTAAACAGGAAATGGCACCATTTAAATCTACAATGGAAAACGAATATATCAACCCACCCTTTCCTTCTCTCCCTCCCCCCCTCTGTCTCCCTGCCCCCCTCCCTCCTTCCCTCTGTCTCCCTGCCCCCCCTCCCTCTCTCTCTCTCCCTCCCCCTCCCTTCCTCTCCCCCCCCCCCTCCCTCCCTCTCCCCCTTCTCCGTCTCCCTGTCCCATTGCCCCGATAGCGATGGCCGTCGGAACAGCGTGCCATAAATGGGCATGGATGAGAGTGGGGGCGAAGTGGGGGGGGGGGGTAAGGGTTTGACGTCGGGGTGACCATGTGGACATATCCGGAGGTAGGCATACACGCACACGGATATGACGAGATGGAGACGTATGTGTAAATTTGTGAATGTCCACACGCACGTACGCAGTCGCTTGTACACGCACGCACTCACTTCATTGTTTATGGATTCATACACACGCACACACACACACACACACACACACACACACACACACACACACACACACACACACACACACACACACACACACACACACACACACACACACACTGCCCCTCTTCTCCCTCTTACTCAACAGCTCATGTAGGACAACACCCTCTCTAGCGCCGGGGGACCGGGGAGGGAGGGGGGTAGGGAGGTGGGGAAGGGAGGGTAAGGAACGTCCTTCGCACCCCCCTCCCCTCCCCTCCTCCCATCCCGCAGTCCTCCCTCTCGAAGTCCTTAGAGCTTCAGTACCTTGCGGGATGCGGGATAGAGCGGAGTGCTTAACGAGGAGGATGGGGTACGCGCGCGATCGGGGCCGGTGACAGCTGTCGGCCCGGAGGGCGGGCGGCCGCTGGGTTTTGGAGTGGTGTAGGCCTACCTGCGTGGTGGAGGTTCTGCGCACCTGTGTGTGACAACTGGGGCTGTGATGTGCACCTGTGTGTGACAATTGAGGCTGTGATGTGCACCTGTGTGTGACAACTGAGGCTGTTATGTGAACCTGTGTGTGACAGTTGAGGCTGTTATGTGCACCTGTGTGTGACAACTGGGGCTGTGATGTGCACCTGTGTGTGACAACTGGGGCTGTGATCTGCACCTGTGTGTGACAACTGAGGCTATTATGTGCACCTGTACCGCTGTATCTAGACCACGTGCTGCTATGCGTGACAGCTGCGGGTCTTGTGCTCTGTACACTAAGTAGGAGCCGAGAACATGTGTGCACGTGTTACAAGCGAGACTGTCACATGTACCTGTGTGTGTGTTCGCGTGTGGCCACGTTTTCCTAGATGGATCTCCGGCGCGTTGGGGAAAGAGGAGGAAAGGAGGCTGAGGAGGTTTTCCCAGTAGCTGATGACGGCTACTGTTCTCGCTTTTTTGGTCATATTTGAATTGGCATTTTTTTTTTTTTTCTTCTTGGCTGTATTTTAGTATTGTTTATGGTTTTCTTGTTACTCTTGTCATTATGATTGTTGTTCTTGTTGTTGTTGTTGTTGTTGCTGTTAATGTATGGTATCTTTGGTCTTTGCCCAGTAGTTTGATATATATTATAAAATTCGTGGCAGTCGGTCATATCGAAGTAGGCTGTACTCTTCCGGCCGCTCCAGATTGCACTTTGTATTCATCCTCGCAGAAGTACGTTGGGTACAAACGACGCATTAGGACACGGGACTCCCTTTTTCTGTTTTTGTTTTATGGTCTTTATTTTCTTTGTTTCTTCCTCGTTTTTTTTTTTCTCTTCCGATCTCTTTCTAAGCTTATCTCTTGATTTTCTCTTCTTCCCTCTCTGCGCTCTCCTTTCTCATTCACACTCTCTTTCTCTTTCTCTGTCTCCCTCTCACTCACTCTCACTCTCACTCTCACTCTCTCTCTCTCTCTCTCTCTCTCTCTCTCTCTCTCTCTCTCTCTCTCTCTCTCTCTCTCTCTCTCTCTCTCCCTCTCCCTCTCCCTCTCCCTCTCCCTCTCCCTCCCTCCTTTCCTCCCTCCCTCCCTCCCTCCCTCTCCATCTCCTTCGCCTTCTGCCTCTCCCTCCTGCTTCTTTTCCTCCTCCTCCCCTTCTCCCTCCCTGTCCCTCTCCCTCGGCATCACTAAAGAGAACGAGCATCAGTGATACGGACTGCGGTGAGGCTGTGGGAAAGAGCTTAAAGGGAGGGAGGGAGGGAGGGAGGGGAGGGGGAGAAGTTAAGTGAGGAGGGAGGCAGGCAAGGAGGGGAGATAGGTAGGGAGGGAGAGGGAGGGAAGTGAGGGGGGAGGGAGGGAAGGAGGAAGGGAAGTGAGGGGGAGGGTATGAAGGAGGGAGGGAAGTGAGGGGGGTTGGTGGGAAGGAGAGAGGGAAGGAGGGAGGGAGGGGAAGGAAGGAGCAGAGAAGGAGCTAGGAATTGGTGATTGGTTAACCGCAAGGAGGGAGAGGGGGGGGAGGGGGGGTTGGGAGAGGCGGAGGTAGATGAGGAGGTGCAGGAGATAGAAGAAAAATGAGGAGG
>NC_061835.1:12847602-12850102 GCF_019202785.1 Penaeus chinensis
TCTTCTCGTCCCCGTGACGCCCTCCGTCGCGCTATAACTCGCGTACGGGCACCTGACCGCCCTCATTCGTCTAGAGCCCTATCTCGTCCCCTGCGCAGGTACCTCCGGCTTCATATCCCTCTCTCTTCCCCTTCCTCCCTCCTTCTCTCTATCCCTCTCTCTTCCCCTTCCTCCCTCCTTCTCTCTATCCCTCTCTCTTCCCCTTCCTCCCTCCTTCTCTCTATCCCTCTCTCTTCCCCTTCCTCCCTCCTTCTCTCTATCCCTCTCTCTTCCCCTTCCTCCCTCCTTCTCTCTATCCCTCTCTCTTCCCCTTCCTCCCTCCTTCTCTCTATCCCTCTCTCTTCCCCTTCCTCCCTCCTTCTCTCTATCCCTCTCTCTTCCCCTTCCTCCCTCCTTCTCTCTATCCCTCTCTCTTCCCCTTCCTCCCTCCTTCTCTCTATCCCTCTCTCTTCCCCTTCCTCCCTCCTTCTCTCTATCCCTCTCTCTTCCCCTTCCTCCCTCCTTCTCTCTATCCCTCTCTCTTCCCCTTCCTCCCTCCTTCTCTCTATCCCTCTCTCTTCCCCTTCCTCCCTCCTTCTCTCTATCCCTCTCTCTTCCCCTTCCTCCCTCCTTCTCTCTATCCCTCTCTCTTCCCCTTCCTCCCTCCTTCTCTCTATCCCTCTCTCTTCCCCTTCCTCCCTCCTTCTCTCTATCCCTCTCTCTTCCCCTTCCTCCCTCCTTCTCTCTATCCCTCTCTCTTCCCCTTCCTCCCTCCTTCTCTCTATCCCTCTCTCTTCCCCTTCCTCCCTCCTTCTCTCTATCCCTCTCTCTTCCCCTTCCTCCCTCCTTCTCTCTATCCCTCTCTCTTCCCCTTCCTCCCTCCTTCTCTCTATCCCTCTCTCTTCCCCTTCCTCCCTCCTTCTCTCTATCCCTCTCTCTTCCCCTTCCTCCCTCCTTCTCTCTATCCCTCTCTCTTCCCCTTCCTCCCTCCTTCTCTCTTTCCCTCTCTCTTCCCCTTCCTCCCTCCTTCTCTCTATCCCTCTCTCTTCCCCTTCCTCCCTCCTTCTCTCTATCCCTCTCTCTTCCCCTTCCTCCCTCCTTCTCTCTATCCCTCTCTCTTCCCCTTCCTCCCTCCTTCTCTCTATCCCTCTCTCTTCCCCTTCCTCCCTCCTTCTCTCTATCCCTCTCTCTTCCCCTTCCTCCCTCCTTCTCTCTATCCCTCTCTCTTCCCCTTCCTCCCTCCTTCTCTCTATCCCTCTCTCTTCCCCTCCCTCCCTCCCTCGTCGCATTCCGAGGTGTGGGGGGGGGGGGGGGGCAGCGCGGGGGAGTCTCGCTTTAATGGTTTGAATAAGTTGATTATTTGGTGTCTCGGGAGAGGCCTCGCTGAGGTCATGGGAAAGGTTGCTGCGCCCCTTGGAAAGCGATGCATGGGCACACACGCACACGCACACGCACACGCACACAGATACACACGCACACACTCACTCTCACTCTCACTCTCACTCTCACACGCACACTCACTCTCACTCTCACTCTCACACGCACACTCACTCTCACTCTCACTCTCACTCTCTCACTCTCTCACTCTCTCACTCTCTCACTCTCTCACTCTCACTCTCACACGCACACACACACTCACTCTCACTCTCTCACACACACACACACCCACGCACTCACTCACACTCAGACACACAAGAACAAGAACAAGCACAGAAACAAACTTTCCCAGCGTATTTCCTTTACGTACAAACAAACACAAACAATGTCAACATCCCAAAATAAACCATTTATTTATGAACCGTTTAAACTCCCTTTGAGAAACTCTTATGTAACTCCAAAAGATTTCGTTAAGTGCAGGATACGAGACCAGCGTGTGACGTCACGGGGGGGATGAGTCACAAGGGCGAACAGGATTTTCGCTTTTTTGCTCTCTTTCCTTTCTCTCTCTCTCTCTCTCTCTCTCTCTCTCTCTCTCGTTGTGTCACGTCTTCATGAGGCTTGATTGCTTAATTCATTAATTTCTTGATTATATAGAGTTTTCTGAATTTTTCTCAGCTGGACGCGCTTCTGTTTAGGACTTTTTGAGCGTTGGCGTTTTCTTTGAGGGATGGGGTTTTCCCGTTTTCTGTGTTTTTTTTCCCGTTTTCTGTGCGTTTTTTGCCGTTTTCTTTTTATGCCGTTGGTAGTGTTGATACTGAGGATAAGGGTAATAGTAATAATGACAGGATAATGATAGTAAGAATGTTGATGATGATAATGATGATTATAATTATGAGACCATTGCTACTACTACTGCTAATACCACTACTATTACTACTATTACTACTACTACTACTACTACTACTACTAGTACTACTACTACTACAGCAACTCCTACTACTGTACTACAAATAATGATAAGGATGATGAAAATGACAATAACAATGATAACGATAACGATGATATTAATAATAATAATAATAATAATAATGGCAATAACAAAAAAGTCATAATAGATAAGGCTAGGATTTTGATATTTGAA
>NC_061835.1:12857602-12860102 GCF_019202785.1 Penaeus chinensis
TCTTCTTCTTCTTCTTCTTCCTCCTCTTCTTCTTTATTTCCTTTTTCTTCTTCTTCATTTCTTTATCTATCTTTTGTTCACTTTCTCCCTCTCTCCTTTCAATGTACATATAGTCTTTTTTGCTTGAATGCCACTTAAAGAGGACCATTGTATATGTGAAACATGGCAGTAAATAAATGTGAAAAAAAGCATTCATAAGTGTATAAACATGAAATATGTACCTATATACTGTTAGCATACTGTTAGCATACTTTTTGTGATAAATGTGCACATATGTACATATATACATACACACATTACCTATATTAAGTTCTCTAAAAGCACATACTTATCTTCAAGAATACAATAGGTATAGATAATGATAAACAGGTGCATCCAAGAACACCCAAGCAGGTCCTCCTCCACTAATGTTTTCTCCCCCCTTGCAGGCTCCCCCTTCAAGTTCCACGTTGACTCCATTTCCTCGGGTTATGTAACAGCCTATGGGTCCGGTTTGGTTCATGGCATCACAGGCGAGCCATGCAACTTCATGATCTCCACCAAGGACGCTGGTGCAGGTAGCTCCACACTGCGCGGTAGGGTCTCCATTTCTTTCTTTGGGTCTTTACCTCTTCTTCTTCCTCCTTACTCCTCCTCCTCCTCCTCCTCCTCCTCCTCCTCCTCCTCCTCCTCCTCCTCCTCCTCCTCCTCCTCCTCCTCCTTCCACTTTGAAGCATCCTTCGCTCCCTGAGGATTGTCTGCTTCAAGAGAACCGAGTGAAGGATCAGCTTAAAGCATCAGGAGGGGATGATAAGAACGTACTCCATGGGATTTCCCCGAAACGTGGATGTAGGTTTGAAAAAGAAGAAAAAAAAGGTTTTATTTATTTTTACTTTTTATTGCTTTGAGGCCTTAGGTGTGGGAATGGAAGAGATAGGAAAAGTTTCTTTTTGGTGAAGATTGACAAGTGAAATCAATAGATTATCTGATCAAAAATTAAATTTCACATCTAGTTCTGTGCCCTGGTTTGTTTCAGGGAAGAAATATCAGAACTGTTGACATAACATCAGGAAAAAAAAATGTTAGTTTCACTTGATATATATAAAAACATCAGTTCCATAAATCTGTTCAACCACACTTTATTAAAAAAAAAAAAAAAAAAAAAAGGTAATCTCATTGGATATCATCTCAAAAAGATGGAAAAGATTTTTAAAAAAATTATGCCAGACTTGAGCGGAAATCCAAAAAAAACATTCGAGTCTCCTTGAAGGATAAGCCTCACTTGCTCCCACACATCCAGGCAGAATTGAGCTGACAGTATCTCTGCTGACACGTTGATGTGCAGTAGTGTCTGTCTCCTGCAGACTTCTCGTTAACACAGGCAGTTCTGCGCAGAGGAACAGAATCATGCATGTATATGTCGTCTTTGTTAAGGTGTAGCTTCAATTAATACAGTGTTTATGATGAGTATTCACTTTTTGCAAGATATTGATGTTACTGATATCTAGCAGAGGCTTATTATGGTATAGAATCAGTTAGTTTTTGCATCATATTTGTTGATTGAGAATCAGATATAGCCAAGTTAGTTTAGGGCAAAAGTATCTAATTTTTATGTACATATTTTTGGCCAGAATGTTTTTTTTTTTTTTTTTTTTTTTTTACCTGATCACAAAAACTTTTATGTACATTATTATTTGGTTTTCTTCTCATTTTCAAGCATCGTGCAGGAGTAAATGAAGGTTTGCATACGAAGACATTGCACAGTTTGTTATTATAAATTTTATTTCTCCATAATGGTTCTTTTCTCCTGTTCTTTTTTTGTTTTTTTGTTTTTTTTTTGTTTTTTGTTTTTGTTTTTTCCTTTTGCCCTTATTTCTCACCCTACTTCATCTTCCACAATTTCATTTCATTTTCCCCCAATGGAGCCCTACTTTTGTTTTTGTTTTTTGTGATAGTTCATATCTTGTTTATTATTGATTGTAAGTTCTCATATACATTATGATTTTTGTTATTAGGTATATATATATATATATATATATATATATATATATATGTATGTATGTGTATATATATATATATATATATATATATATATATATATGTATGTATGTGTATATATATATATATATATATATATATATATATATATATGTTATATATATATATTATATTATATTATATATAAATATATGTATGTGCATATATGAATATACATATAGCTACATACATATATATATATAAGTGGCATTGGTGATCATGTATTTATTTGCTATTTCATACATTTTACAATTTTATTTCTTTTGCTTTCTGTTCCTCTCCAAATTATATTACAGTCGGACCTCAACATTAGGATTACATTTCAAATCCCATTGAAGGTTCATGAATGTATATTGTTAACATACATTACATACTGTAACTGACCACATTTCCTGCAGGGTGATTAGTTGCCAAAGTTTTAGTCAAAGTGGATTGCAGATCAAATTTTAATGTTGCAGATCAAATTTTAATGTTGCAGATCAAA
>NC_061835.1:12865102-12875102 GCF_019202785.1 Penaeus chinensis
TTCGCAACAGGACAACGAAGACGGAACTCTCACCATTGGCTACAAGCCCACTGAGCCCGGGTACTACATCGTCAACCTCAAGTTTGCTGACAACCATGTCCCTGGGTCTCCTTTCACTGTCAAGGTGGGTTGGCGTCCTTTATTGCTGTTGTTATTTACGGGGGACTCGATTGTCTAAGTCAATTTTGAGCTCTATATTGATTCTGTTGCTTACCTTCATCATGGAACGTATATAATCTTCATGGTAGAGTCTGTTGTGAGATGCATAATTTATCGTATTCGGAACTTATTAGTAAATTACCAATGTCACTTCATAAGTATTTTTATTGTCATATCAATACTTTATTGTCATAAAAATCTTAATCAATGACTTCAATCCCCCCCCCCCCCCCTGCAGGTAACGGGCGAGGGCTCGAACCGACAGACGGAGCGCATCAAGCGGCAGCGCGAGGCCGTCCCTCTGACCGAAGTTGGCTCTCAGTGCCGCCTGACCTTCAAGCTGCCTGGCATCTCCTCCTTCGACCTCTCGGCCACCGTGACCTCTCCCGGAGGCATCACCGAAGACGCCATGGTGTCCGAGGTCGAGGACGGTCTCTACGGGGTCAACTTCGTGCCCAAGGAGCTGGGTGTCCACACAGTGTCCGTCAAGTTCCAGGACATGCACATTCCCGGCTCGCCCTTCCAGTTCACCGTGAGTGCGATGGAGTTTAATGTAGAGGGCTGGAGGAAGGGGGGAGTATAGGAAGGTGGATGGGGATAGAAGGGAGGGAGGGGTATGGGAAAGGGCCTGGGATTGGCGGATTGATTGATAACATTTATTTACAGAACAGTGTACATGCCCTGCAAAAAGCCAGGGTAAGATACCAAAGCATCTATCCAAACTGGCTGTGCTTCTAGGGAGGAGGGTATGGGCATGGGGAAGGGATGAAGGGGATGGGGGTAGAGGGGAAGATGGGGCATGGGTATGGGGAATACGGGATGGATGGGGTTGGGGAAAGAACAAGGGATACAGGAGGGGGGGATTAGCAGTAGTGTAGGTGAGATAAGACTAGGAGGAGGAGGAGGAGGAGGAGGAGGAGGAGGAGGAGGAGGAGGAGGAGGAGGAGGAGGAGGAGGAGGAGGAGGAGGAGGAGGAGGAGGAGGAGGAGGAAGAAGAAGAATTGGAGATTTCAACTGGTTATTTTTTATAGATAGAGAAAGGAATATGAGTTAGAGTTTGGAATATATAGATATATATATATTTTTTTTTTTGGATAGTTTTTTTCCTCTATGCATTCCTGTTTAAATCACCGATATCTTTTCGTAAAACATAAACAAATCATTGGAGTTACCCCTTCTTGACTTCTCCCCACTCACCGCTCTCTGTCTCTCCCCATCCCCCCCTCAGGTTGGTCCCCTGAAGGACGGCGGCGCCCACCGAGTGCACGCGGGCGGCCCCGGCCTGGAGCGCGGCGAGCAGAACATGCCGTCGGAGTTCAACGTGTGGACCCGCGAGGCCGGCGCGGGCTCCCTGGCCATCTCCGTCGAGGGCCCCAGCAAGGCCGAGATCGACTTCAAGGACAGGAAGGACGGCTCCTGCTACGTGTCGTACGTCGTGTCCGAGCAGGGTGAGTGTGGCCCAGGGTTGTGTGGAAGCGGTGTGTGTATGTGTGTGTGTGTGTGTGTGTGTGTGTGTGTATGTGCAAGGGGGGTATGTATATATGTATACGTATGTTTGTATGTATGTGCAAGGGGGGGGGGGGGGTATATGTATGTATGTATACGTATGTATGTATATGTGTGTGTGGACTTAGCTTTTTTTTTTGTTTCCCCGTTCTTTCTGTCACTTAATTTTCCAATGATACGGTATTATCGTATCATGCGTACATATATTTAGTTACGCATATATGTGCTGGTGCGTACCTACAGCTGTGCATTTATTTTTTGTCTGAGATTGGGGTCGGTTTGGCTGCAATGCGATAAGAGGATAAATTGTATTCTGACTTGTCATTGTTACTCGATTTTCTCCCATGTTTTCTTCTTTCGTTCATGGGATATATTGTTTTTACTCTTTTCTCTTCTTTCTCTGTACGTCTTCATCTTTATTTTTCTTTCTGTTTTCGACTTGTGTTTTTATAATTTCATTCATTATCCTCTCTCGCATTGCAACGATTGCGTCAAGAATCGAAAATAGTCCTCCCTTCCCGGAATGAAGTGAAATCGCACGCGGAATTCCCGTAGACTGTGACGTCCGGGAATGACGTCACAGTAGTAAGTGTGACGCGTGTGGAGAGTGTGACGTCAGACGTGGAATGCATGGCGGCGATCGCGCATGACAGAATGCTCAACGCTAAAACATTTATCTGTGCAACTGGGACTTTAAGGGCGAGATCAGGAATGCCTTTAATAAAAGGAATGTTAGCTAGTATGTGTCATAGCTTGTTTTATTTTATTTTATTTATTTCACTCAGGAAGTGCGTGACTCAGTCGAATGTTTATGCAAATTGTCATCGACGTGACACTTTGAGATATGACGGTTTCTTATTTTCGTCTTGCATTGCAAAAGAAGGTTTTGCAATAGAAATATATATTTGCAATACCCACTGTTATTACTATTTTCATAATATATTGGATGGGAAATATTTTAATTTTATCAATAGCTACTGATAGTTTTTGAGTATTTTTATTATCAGCAATAGTAATGATCTCTTTTGCCATAAATAGTAAGAGCAGAAGATGTATTTTCATGAGTATAAGAAATACATGTTTTGCATTTTGAAAAGAAATGTTACCCGCCATTTTTAATTTTTTTTAAAAGAAAAGTTACCCGCCATTTTTATTTTCGCCGATGACGTCATGGATACTCTTGGTGAGAGTTATTTATACTTTCGTTTGGGAGGTCTCGTGACGCCTTTATCTAAATAATGAACACGATTCAGTGCGTGAGTATATGTCTAATTCGCATATAACCATTCATTGTTATCAATATTGTTATTATTATCGTTATTCAGTATCAGCTCGTAATATTAAGGGTGAATGATCACTTTTGGGACAAGCCATTGTGGACTATACAGGTGTGTCTTCTTCGGAAACTTTATTTTTATTTCTTCTTTATTATTATTTTGGGAGTTAATGGCGCGTTTTTATCTCAAATTCGTTTTCATTCTGGCTAATCCGTAGTGATATCTAGTTAGCTTTTCTATTATCATAATTGAATATAGAAATATGAGATAGACCTGGCGCGATGTATTAATTGGTTGCGATAAATTACGTGTGGATGGGTGTTTCATGGTTCCTACTTGGTGTCTTAGTTTTACGTATTTAGACCACGTATTTAGTAAGATAAATAGAGAGAGAGAGCGAGAGCGAGAGCGTACGGGGGGGGGGGGGGGGGGGGAAGAGATAAAGAGTAGAAAAAAAAATAGGCAGAGAATCAAAACAAAAGACAAAACCAGAAAACGCAAGCGAAAAAGGTCAGAAACACGAAATAATCCTAAGAACCCATATGGAAGAGAGAGAGAGAGAGAGAGAGAGAGAGAGAGAGAGAGAGAGAGAGAGAGAGAGAGAGAGAGAGAGAGAGAGAGAGAGAGAGAGAGAGAGAGTGATAGAGAGAGAGAGAAAGCTGGCCGAGTGCCACGGAGGAGGAGGAGGAGGGGGAGGGGAGGGGGAGGGGAGGGGGGAGGAACCGCGGGGGAAAAACTCGGCGAAAAGAGTGCCCTTAGCAGCCGAGAGGCCCCTTGGCTCGTGGTACACCTGGCGCTGCCGGCGACGCCCGGGGGGGGGGGGGGGGGGGGGGGGGGGCGTACCTACACACGCATAAACACACGCTATCATAGGCATTTATGCATATGTAATGCGTATGCTTAACTGTGTTTATATATTTATATATATGCATTTAAAGTTATGTAAATGTATATATAGATATGTATGTATGTACACACACACACACACACACACACACACACACACACACACACACACACACACACACACACACACACACACACACACACACACACAAACACACTCATATATGTATATGTATACACATTCATGCACACATACCTACATACATATACATGTATGTCTGTATATTCATTTACTGTAAGAATATTACGACAGACAACCATAAATATAAACAATCAAATTGGAAATCACATGTAATAAGTCGCGGGAATTGATAGGAAACTGTGTTGGATGCGAACGCCATGTTTTACTTTCAATGTTCTGTGCCAAAGTTGGACGCCACTTAAATCATTCTTTTGGAAAACCCAATTTAGAGAGGGAGAGAGTGAGAGAGGGAGAGAGTGAGAGAGGGAGAGAGTGAGAGAGGGAGAGAGTGAGAGAGTGAGAGAGGGAGAGAGGGAGAGAAAGAGAGAGGGAGAAAGGGAGAAAGGGAGAAAGGGAGAGAGAGAGAGAGAGAGAGAGAGAGAGAGAGAGAGAGAGAGAGAGAGAGAGAGAGAGAGAGAGAGAGAGAGAGAGAGAGAGAGAGAGAGAGAGAGAGAGAGAGAGAGAGAGAGAGAGAGAGAGAGAGAGAGAGAGAGAGAGAGAGAGAGAGAGAGATAAAGAAACGAAAAAAAAATCCTTGATCTATATTTCTCATGTGCATTTTATTTGTTTTTGTTCGATATTCTTGGTTTTATTGCCTCGCGATGACAAACAGATCATTAGTTGGGCAGAATTATGGCGAAAACGGACGGTGTGTTTCAGTCATGAGGAATGTCTGAAGATACGAATAGGCGCTATTGACGATTTATATTAATTAAGGGCCTCTTGCTTCTGCCAGGTCTTATTTTAACCATGTTGCGAATGTAGTTGGGAGAAAACTGGGTTTAATGGATGAAGCAGAACTTGACGATATGGAGGTTAAATAATGATAATGATCGTGGTATTTGGTTAATGTGTTTTGCTTGTGTGTGAATGCGTGTATGTATGTATGGATGGATGGATGTGTCTTCGTATTCCGTGTGTGAGTACATACACGTGTGCGTATATATACTTGCGTAAGGGTATGTGTGTGTGTGTGTGTGTGTGTATTTATATGTACATTCGTGCGTGATTGTGTGATTGTGTGTGTGTGTATGTGTGTGTGTGTCTGTGTGTGTGTGTGTGTGTGTTTGTGTGCATGTGTGCATGTGTGTGCATGTGTTTGTGGCTGTAACGTGTCTGTGTATCTGTATGTATCAGTATGTGTGTCCGTATCTATGTGCGTATTTTTTTTTTTTTTTTTTCGTACCTGTGTCTATATATTTTCAACGCGCACACGCTCTCATTCCGCTCACTTCCTCATACTTCTCCTGACACGCCGCGAGCCTCCAACTCATAAAGAGGTGAAACTGTTCCCGACTTGTGATCGGAACAGACACGCGCGTAAACAGCAGGGGGCGGGGAGAGGGGGAAGGAGGAGGAGGAAGAGGAGAAGGGAGAGGGGGAAGGAGAAGGAGAAAGAGGAAGAGGAGAAGGGATAGAGGGAAGGAGGAGGAGAAAGAAGAAGAGGAGGGGGAAGAGTGAAGGAGGAGGAGGAGGGGGAAGGAGGAGGCGAAAGAGGAAGAGGGGAAGGGATAGGGGGAAGGAGGAGGAGAAAGAGGAAGAGGAGAAGGGAGAGGGGGAAGGAGGAGGAGGAAGAGGAAGAGAGGAAGGGATAGAGGGAAGGAGGAGGAGAAAGAGGAGGAGGGGGGGGGGAGGAGGAGGAGAAAGAGGAAGAGAAGGAGGGATAGAGGGAAGGAGGAGGAGAAAGAGGAAGATAAGGAGGGATAGAGGGAAGGAGGAGGAGAAAGAGGAGGAGGAGGAGAAAGAGGAGGAGGAGGGGGAAGGAGGAGGAGAAAGAGGAAGAGGGGAAGGGATAGAGGGAAGGAGGAGGGAGAGGGGGAACGAGGAGGAGAAAGGGGAAGAGGATGGGGAGAGGGGAGGAGGTGGAGAAAGAGGAAGAGAATGAGAAAGGAAAGGGAAAAGGGGGAGGAGAGGGAGGAGAAAGAGAGGGAGAAAGGGAAGAGGAAGGAAAGGGGGATTAGAATATAGGGAGAGGGGGTGATAGTTGAAGAAGGAGAGGAAGAGGGAGTGGGAGAGGATAAAGAAGATGAAAGAGAAACAGGAGGAGAAGGAGAGGGAACAGAAGCAGGAGAGAGAGTTTGAAAGCGATAAATACAATAAAGGAAAGAGAGAGCAATAATTAATTAAAGAAAAGAGTTATAGATTCTTAAGGGAAACGGCGCTCCGAGAAGACCGACTTATGGGCGCCCACCTTCACCCACCTTCACCCACCCCACGCCCAACCCACGCCCAACCCACGCCCACCTCCGCCCACCTTCGTCCGAGGTTGTTTACAATATATTCGTTTGGCCCCGGGGGTGGGAGGCCGCCCCTGTTTTTGCGCGGGCGGCGAAGGGGATGGGCGTGAAGCCAAGAGAAGCGTTGGGAGGCGCCCTTCCGCCCTACAGGCCTTCCTCCCGCCTGCACGCCCACGCGCCCGCCCACGGAAAGGGGCAAAGATAGGCTGCCTGTGGGCCTCTTGGTCCTCTGCCGCGCTAATTGGCTCTCGGTCGCAGCTAATGGGGTGTCGAAGGGGGGGGGGGGTCGGTCGGGCATGGGGGGGGAGGGGGGTATTGGTGATGAGGTCAGTGGATTAAGGCGATTCTTGGTGTTGGTAATACTATAAATGCAGAGATGATTATCATTGTTATTATTATTAGGGATGATGGGTGCTGGGGGGGGGGGGGGTGATATTAGTGTTGAGTTTAATTGATTAAGGGCTTCTTGTTGTTATTATTGTTGTTGTTAATTACATAACATATATATATATATATTTTTTGTTATTGTTATTGTCGCCATCATCGCCTTCGTGTTTATTAAGGAAGGCAAAGAAAGAGGGAGAGGAGAAAAGAGAAGAGAAGTGAACAAGAGAGAGAGGGAAAGTAGAGAAAGGAAAGGAAAAGAGCGAGAAAAAGAGAAGGAGAGGAGAAAGAGAGAAAGATAGAGAGAAGGAAAGGAAAAGAAAAAGAAAAGAAAAAAAGAGGAGAAAGAGAGAAAGCTAGAGAGAAGGAAAAGAAAAAAAAAAGAAAAGAAAAGAATAGGAGAAAAAGAGATAGATAGAGAGAAGGAAAAGAAAAAAAAAGTAGAGAAGAAAGAGAGAAAGCTAGAGAGAAGGAAAGGAAAAAAGAAAAAAGAAAAAAGAAAAGAAAAGACCTAAACAGAGACAAAAGAAGAAAGGAGAAAGTCAAATTCGTCCCTATGTGCGCATGCCTCTCCACACGTACATGCTCGCCCATACGCATGTGCATATATATATATTTATGCGAACGTATATCGGTGCAGTTAGTCATGACAGCTAACTCCAGACGCATGACGCCGTAAATATAGTCAGTGACGCCAATTCCTGCGTTTTTTTTTTTTTTTTTTTTTTTTTTTTTTTTTTTTTTTTTTTTTTTTTTTTTTTGCCCGGGGTGAGGATGAAGGGGGAAGGGAGGAAGAGAGAAAGGAGAGGGAGGGAGAATAATTGATGATGGGGAATAAGGATAGGGGGCAATAAGGATAAAAAAAAAGAATGTTGGATATAAAGAGGGTAGAGTGATAAGGAAAATATAATATAGGAATGAGATGAAAGTATGATAGGGATAACAGGATAAAAAAAAATGGTATAAAATGATGATAAAAGGGATAACAGGATAAAAAAAAATGGTATAAAATGATGATAAATATGATGCGAAACGAACAAGAAAGGGAAGAATGATATAAAAAAAAAAGTAGGAAATAGAGATGGAAAGAGAGAACGATAGAAGTGATAGGAAATATAAATAGGAGAGAATGATAATAAATATAATAGGATGTGGGCATGGAAGAGAACAGTGATAAAGCCGCAGGAAAGAAAGATGGAAGGAAAGAAGGACAGAAATAAAGGAGGGAAGAGGGATAAAAGATAATAGGATATAAAGATATGAGGCAATAATAATGAAAGAAATACTAAATAAAGACGGGAATAATAATAGAGATAATTGGGAATAAGGAAGGGGAATAAAGATAAAGGTGATAAAGATGAGAGGGTATGATAATTAAAGATAATGGGATGAACGAATGATAAAAGTAATAGGGAATAAAGATGGGAGGATAGAATAATAACGATACTAGGAAGTAAAAGATGAATAATGATAAAAAAAAGTAATAGGAAATAAAGACGGGAGGAAAGTAATAAAGAAGAAGGAGAATAAAGACGGAGGGAGGAATAAGGAAAATAATAGGAAGTAAAGAGGGGAGAGAAGAATGATGGAGACAAAAGAAACGAAGGTGGGAAGGAAGAATAACACAAATAATAAGCAATAAATAAAAAAAGAAAAACTCCCCATAATTCAAGGTATGTTGCACGTTGCAAATCCCCGATAATGCAGATTGAGCAATTGCAAAGGGTGCCGGAAAATAGAAATAGGTTGGTGTGGGGGCGGGGGAGGGGGGGAAGGGGGAGGACGAGGGGGGGGGGAGAAAGGAAATGGGGAGAGAAAAGGTAAAGAGGGAATGGGGAGGAAGGGGGATGGAGGAGGGAGGGGGAGGGGGGAAAGAGGAAGGGGGAGGGGGAGGGTGGAAAGAGGAAGGGGGAGGGGGATGAGGGGGGAGGATATAGGGGAGGAGGAGGAGGAGAAGGGGATGAAGAGCGGGGGAAGGAAGAGAGAGGAGGGGGGAGAGCAAAGAGGAATGGAGAAAGGGTGAGGGGGGTAGAGTTGAGAGAGTGGGTGAGGGGGGGGTAGGGTTAGGAGAGAGAGGGGGAGGGGATAGGGTTCAGAGGGGGCACGAGAAGGGGGAGAGGGGAGGGAGGGGTTGAAGGGGGTAGGGTAGGGAAAGAGGGTGAGAGGGAAGAGGGGAGAGGAGGGGGAGAGAGAAGGGGTGAGGTGAGGGAAGGGAGGGGGTGAGGGCAGGGGAGGGAGGAGGGAAGGGGGAGCGAGAGGCAGATGACAGTCGCTATGCCGTGAGTGTCGGAGATAGGTCGTCCGCGGGGCCAAGTGAGCGCTCGAGGCTGGCTGAGAACAGGGGGCCTTTTCATCCTTTCATCTCTCTGTTGTTTATCCTCGTTCTTTCGTTCTCTTTTCTCCTATTTTTTGTTTTTCTTTATTTCATTTTTATTCTGTCTGTCTGGGTCTCTCTCTGTCTCTTATTCACTCACTCTCTCTCTCTCTCTCTCATTCACTCACTCTCTCTCTCTCTCTCTCTCTCTCTCTCTCTCTCTCTCTCTCTCTCTCTCTCTCTCTCTCTCTCTCTCTCTCTCTCTCTCTCTCTCTCTCTCTTTCCCTCTCCCTCTCCCTGCGCCCCCCCCCCTCTCCCTACCGCTCCCTCTGTCCCTCCCTCTCCTCTTATTCTTTTCTGCAATTCCCCCTTTATTTTCTGTGCTTCTTCATCCTTTTCCCCTTCCTTTTGATGCCAGTTCGCGTGGTGACAGAGTGTTCCGAATATGGGAAAAAAAAGAAGAAAGAAAAAAATATATATCAGCGAGATATAACCTTCTGTGCAATTAAATAATCTATTATTCTCGTATTCAGTTATTTATTCTCATTTATTTATATATTCGTGTGCTTGTTCCGTCTGCACATGAGGAGGAGGCGCCTGATGTGGTTTCTGGCACTGAGCTTACGTTCTGACACCTTATGACACACGACCTGAAGTGACACCGAGGTCTGTGCTTGCTTCTGTGTCGTGGCACACTCTTTTAGCTCTCGGTGTGGTGTCAAGAGTGCGAGAATTGGTTATGTGGTGTTCCTGCACATTATTTAAAAAGGTGTTTGTGGGTCAGTGCGAAATTTTTGAGGTTGGAAAAATTGTTTTAAAGAGTGAAAAGGATACGAAATTATGAGAAGTTAAGGTGGAAACGGAAGGAAATCACAAGTGAAAACGAGAGAATTGAGGCGCAGGAAAGTAAAATGAAACGATCAGCTTTATAGATAGGATAGTTTTTTTTTTTTTTTTTTTTTTTTGGGGGGGTGGTGGGGGGGAGTCGTTATTTATATTCGCATGAATTCATAATTTGTATATATTGAATCGCCAG
>NC_061835.1:12885102-12902602 GCF_019202785.1 Penaeus chinensis
TGAAATTATAATAAATATTATTTAGCTAACATTCTAAATTATTATAGGTACTTAAAAACTTATAAAAAAAATAATATGTGCTTGATTTGCTCTGCTACTGAAGGCTAGGATACATAAAGCAAAAAATGCAAAAAAAAGTATATATTATTTCCCTCCTCTTCCCCCAAAGTATACAGAAGTTCATAGATTGAGTTTCCATGCTTGTATTTAGTTGTAAGAATGAAAGTTGCAATTTTTTTGCCATCAGATTCTTCGTAAATTGCTTGAGAAGTTCTCAGCAATCTTTCATCTTTCAGTCTGTACGTGTGATTCTTCACTTACTGTTACTTTGATTTTTGTTTTTTTTCTTCTTTATTATTATTATGATTATTATTTTTTGGGCAAATTCTAACAGTGATCAACCTACAGATGTTATAAGAGCGAGGATTCTTCAAAACCAATCTTACTTGGTGATGTGTATGATGATTTTGAATACCTTGCCAAACCCCATGATGAAATAGATGCTGATTAAGTGCCAATTTGACTTTCTATTCATTTGTAAATTGCTATGGCTTTATTGTTGCAGAGAAACTTGTGTTAAAGCTCCTCTTCAAGCCTAAATAGTTAACTCATTTGTAAGCTTGGTACTCAGACCCTCAAATATGCCATTGTGGCCCAGAGTATAAATATTTTCACAAGAGGAAATAAAAGGCTTAAGTGGGATAAATGTCTATGTTTTATTTCTTCCCCTTTTTATTGTATGTGTAAGGAAAGTTGGTGATTAGTGTTTTTTCCACATTAGGATGTTACGTTCAATTGAAATGATTTTGTTGTGGAATAATCATCTATGTGAGAAAAAAATGTCATTTCACATTGCTGTTATGTCATGTCATATACACTTAAAAAAAAAAAAAAAATGAAGGAAAGTGTTACTGTTTGAAACACACACAAAAAAATAACTGAACTGTCTATAAATAAGATATTTAAATAGCCAAACACATCCATTTTATGGAAAAGGAAGATTCAAATACTGTATATCATTTCTTCTCATTTTAGAAATAAACTACAATATACCTTTAAAACAAGAATGCAGTATCCTTCCTGATAAGGAGAACAGTAGTATAAATATCTAATTTGGGAATTTTTGTAACTGTTAAAATGACAATTAAGCTTGACCCACAGTTACCTAGAAGCAAAATTGCATTAAAATCCAACTGTGCAAAAATGTGCATACATATTTAATGTGACTGACCCCAAATATTATGGGAAGCGATTCGAAATGGTTACTGTAAGAAACAGTTTAATGCACTCTGAATTACAATAACTGAAATGCTTAGCAATATAATATCAATTAAATTTAGTTTTATGTTTCAGTGTTATTCCTGACACCTTTCAGACCTCACATGATGAAAGTTATAGACCTCGGGGGGGGGGGGGGGGGGGGGGGGGGGAGTTCTATATCTTAACACCAAGATAAAAAATTATAGAGGTGTCATAACATACCTACACTGAGACATTTATCAAACAATTGCATGACATATGAAAATGGAGGAAATAACAGTTAAGCATTCAGACTTCTTCATTCACTGTCTTCCACAGAGAATATGAGCCTTAATAAACTTCTCTCCCCACATACATTTGTCAAGGCCATATGAATTACAACTTTCTAGCTTGTGTCTTTGAACTGCTAGAAAGAGTTGAAACCAGTCTCAGAAAAGGTTTCAAGGCATTAAAAAATACATGTGAATAGATAAATGGAATTTTGTTTTTATAATTCTCACTTCCATACTTGGTTATGAATACATCTCCTCTCTCAAAAAAAACACCTATGGCATTGCAAACTACCTTGGTATCTAAAATCTTCAAAATTTCTAGCCAGACATTCCCACTATAAACAAACGCATTCCCTACATGGAGAAATCTGGCATTGATTTTCTTAATCGTACAAGTCTTGACACAGACAAAATTTCCTGTATATAGCTAAAAACAAAATAGGGATTGTAAATAACATATACAGTAGAGTGAATGTAAACTCATAATTTATGTAGTGTATGTTCCATTTTAGTGCATTTATAAGTGTTGAGGAATTTAATGGAGTGAAGTTCAAATAAGAATTGACAGTCACTATAATTTTGCTGGCTGAAACGGTTTTAACCTTTTATTTATATGTGTGTGTGTGCTTGTATGTGTACATTCATAAACACTTTAAATCTTATATAAGATGAGACTTGCAAGAGATTCATAATCTTGTTTATAAACAGATATAAGATGAGACTTGCAAGAGATTCATATTCTTGTTTATAAACAGATATAAGATGAGACTTGCAAGAGATTCATAATCTTGTTTATAAACAGATATAAGATGAGACTTGCAAGAGATTCATAATCTTGTTTATAAACAGATATAAGATGAGACTTGCAAGAGGTTCATAATCTTGTTTATAAACAGATATAAGATGAGACTTGCAAGAGATTCATAATCTTGTTTATAAACAGATATAAGATGAGACTTGCAAGAGATTCATAATCTTGTTTATAAACAGATATAAGATGAGACTTGCAAGAGATTCATAATCTTGTTTATAAACAGATATAAGATGAGACTTGCAAGAGATTCATAATCTTGTTTATAAACAGATATAAGATGAGACTTGCAAGAGATTCATAATCTTGTTTATAAACAGATATAAGATGAGACTTGCAAGAGATTCATAATCTTGTTTATAAACAGATATAAGATGAGACTTGCAAGAGATTCATAATCTTGTTTATAAACAGATATAAGATGAGACTTGCAAGAGATTCATAATCTTGTTTATAAACAGATATAAGATGAGACTTGCAAGAGATTCATAATCTTGTTTATAAACAGATATAAGATGAGACTTGCAAGAGATTCATAATCTTGTTTATAAACAGATATAAGATGAGACTTGCAAGAGATTCATAATCTTGTTTATAAACAGATATAAGATGAGACTTGCAAGAGATTCATAATCTTGTTTATAAACAGGCTTACAGTTCAGTTTTTATCTCATGATTCATGTTGGATTCCAATAAGTGAAAAATATTTTTTTGGATTTTTCCTGCTTAAGAATGCAGGAAAAAATGACTTGTATCATATTCTCTCTCCATAAAATCTAATAGTTCATAATTTGTAATTTATATGTAATATAACTGGTACGTAATATCCTTGGGAATAAAACACCAAATAATTTGTTAGCTATATTTCATTACTCATTTTACAGAATCTACCTTTTTAAAGCTTTCTTTAGACCAGGTTGGACAAATCTGGCTCTCCTATCATACCCTCTACATTACTGTATGTCATTTCACATATTTGACTTGCTAGCATTGCTTCCCCTCAGATGCAGTAGCACTTGGGCCAATTTTTATACCTTTGTCTGGCGAGTAGCCCTCCAGCAATGACTACCCTGCACTTGACACACAACACGTCAGGCCAGAAAGCTCCTGACCCGAACTCTGAGAAATGCTCTGATTCCTCCACACTTTGTGTTTAATTTCACAAAAATATTTTACCATGTTACTTTTAAACTCCATGAGTGACACGAGACAAATGTAGATACTCTTATACAACTGTACATATTAATCTCATTAAACATTCAAGAGAGTATCTATACATGGGGATGTTCTGCAATGTTCAGAATAATCTGCAATCACATCTATGTTTTGAGGCACTTCCTATTACATATTGCATAAAATGCTGGCATAAAGCAGTCTGCCTAGCTGTGGGGCAAACTGTTGCAACTTGTGTGGAATAACAATTTGGATCAATGTTAATAGCATTATTTCCCCCTAAGATCTAATGACATCGATCAGCGACATTTCATAACATCTGAACAAATGTCCAAGTCCAGTCTTAATTTTATTTATTTATTACTAATCAGCCAACAATATTCTAAAATAAATAGGCAATTAAATCTCACAGACTTTAAAAAATATTTCTTTCTACAACAAATTTCACATGTTAAACAATATTGCTCTGAAAAATGGCAGCTGACGATGGCTATGATTCCTTGCACAGAATATTATGGCCAACCTGAGTATTTTCTTTTTTCCTTTTTTTTGTATTTCTTTTGCCAGTGAAGTCTATGTACTCAGTGAAAATGAAAAAAAGAGAAACCATGAAATAAATACGAAACTACGATTACACTTCTGTTAACACGTCAACACAATCAACTATCACTTTCTATGACAAAACCAGAAGACAAGATGCAGTGAATCATGCAACTAAAATATTACAGATATCACATTATCATAGAGAAAAGAGGAGGTAAGAAATGGCTAATAAATAATAGATTAAATGATTAATATAAGGTTGACCTTAGAACAATATGAATATATGAGATGCACTTTTCACCTAACACATATATCACCACCTGAAATGAAACTAACAAATGGGTAGCTTTCGGCACTTGATCATACTGGATGAAAAAAGAAGTCATTTTTTTCCTTCCTTCAAATTTAAAACAGGTACCTTAATTTTTACTTAAAAATGGATTTTCTGAGTTGCTAAGCAAAATTCATGATGGATAACCCAATGTTTCTTTCAACTTTATTATGTTTTAATTCATACATTTTTTTTTTTTTTAAATCATTGGTGACATGTTTAGATACATGAAAAGAAAAGAGAGCTATATAAATATATCTAATAACAAGAGTGAGAAATAAAAATGAAATAAAAAAAACAGCTGTCATCTATAGTTCCTAGCTGTCAGATGATTGAATTTGCATTCAACATGCATATTTAAGTACAGTATAAAATGTATTTTCTCTATAATATCATGCTATCTTTGGAACACATTAACCAATAACAATCGTTGCCAATGCACTGATCACCTATCCAATCAAAGCCAATCTAAGCTCAAAAAGCCTCTTTATTTGATTCCCCAACAATTTATTATGCTCTTTACATGTTTTACACATCATTTGGCATCAAGACAGGAAGACACAAATTAACAAATTGGATGCATAAGCCCAGAAACTAAAGATCAATGAGGAGCATAAAACATCCTTATTTAACCAAGGATTGATCATCTTCTAACATCTATTACACAATACGAAATTTAAACTTTCAACGCAATGGACATTTGCAGGTAATTTACAAACAATTTGAGAATTTTCTTTTAACATCATGGGATATCACTCTGGGGAATTCAGACCTTAATAATAGTGTTGTGTGAGTATTCATAGAGTTTAGCAAAGGTAGAGGGCAGAGTGTCTCAAGTTCGTGTGCCACTAACTCAAATTGGGTATAAGTATTATACATGTAGGACACTTTTTTACAAACTCATCTTTTAATTTTTTTTAACACCATAACTTACTTATAACATAGTTCACTCTTACAGAACATACTTATTTAGCAAATACTTAACTAAAACCAACATGTTATTTCTATTAGGAAGAAAAAAAAAAGGAACAATGCTTTAACAATTCACTTTTCACTGTAAACTTATCACTATAATGCAGTTTGTCATAATACAAACTTGTCAATATTAAGCAATGAGTTACCTACACAACAAAAGACTGAGAAACTCTTGAATTAAGAGAAGTTTTAAAAAGATATGAATGGTGGATACAAACAAGACTCAAAGACTTCATATGTAGCATAGACAACCATGTGAGGCGTCAAGTGAAGTCCCATTCCATGCTCTCTCCCTCAAGACATCTGTGTTCGTGGCAGATGACAATTATCTGCATGTGGTTTACGACAAATAAATGTTTTACAAGTATCTGTACTTCCTGGATATACTGGGACAACACTGTTACCTCTTCCATGGCAATCTAATCTATATTGTTACCTTAAAAATCAACAGTAGAGGGAACAACAAACCCACACAAACAAGGATAACAGAGTAAATACATGGTACATCTTGACTTAACTAAAGAAAATAAACCTGTACATCATAACTCTTTCTATATACAATCATTAACATGGCCACATACCATCAGCAACGAACTCAGGAAGAAGTTCACAAGCGATAACAAGAACAAAATGTTGCTTCAGGCTAACCGTATGGTTCCTTCATATTGCAAGGAAGACGAACATTTGCTACGTGATTCAAATTCAGCTTGATGGTTTGGCTTGTGGCGAGGGCAGTTCAGTGTTTGTGCTGCAGGCCATTAAGACGGTCCTCACCCTGCAGGGGGGGTGAACTGGCCTGCCACAACCCTCAGAAACCTCAAAATAAGCAATCACGTGGCAGATTTGGCGGACGGGCAGCAATACTGAATCACTTCCTTTATAGCACCTCATAACGGCTGACAGTGAAAGAAACCAGTAAGTATAAAAGATAAAATATATTTTAAAGTAATCAATATGAAAATTTTCATAAATTATTCTGTGACAACCCACTTTTCACATGCAACTTGTATGCACGTAACTAGGACTGGGAAAAGTCACATGGTTAGGTGATCTGGTTAAATTGTTCACGCTTCAAAAAAACAAAAAACACATTGACATCTGTCAGCCATCTGGAGCCAAACAAGAAATTATTATCAGCTTTGCTACATTAGCTAGAACCTTTATGTTGCATAGCTAGGTACGTACTGTAGTAGGTAAAAATTAGTACGCAAAACATTTGGATGTCTACATTATAAATGGGTCTATAAATACTATAAAAAACATTTCTTTCAAAGGAGGCGAATAGCATCCCATTCTGAAGCCATATATACAGTGCTGTTGAGCTGTGTTTGTAACCTATAACTATTTTCTCCCTAACAAACCACGAGAGACACAATCTAATTTCCTCTTATTGTCTTCAACATTAACAATAGAACACTTTATCACTATCTTGTTATTGCTATCCAACTATGTTTGTTGTTTGTATTATAATAATCACTTTCAATGGCTAAGTAGTAGATATTTTGGCTATAAATTTACACCTTTGTACCTGTTGCCATATATATAATATACATTGGCCAACGCACAGTCACTCTATCTGGATTATAGCAAAATTATTTCTTCTTCTCACCAAAGCAAAATTTTTAGGATCATCCCATACTCAACCAAGATAATTCTTATGATTCTTTTTGTGCCATAAATATCAAAATAGAGCCAGTAGGCACTGGGAAACAAACCTTTTTAAAGAGCTTCGTTGTCTAGTTGCATAGAAAATTACCGCTAAACGTCACCTTGCTTTTGCACAGGAGAATGAGATTCGTGGAGCATCTTTCAACAAATAAATATAAATTTCAGAACTTCTCATGCATTTAAACTTTATATACTGAGTATTTATTACGTCACAATAAACTTTATGCAAAGTGAGTTTGTGCTGGGCATCTGCCATCCATTATTTGCATGCATATATTCTGCTTACCACAGGAGAATGATGCATTTCCGTACACTTTTGAAATATTGAGTGTAACTTGCATTACATAATGTAAAACACAACTTACTGCAATGTAATATTATGTACTACTATCAACTATGATGTCAAGCTTTGGCAGGGACACCACAACCACCAGAGTATAGTTATATCTATAAAAATTTATTGCATTAAGAAAAAAAAAATATCTTAATTTTAAATGAGTAGATGAGATACTGAGGATTATACAAAAGAAGTATATATGAAAAAAGGAAATAAAAAGAGAGAGAAAAAAACACAAGAAGATCAACAAAGAAAGATATAAAATATATAACTTATAAATATAATATCTAGCTTGCATTATCTTTACATTTGCTAGTTATTACTGATCACTTAAAGGGACAGAAAACAATGAAAAAAATATAATAACAAATAAAAAAAGTTTATATCATTTTCACATTTATCTTTAGGAGATAATGAAACAGCTTTAAAAAATATGAAGCAATTACGCTGGTAAAAATCACAGAGGATGTGGGCTTAGCACTCAAATAATTTTTTGACGAAAATTAACATGAATTATCCATGTGCTTAATTTATGTATTTGTTTCTATCTACATTTAATGCAGCAATCTTAACTAAAATACCATTCATGTGAACAGTCTAGGATGGCCAATGTGAACAAATCATGTGAACAGTCTAGGATGGCCAATGTGAACAAATCATGACACTAAGAGCGAGCAATCCATCTGTGTATGAATCCAGCATTATATATTAAATAAACAATGATAATTTGAACTCAATAAAAAAAAAAAAAGCGTCTTGAAACAACTGACAGTGAACACAAGTTACAACTATTACTCTCAAATCCCTTATTAGTTAGTTGGTCTTAAAACATGGGATGGATATAATAGTTAAACCTTACATCAGTAATTCATATCTCCTAAATATATTAGTATACAAAAGTACTCTAGCAGGTGTTATAATATTAATGCACCATACCACCAAACCTGAATCAAATCCTTATAAAGAGGATGTTCAACATTGTTATGCAATATATGAAACACTGGGCAATTGATCATATTCTGTCTCGGTCTTGTAAGGTTGTCGTCGTGCAGGTTGCAGGTACTTCCACTGCCCAAGTTCAAGGTTTGGGTTTTATTTCTGGACATCAAACCTTTGTGGAACAGTGTTGCGACTTGTCCATGGATGTTTAGGATTTGACGACATCTCTTATTTCTTTTAAATTCCGAGATCCGAACGACTTAATGTTCCGCAACGTATGACACTTTTGTTAGCTGTGGTTGCCCAGCAGGTGAGAGATGACTCTTGTGGCATCTTACAGTAACGCATTTAAAAACCAATATATGGTCTTTGTACTTTTATAAAACAAAAACAAGAAAAAAATAATAATATTCCAATTAAAGCTGACATCTTGGACTACATATAGTAGAGTACTTAGATAATAAAATTTTCTGCACTGAATAGAGACCTAGGGCAATTTCTTTCTCCTGTAAAAGCCACAAAAGCAACTCTCCTCTTGCAAGATGCTCCTCTGTTTATGCTTAAAGAGCTACAAAGGCTGTAGTTTTGAGGTACTTTGGCCGGCTTAAAGTTAGCTTCAAATGTCAGTGCTAGCTGCCACAGTCTTTTCGTACTTCCTTTAGAGTGTTTACGGAAAGTACAAAGGACTCTTACACAGAGAAGCTGACATTTACGAGATACAATAAGCCTGGCTGCACTCATCAGAAACAGCCAAAGACACTATCTACTAACTGTGGCTTTGTAAAAATGGCCTACCTATGCGCAGGAAGTCATGGTTCTACAATTCTACGATTACCTGATGTATCACAGCATGCGTACATCTAAATACTAGCAGGCATCACTCTAGGCACAGTACTAGAACACGCAGAGCTATACAACTGTGGCGGCACCCAGTGTTTGCATAATGTACATCAACCCACTGCTTTTCTGCTAACACAGTTCTCTTGTTTAACTTAATGTACAACCTTCTCAGCATACATATCTGCTTACATTGCATGTGCATTCATGCATATACTGACATGCATGCACACATGGATCTGTAGGCAGACATAGAGACACAAGCACGCATGAATGTTAACACATACAAACACACCCATACAAATGAACACATATACTCTTTTCAGTCCATATTTGATACTTTTTGACTATGAGTGAGATAATGTTCGTCACTGGAACTTGGCTCTCTTTCTGGAAAAATTTGTGGTAAATCCCTAGCATTTTGGACAATGGTTTTGGCACATGAATTTGAGCTATCCCTAACTCACAGCCAGGATGACTTAAGATGTGGAACCAGTGCTCTTGGCTGCGAACAGATGGTGAATCTTTCCCCCTCTTGGCATTCTTGACCCACTTAACCAATACATATATGGCACCAGTAATCAAACTGTTAACCCTAATAGCACATTTATAGTCCAGTACTGCTAACGGAGCTATACCTAAAAGGCAAGATGTCAAGGATACTGAATGGTCAGTCTCTGGCAATATACTGTTAAGTATCTTTTTTCACCTCCAAGCCACCGCCAGCACATGAAGACTTGCATGCCATATGCACTGCAGTGACTTATCCTCGACATCCCATGAGATCATTTAACAAATTTTGGAACAAAGAAGAGAAAAGAATATACACTCGATAAATATGAGGGTTCGTGGTGGATGCATATCACAAAGCCAGATAAATTCACCACCTACAATCAGTAGGAAAGGAGACACCTCATGTCTACCTCATGCCAAAAATGCTGGCACGATATACACATCAGGTTATCTGCTAAGCCAATTCTAACATGTTGCTAGTTGAAGACTTCTGGCTTGAACACTCATCCTACACTAGCATACTCTCCTCTGTCAAGCCTGAGTCAAATCGGACGCATAACTCCACTATGAAGAGTCCTCCACACCCCAAGATACACATGGACGACAGCACATATCACTTCTCCACTCCTAAGAGTCTTTTTGAACAACTTGCATGCATGTGAGGACAATACTGCATCCTTGCCCACACATGAACTCGCACTGAACACATCAGAACCTGGTTGGATTTAAATGATCTCGCAATATCACCATCCAGTCTAAAATCCTCTTTGTTACGTGGACATTTACATATGAACACAAATAAAAACAACTCCTCTCTGATACTGAAAATGCACAACCATGAACTCTACTTGCTTTGCTGAAAGCTATAAAGCACTTACATTACTTATTGCATGTTTGTTCGCTGGCACTGTGATTCAGTAAATACTTGTCTGGCATCCACATCCAGCATTCCTCTTACACTAGGCTGGCAGAAGAACCTAAAATCATGCATGAGCTGGCCATACAGATCTAGGCTGAGGAGGCCTACGCCTGATACAGATTCATATCTACTTAACATAACTTGGCATCACGATAAGGTAAAGGTATTGCTCAATGTTGGCCTACGTTCTTTCTTTGTATATATATATATATATAAAAACATTTTGGCCCATATTTGGCACATGTATTACATAGATTAAGAGTCCTTCCTACAAAGAACAGACATTCAGCAGTACTGTAGGTTGTTGCAGGCGATAAAGATTCTCTCATCTTCTCTCTCTTTCTTAATTCCTTTCTTCCTGTTTTTCTTTCTCTCTTGCAATTTGCATTATCACTGTTTCGCAATAGCCTCTTTGAGTGACCCCCATCCTTTTCCTGAGGCCGAATGGTCGCCTTCCTTCTCTCCTTCCATCCCTCTTTCCTTCCTGCTAAGCGTTGTGGATGGTTATGTGGACTGAGACTTGGTGGGCGTGTGGGGGGCCCCTGGGTGTGCCCCTGGGCTTGTGTCTATGGCAGGAGGAGGAGGGGGAGGAGGCCCTGAGCTCCCTGATGGGGGGGGCCCTGCCGCCGCTGCCGCTGCTGCAGCAACGGAGGCCTCACTGCTGTGCACCACGGTCGTGAAGTACCGGTCTGAAAATGTCGAGATCCGTAAAACAAGTTTGATTAGGATTATTAAAAGTGCGTGGCTTGGCATGAGGAAGTTTGGATATGTGATCAATCACAGTGTAAAATCATTTCTTTGAGTCCATGCCTACTGTCAAGGAACAAGCACAATAATATCTTCTTGACTGAATCTGGAAATAAAATTCCTATATTTGAGGACAAAAATCTAATTATCTTTATACATCTTGTATGAAATTGGATTATCTTTATATACCCTGTAAAACAGTGCGCATATATTTTTTTCCTTTTAATCATTATTGTATTCACAATGTTCTAGCCTCATCAGAAGCCTAAATCTTACTATCAATACTTTACTCATAACATAGTCAGTAAAAAAAGAAAAAAAGAAAAAAAATATAATAAATAAATAAGTAAATTAAAAAATATAAAAATCCAACCAAACAAAACAAATAAACATAAATAAACATTAGAAAAAAAAAATTCCAACCCTCCCAAACAAAAATCCCGCCACCAACCATCCTCAATGAGCTGCGCGGAGGTGGCGTCAGCAGGCAGCGTGGGCATCAGCGTAGACATGGTCGTGTAGTCCATATTCTCGTCCAGGTTGATGAAGGGGGTGTTCCAGCGCGGCACAGGAGGGGTGGAACGAGGGGTCGTGCGCGGGGTGGTTCCAGGGGACGTGAAAAGGCTCATGCTTGTGGGGGATATGACACCCGACATGGCGCTGACTGGACTCATGCTGGAGTACGTGAAGAGCTGCCGGACGAGAGACGAGCATCGGTTGAGAAGGGGATTGGGCGCGGGAGTTGTGTGCGTTGCTATAATTTTTGCTACGACGACTTTTATCATTATCATAAATATTATCATTACCATTACTTATATTATTATTTTATTAATTTATATCATTATAATTACTTTTACTAATATTATTATTATGATTATTATCAAAAAAAATTCATTACATTTATTAATAACTGATTTAGTTAACAGAAGTAAATAAGCAGATTATTAATACTGTGGGATATGATTTTAAGTATGAGAGCTTAATTTTTTCTTGTTTTATATGACTTGTCTTAAACATAAAAGTATAATGAACAAAATGTAAAATGACACCGAGAGTGTGTTCATCTGATTTCCAAAAATGTTCTCTTAATACACATTTCAAAATAATTAACAGTGCCTATATGAAGGTTCAATCTATCCTTAAAAACATCTAAATTATTACTGCAAACTTAAACATCTACAAAATAGCAAATAAAATCACTTATTCTAAATAATATCTTCATAGCCTTTTACATGAAAAATATAATATACGTAAAAAATAAGAGTAATTACCTACTGGTAAATAATAACTATAGGTCAATGCATCTTTTAAGTTTTATAATTAGATAAACACACTATAATATGAAGACACAAACACACAAACAAGCACATGAACACACACAAAAAAACACACCCATGCATACATATGAAAACAAACACACACACACACACACACACACACACACACACACACACACACACACACACACACACACCTTCCCGCCCTTACTCCTACTTTTCAATCCAGTAACAGTGAAATATACTTGACACTTTTCAGAACTTCCAATATGCAAGATACATGATTCCCGAAGCTGCCCTCACTCCCTCTTCCTCTCCCCTCTTCCTCTCCCCTTTCTCCCCTCTTCCTCTCCCCTTTCTCACCTCGTTCATGACTCATTTCTGAATTTACGAACTTACCTTGACTTTTTTTTTTTTTAATATATTTCTTAATTATATATATATATATTTTTTAAACCTTGCCTATGTTCTACCCTCAACTTTGAAATGTCTACATCTTTTGATCAAGACAAAAAAAGGGTCTTACTACTAGTGAAAAAAATTATTACTAGAAATGTATCAATAAATACTATAATTGAGTTAAAAGATAGAGGAGACAGCGAAGAAGGGATGGAAGGTGTGAGGGAGAGAGAGGGGGAGAGAGGTAGAGAGAGAGAGGGGGGGAGGGAAAAAGAGAGGGAGAGAGGGAGAGACAGAGACAGAGACAGAGACAGAGACAGAGACAGAGAAAGAGAAAGAGACAGACATAGACAGAGAAAGGGAAATAAGTGAAAGTGTGAGAAAGAGAGATACAAACAAAAAGACCCAGACAGCAAGCACAGATCTCGCCACTACGAAGGCAGTGCACCAACCAACCGCCACCTACCCAAGCGGCATGCACTTTCCCCATTAAAGTACCCCAGCACCACCTTGCCCGACCCCAGACCCCAAGACGACCCCAAGAGGAGGAGGAACCCACCTGGCCGTGCTGATGGTGGTGGTGGTGGGGGGTGTGGGAGGGGGGGGTATCATGTCGGCTCGTGATGGCTAAGCGCAGAGGACCATCCTGCCGGTACATACGCACACCTCCAAAGCTAGCGTCACACACAAACATCTATGGGGACCGTCCATTGGTTATTTGTATGTGCACGGTAAGTCCAATTCATAATTTTACTCTATGGTATTTCTTTAAGGGGGCAAAGGCCAATTACTCATCTTCTAAATTTGTGGGATGCTATAAGCTCTGGATTTCATTATCTATCTTTGGAGAGATTTTTATTAAACCGATAACAAATGAACGGTCCAGGATGGGGCATGCTCAGGGCACACTGCAGTGTCTATCTAAGGTCAATGCAGATATTGAAACAAACGAAAAAAAAAAAAAATCCAAAAAATAGTTCATATATGATCCAAAACATTTTTTGAGAAACTGAATAGAAGGGTTGCATATGATTATATCTTCATTACTGGCAATGACATTTGTGTTATTCCTAACATACTGAAAATCCCTCTTACAGGTCATGTCTGGATATCACAGACACACAAGCATGTATGTAGCTGGGTCATGTATTAAATTTTTTCTCCGTGCATTTCTAGTGATTTACTCTGACAACAATAGAACATGTATTAGCAAAAATTCAATTTGATTATATTTACTCTTCTTCCCCCATTTGGAATATGAAGTATGATCTGGAATCGTTAAAATTAACAATCTGGCATATATATATACAATTAACCCAGCCACCAATGATAAAGGCAATACTGCATTATAGTTACTGTTAACATTACTGCTGAAATAAGTATTATATTTCTGCAGGATAGTATTAGTAACTGTCAGGAATGCTATGTATTACAATCTGTTAAATTGCCATTCAATATTAAATATCTTATAAAATGTCTTGCATTTGTAAAATTGATTATGCATCAAACAGCAAAATCTCATAAGAATGTGGGCAACCTGTCTGTCCATATTCAAATCAATTCCTTCTTTGATCACTTTCTGTCAGCCACATTTACCCTGACTTCTCTACAAAAGGTAAAAGCTTTGCTTTATGACTTTATGTAGCAAATGTATAGCTTTATAATAGTTTGTGAGCCTCTGTAGCACGAATTCCCTTTTCCCTCTTCTCCATAGGACAATATAAGTTTGCTAATACAAGAGCATGTATCGCCTCTTACAGACATGAACCATAAGTCAAAATAAAAATCCATCCGAGATAAGATACACATTTCAGGGGGGGGAAATAAATACAATGAAGCAACCACATACAACATAAGACCAAAAAATATCTGACCTTGAAAGAGTAAAAGAAAAAAAAAAAAAAACGTAACACGAGCGAGCTCTTAGTTGCACGTCATACTGTACCTGTGAGACTGGCGGAGCGGAGGTGGCGGGAGGCGGAGAGCTGAGTCCTTCGTCGCGTCGGTCGGGAGGCGAGACATCTGGAAGGATAGACCCTCCATTACCTCCCCCACTACTTCCAGCAGCTGAGTGTGGGGGGGAGACGGGCCCCGGAGAAACGCTACCACTGTGGGCCAGGTCAGCTGTGGGAAGAGGGAGGGAATCAGATTGGCGCGATGGATCTGCGTTTCCGATTTCTGTCATGTCACTGTTTATAGTGCTATCTTCTAATCAGATTCTAGATTTAGAAATCCTCGCTCTCTAAAAGATTTTGTCTAATCAAAATCATCGCCATCTACATAATCTTCCAAAATAACACAACTCATTAAAAAAAAACAAAAAAAAAACCTACTCATGAATATTTCACTCTATTCCTACATCACCTTAGTGCACACAACTGTACCTGTGGAGCGAATGATGGCAACGGGCCGTGCCATGGGCGGTGGAGGTGGAGGGGGGAGCATTGTACCTGCTGTGTAGTAGCCTCCCTGGATTTTGGTCGGGCTGCGGGACACGCCGGGAGGAGAGGCTTGCTGCTGGACGGGTGGGCATTGTTAGAGACGTGTGACATGATGTGCAAAATAGTTATTTTCCCAGAATGGAAGATCATTTGAAGGAGGAGTTTAATTTAAGAATTACAGGGCTTCAGTCAAGTTATGAAAAAAGATGGAAGTGTTTATATATATACATACATACAGCTGTGGTAACCTAACTACAGTTTATATTGTCACACATTTAAACTTCTGAGCCATAAAAGATAAATATATCCACTCATTACATGGAACAAAAAATTAAAACCCCATTCCTCACTTGGGATAAAACGGTAAAAAAAACAAAAACAAAAAAAAACCCACCTGCGTATGTTGCGTATTCTGAGCCTCCTGGCACACGAGCGTCACAAAGTCTGAGAAAGTGTCATGTCCGTTTTCATGGTATTTGGTGGGCGATGCTGGAGCTGCCTCGTGATAATAGCTGGGGGTCGCTGCCATCACAGTGCTGCTTAGGGACATTGGGGGCAGCACTGTGGACGGGCACAAGACTGTTCGGGAGGAAAGAGTCAGTTGGTTTATGTTCGTTGTCGTGGGGTTTTCTCTCTCTTTTTTCTCTGCCTTGTGACATACATTATATGTATATTATCATATTGTCTGTTTTTCCATGTATTATCAATGATATATTTCAGAAAAAAGGGCTTCGCTAAGGTTATCTACTTCAACTGTTATTTTCACACGACCCAGACTTCACTACATTCTGTGACAGCATCAAATACGTAACAAATCTCTTTCTCACACAAACACATGCGCGTACGTGTACACACACACACATACACACACGCACACACACACACACACACACACACACACACACACACACACACACACACACACACACACACACACACACACACACACACACACACACACACACACACACACACACACACACACACACACACACACACACACACACACACACACACACACACACACACATACACACACACACACACACACACACACACACACACCACCTACTATCAACCCATCCCACTAAAAAAAAAAAGAAAAAAAAAAGAAAAAAAAAAATACACACACACACCAACACAGACACACACATAAAGTCGCCCATCATTCACCTTCTCGATTGTGTGGCGAGACAACGGTGCGTGTGTGCTGTTCGTGACTAGACAGTGACTCTACAGAAGGAGTTCTAACTACAGGCTGTAGACCACCTGACGCAGCTATGGTAACTTTTCCTCCACTGTGCACCAGGTGGGGAGAGTGTACCGATGGGGGACCTGTGTTCAGCGGCAGCAGCAGCGGCAAGGGAACGGGGGGGAGGGGGGGAGGAAAAAAATCAAAATTGTAAATGAATAAAAATTGAAAGGAAAAGAAATTCATTGCATGGAGAGTTTTTTCTTGTATCATATATGTGTATGTAATTTTTTTTTTTTTTTAATGCATGGATCTTATAGTGGGAATTAAAAAAGAAAAAAATTATCTCAAATATAATCATAATTTGTAATGTACTTCTTATAAACTGCAAAATGAAATTATCCAATTTCTTAGCAATAGCTGATATGGCTAATATCAAGTATTTTTTGAATTCTTATTTGTAATAAATATGATTTAATGTTATCAAAAGCCATATCTTATTCAAAGTTGAAAATTACATCATACTGGATTATTTTTTTTTCTTTTTCAATATTTTCACTTTCTTCTTCTTCTTCTTCATATGTCCAATAAAACATGAACAAAATCTGAATTGACAAAAGTATGAAAAGTGCAAAACTACATCTCACAATTTCACAATAACTCTCAACATCATTTACTGAAGAAAAAACACTATAACATATACTTCTAATACCTATGCTAAAATTTCTCTTCATCAGCAAAAGCAAATCAAACAAATAAAACAAAATGACAAACTTAAAATGAGCTCAAGAAAGGATTGAATAAAAAAAAAAAAAAAAAAAAAAAAAAAAAAAAGTTTCAGGTCATCCATAGGTTAATCTTAATAA
>NC_061835.1:12907602-12912602 GCF_019202785.1 Penaeus chinensis
TATATCTGAAAATAAGATCTTACTACAACTAGCCTAAACCACCCAGGCTTACTTAGCATTATGCTGTATTGCCATAGACTGCAATATAACTGAAATAATTGAGGCTCACATACACACACACTTACACATTCATGAATTCAAATAAAATTATTCACTCTCCTATAGAAGGAACTTCAGTACAATGAATTCTATCTCTAAGGAATCTAACCCCATACCTATTATAGTTTATCATAAATATGATAATATTATGTATTATGCTAATTTAATTCCCAACTAACTAATATATATATATATACATATCTACCTATCTATCTATCTATCTATATATACATAACTACGTGTATGTGTGTGTACATATATATATATATATATATATATATATATATATATATATATATATATTCTGGTTTGTCACAGCATGGAGAATAAAACATTTTCAAAAAATGTTAGCAGAAATTGATCAATCTCCCACACAGCACTGCTCAGACATACACCCATTCTCTCATTCACAGAGCCTTGGATATCACTATTTATATAACCTTTCCAGCTTTTTTTCTCTCTCCTAAAGAAGCAATTATTCCATCTAATCTACCTGTTTGTTCCCCTTATACACGAAATCTCTAAAACCTATTAAATCATAAAATTTGAAAACCACTCCATAAACATAAAAAGCCCTATTCATGTAATAAAAACACTACAATTGAACCCATAACTTGTGATATGAATTCTTAGAAGCCTTTTAAAAAAACAAAAATATACAGAACAACTACGTAATATGAACCTGACCCTTTCACCGTGTTAGTAGCCACTGAAATCTTGGAACAAAAAGACTACGTGTATTATATTTTATAAATGTATATAGATGTCCAAATTGCTACAGTCAACATTGTTAGAATTAAGAAGTGTGTGCTTGTGTGTGCTTGTGTGTGCTTGTGTGTGCTTGTGTGTGCTTGTGTGTGCTTGTGTGTGCTTGTGTGTGCTTGTGTGTGCTTGTGTGTGCTTGTGTGTGCTTGTGTGTGCTTGTGTGTGCTTGTGTGTGCTTGTGTGTGCTTGTGTGTGCTTGTGTGTGCTTGTGTGTGCTTGTGTGTGCTTGTGTGTGCTTGTGTGTGCTTGTGTGTGCTTGTGTGTGCTTGTGTGTGCTTGTGTGTGCTTGTGTGTGCTTGTGTGTGCTTGTGTGTGCTTGTGTGTGCTTGTGTGTGCTTGTGTGTGCTTGTGTGTGCTTGTGTGTGCTTGTGTGTGCTTGTGTGTGCTTGTGTGTGCTTGTGTGTGCTTGTGTGTGCTTGTGTGTGCTTGTGTGTGCTTGTGTGTGCTTGTGTGTGCTTGTGTGTGCTTGTGTGTGCTTGTGTGTGCTTGTGTGTGCTTGTGTGTGCTTGTGTGTGCTTGTGTGTGCTTGTGTGTGCTTGTGTGTGCTTGTGTGTGCTTGTGTGTGCTTGTGTGTGCTTGTGTGTGCTTGTGTGTGCTTGTGTGTGCTTGTGTGTGCTTGTGTGTGCTTGTGTGTGCTTGTGTGTGCTTGTGTGTGCTTGTGTGTGCTTGTGTGTGCTTGTGTGTGCTTGTGTGTGCTTGTGTGTGCTTGTGTGTGCTTGTGTGTGCTTGTGTGTGCTTGTGTGTGCTTGTGTGTGCTTGTGTGTGCTTGTGTGTGCTTGTGTGTGCTTGTGTGTGCTTGTGTGTGCTTGTGTGTGCTTGTGTGTGCTTGTGTGTGCTTGTGTGTGCTTGTGTGTGCTTGTGTGTGCTTGTGTGTGCTTGTGTGTGCTTGTGTGTGCTTGTGTGTGCTTGTGTGTGCTTGTGTGTGCTTGTGTGTGCTTGTGTGTGCTTGTGTGTGCTTGTGTGTGCTTGTGTGTGCTTGTGTGTGCTTGTGTGTGCTTGTGTGTGCTTGTGTGTGCTTGTGTGTGCTTGTGTGTGCTTGTGTGTGCTTGTGTGTGCTTGTGTGTGCTTGTGTGTGCTTGTGTGTGCTTGTGTGTGCTTGTGTGTGCTTGTGTGTGCTTGTGTGTGCTTGTGTGTGCTTGTGTGTGCTTGTGTGTGCTTGTGTGTGCTTGTGTGTGCTTGTGTGTGCTTGTGTGTGCTTGTGTGTGCTTGTGTGTGCTTGTGTGTGCTTGTGTGTGCTTGTGTGTGCTTGTGTGTGCTTGTGTGTGCTTGTGTGTGCTTGTGTGTGCTTGTGTGTGCTTGTGTGTGCTTGTGTGTGCTTGTGTGTGCTTGTGTGTGCTTGTGTGTGCTTGTGTGTGCTTGTGTGTGCTTGTGTGTGCTTGTGTGTGCTTGTGTGTGCTTGTGTGTGCTTGTGTGTGCTTGTGTGTGCTTGTGTGTGCTTGTGTGTGCTTGTGTGTGCTTGTGTGTGCTTGTGTGTGCTTGTGTGTGCTTGTGTGTGCTTGTGTGTGCTTGTGTGTGCTTGTGTGTGCTTGTGTGTGCTTGTGTGTGCTTGTGTGTGCTTGTGTGTGCTTGTGTGTGCTTGTGTGTGCTTGTGTGTGCTTGTGTGTGCTTGTGTGTGCTTGTGTGTGCTTGTGTGTGCTTGTGTGTGCTTGTGTGTGCTTGTGTGTGCTTGTGTGTGCTTGTGTGTGCTTGTGTGTGCTTGTGTGTGCTTGTGTGTGCTTGTGTGTGCTTGTGTGTGCTTGTGTGTGCTTGTGTGTGCTTGTGTGTGCTTGTGTGTGCTTGTGTGTGCTTGTGTGTGCTTGTGTGTGCTTGTGTGTGCTTGTGTGTGCTTGTGTGTGCTTGTGTGTGCTTGTGTGTGCTTGTGTGTGCTTGTGTGTGCTTGTGTGTGCTTGTGTGTGCTTGTGTGTGCTTGTGTGTGCTTGTGTGTGCTTGTGTGTGCTTGTGTGTGCTTGTGTGTGCTTGTGTGTGCTTGTGTGTGCTTGTGTGTGCTTGTGTGTGCTTGTGTGTGCTTGTGTGTGCTTGTGTGTGCTTGTGTGTGCTTGTGTGTGCTTGTGTGTGCTTGTGTGTGCTTGTGTGTGCTTGTGTGTGCTTGTGTGTGCTTGTGTGTGCTTGTGTGTGCTTGTGTGTGTGTGTGTGTGGCATTGCATATGATCATATATATATTTATTTTGATATATACTGCTTTGGAGTTTTTTTTTTCTATCAAATCTTGTACTACTTTAGTGTTTGGGAATATATAATTTTCAGTCAGAAATTATAATAAAATAAAAGGGATGATTTTGGCTGTGAAAGAAGCTCATGTTACATCTATTTCAATTCGTTAACATTTTAATGAAGTGCACATTCATATCTAAATGAATTAATTGCAGTTATGTTGATTAAACAGTAAACAAACATAAACAAAAACACACACACACACACACACACACACACACACACACACACACACACACACACACACACACACACACACACAGCCACACAGTACACCTAACACAACACACGCGGAAGGCCCGCACACACCCCAGGCGGGTTGTAATAATAACTGTGGTAGCTGTTATCAACATTACCTCCCCCCCTCCCCCTCCTCCTCCCCCGTTCACTCCCCATTACTTCCACTTCGATGGACAAGAAAGACTTAATATATTCAGGCTCCCTTTCCTCTCCCCCCTCCCCCTCCACCCGTCCTCTCCTTCTCCCACTTTCTTCCTTCTTCCCTTCCTTTCCTTCGCTTCTTTTTTTTTTTTTTTTTTTTTTTATTCATTTTCTTTTTGTTTAGTGTTTTAAGTCCCTTTTTTGGTGTTCTTCTCGTTTTCCTTATTCGTCTCTTCTGTTTTTTTTTCTTTCATTCTAATTACTATAGTTTTTTTCTAATTGTTTCCTTTCTGAATATCTTTTATCAAAGCTTAATATCCTTGCCTTCAACTACGGTCATATTTTGTATCTTCATGTATCTACCTCATTTTTGTTTTCTGTATTTTTGTTTTTCTCTCTTCTCTTCCTTTTCCATTCTAACTTCTTCCATCATCTCTTTCTTAACTCCCCAATTATTTCCTCTTTCCACACACTTATTTTCCTCTCTGGAAAAAAAATTGGTAAAGCAAAAATACGACAAAGGTAATAACAGAAACAACACAATATATATATAGACAAAGCCTGGAAATGGAAAAAGTATTTCATCAGAGCTACAGAAAGAGAAGGTTGGTTTATGTCGCGGCGAGTCAATTTAACGAGGTAGTGAAACGTGGCGGACGAGACCGTAGACTTTATACCGGTAGCAGTGCATGATCAGAGGGAAGGCGATTTCGGACGTGGAAATCAGTTTTCTCTTTTCTTTCTCTCCCTCGTTCTTCCTTTCTCTCTCTCTCTCTCTCTCTCTCTCTCTCTCTCTCTCTCTCTCTCTCTCTCTCTCTCTCTCTCTCTCTCTCTCTCTCTCTCTCTCTCTATTTCTTCTTCTTCTTCTTCTTCTTCTTCTTCTTCTTCTTCTTCTTCTTCTTCTTCTTCTTCTCCTCCTCCTCCTCCTCCTCCTCCTCCTCCTCCTCCTCCTCCTCCTCCTCCTCCTCCTCCTCCTCCTCCTCCTCCGCCTCCTCCTCCGCCTCCTCCTCCGCCTCCTCCTCCGCCTCCTCCTCCGCCTCCTCCTCCACCTCCTCCTCCTCCTCTTCCTCTTTCGTCCACCTCTCTTTCCCTCTTTCGCTCACCTCTCCTTCCCTCTTTCATTCTCCTCCCTCTCCCTCTCTCCTTCCCCTCCCTCTCCCTCTCCCATTCTCCTCCCTCTCCCTCTCTCTCTCTCCCTTATTTAACATCCTTCCATCTTTCTTCCTTTCCCAACTGCTTCTTCTGCCCCCCCCCCCCCCCCTTCAGCCCTCCCTACCCCCACCAGGACGCATTTCGTGAGGCGTGAACATATCGTCTCGACTACCTATTCAAAGGGGTGAGATCAGATTTCCATAATTCTCCCTATCGCTCTGTTCTCCTTCTCATTACCGCCGCATTCGTCATCCGCTTTGATCGGGCTGACACGTCCTTCGCGCGTGCGTACACACTCGCACATATACAAATGTATAGATGTATATATGTACGCATATACATACATATATGCATACATAACTATAGACAGATAGACATAAATACATTCACAC
>NC_061835.1:12920102-12922602 GCF_019202785.1 Penaeus chinensis
AGATGTGATGTTGTGTGATATTTGAGAGATGTTGATGTTTTGATGAGATGTTGTGAGATATGTTTATGATGAGATGTGATATGTGAGATATATGATTTGATATGATGATGATGATGATGATGATGAAGATGATGATGGGGGTGGTTTTTATGATGGATGATGATGATGATAGATGATGAAATTTGTGATATGATGTGATGATGTGTGATGAGTTTATGTTTTGTGATGATGATGATGGTGATGATGATGAGATGATGATTTTTGATGATATTTGATGAGAGGATGATTATGTGATGATTTTGATGAGTGAGATGTGATGTGTGATGTGATGTGAGAATGATGAGTGTGATTATGTGGGTTGAGATGATATGATGATGGGGGTTGGTGATTGATGATGAGATGATGATGTGATGATGTGTTTTTAAATTTATATTTGGATGATGATGTGTGATGATGTTTATTAGAGAAGGGGGGGTGATGAGATGTTGTGTGATGGTGATGATGATGTTTAGTGATGTTTATGATGATGATGAGGGGTTGAGGGTGATGAGATGTGGAGAGTTTGGATGAGATGATGTTTTGATGATGTGATGATGTTTATTGTGATGATATGATGTTTGGAGAATGGATGTGATGATGATTTGTGATAAGATGATTGATTTATGATGATGATGATGAGATGTTATATGATGATTATGTGATATTATATGTTGATGAGGATAGATTTGATGGATGTGATGATTGATGATGATGTGATGTGTTATGATGATATGATTAGATATTATTAGAGATTAAAGATGGGGTGGGGGGATTATGGGATTAATATTATGAGTGATGATTTAAAGAAGATGATGTGATGATGAGATGATTATGATTATGTGTTTGGAGGATGAGTTATGTGAAGGAGATGTGATGAGATGATGTTAGATGATGAGATTTAGATGATTATGATGATTTTTGATGTGATATGGATATTTATGTGTTATGTATGAGTGATTATATGTGATGATGATTATGAGGTGATGTGATGATGTGATGATGTTATGATATGAGATGATTATGATGATTATGATGATTAGTGATGATTAAGTTTATGATATTATGTGATTAGATGTATGATTTGATGTTTATGATATTATGATGATATGATATGTTTTGATGAGTGAGATTAGAGAGAGTGATGATGTTATATGATATGATGAGTTTATGAGGATTTATTTTATGATGTGATTGATGATAAGTGATGTGATGTGTGTGATGTTTATGATGATGATGGATTATGATATTATGTGATATGATGATGTATTATTGAAGAGTGATGTGATGAGATGATTATGGATTATGTGATTATGATGATAGATGATGTGTTATGATGATTATGATGATTTGTGTGATGTGATGTGAAGTGATGATGATAAGTAAGGGAATGGAAATGGTAATGGAATGTAATGGTAATGGTAATGAATGGGTGTTTAAAACAGCCACCAACCCCCCCTCCTTCCCCCTTTCCCCTCCCCCGTCCCCTTCCCCTTTTTCCCCCTTTCCCCCCTTTTCCCCCCCTCCCCCCTCTTCCCCCCCCTCCCCTCCCCCCTTTCTCCCCTCTTCCCCTTTCCCCTTTCCCCCTTTTCCCCCCTCTTCCCCCCTTTTCCCCTCTTCCCCCCCCCCCCTCTTCCCCCTCCTTCCTGCTGTTCCTTCTCCCCCAATGCTTTTCCTATATTCCCCTTCGCCAGGTACAAGCGGAAGGTCGGCTGATATATCACCCACAGGGACGGGAGTGAGGGCGTGTGGGCGGCCGGGCTCGGTGAAGAGTGTGATCACCGCCCATGTTCCACCACGCCCATGGCTGGACTTTGGCCAGACCTCGTCCCCCCCCACCCCCCTACCTTCCTCCTTTTCCTCCCTCCCCCCACCACCCACCCTCTGTTTCCCTACCCTCCCCTTACCCTATCTCCCCTGTCTCTTGCCCTCTTGGTTAGGAGGTGGGGAAGGGGGAGGGGGAGGTGGGGTGGAAGGGGAAAGGGAGGGAGGTCGCCCTGTCGAGTTAACCCTATTTTCTTATTCTTTTCTTTTCTTTTTTTCTTTCTTTCTTTGCTTCCTTAACTAAGTTTATATTCTCTATCTCTCTCTCTCTCTCTCTATCTCTATCTCTATCTCTATCTCTATCTCTATCTCTATCTCTCTCTCTCTATCTCTCTCTCTCTCTCTCTCTCTCTCTCTCTCTCTCTCTCTCTCTCTCTCTCTCTCTCTATCTCTATCTCTATCTCTATCCCTATCTCTATCTCTATCTCTATCTCTATTATCTATCTCTATTATCTATCTCTATTATCTATCTCTATTATCTATCTCTATTCTCTATTCTCTATTCTCTATTCTCTCTTCTCTCTTCTCTCTTCTCTCTTATCTCTTCTCTCTTCTCTCCTCTCTCTTCTCTCCTCTCTCTTCTCTCCTCTCTCTTCTCTCCTCTCTCTTCTCTCCTCTCTCTTCTCTCCTCTCTCTTCTC
>NC_061835.1:12930102-12931575 GCF_019202785.1 Penaeus chinensis
CTATCCCTCTCCTCCCCTCCCATACCTTTCCCCTCCTCTCCTCTTTCCCCCCCCCCTCCTCCTCCTCTCGTTTCCCCTCTTCTTCCTACTCTTACTACCTAATCCCCGGTCATGAGTCATCAGTCATCAGTCATCAGTTGTCATTTTCCTGAGTCACTGATTGGTCTCAAGGCTTTAAGTGGGCGGACTCACTACAACTCTAGCGTCGGATGGGGCTAAGTTCCTCTGATTTTAATCATGGAAAGATAAAGACCGGTTACTGACGGACTGACTGACTGTGACTGACGGACTGACCATGACTGACTGACTGACTGACTGCCGACAGACAGACAACAACAACAGACAGAACAGACAGACAACAGACAGACAGGAACAGACAAGACAGACAACAGACCAGAACAGATAACAGACAGACAGACTGACTGCCTGACAAACAGACAGACAGACAGTGAGACGGAAAAATAAAGAGAGAGAAAAGAAACACAAAGAAATAAAAAAGAAAAGAAAAAAAAAACACGAGGCAGAAAAGTAAATAGAAGAGACGGAGAAGAAGAACGAAAAAGATGAAAAAGGAGAATAAGAAAGGCAGCAAGAACACACACACCCAATCCCCGAAAACTTTACAATGCCCGAAAAGCGATTAAAAACACCTTTTCGGGATCCAATGCTGTTCCACTCTCTCCCTCTCACTCCCCCCGAAAATAAAATAAAATTCCTCCTCTACACGCACATAAACATACGCTTAAATAGACATACATAATGCAAACACACGAACGAAAACACACTCAGGCAGACAAACACAGGTACTTACATGAATATACGTATAGACATTCACAAATATATATGCGAACAAACATGGACACGGACACAGTCGCAAATGAGAATAAAAACGCACGTACTCATACATACACACAAACAAACAAACGAACACACACACACACACACACACCACACACACACACACACACACACACACACACACACACACACACAACACACACACCACACTCACACACCCACACACACATCACACACACAAACACATCTCAATACACACACACACACAGACACACACCCACACACACACGCGCGCGCAGCCAGAGGAGAGAAGACGAAAAAACACGATTCCCTTTCCGTCCATTTCGTACCGTAACGCGAAACGATTTCACTCCGCGAATCGGCCGACGAACCGCCGATATTTGCCGTGGCGACGTTGCGATCATCACCCCTCCCTCCCTCCCTCCTTTCCTCCTCCTCCCTCCCTCTTTTCCTCCTCCTTTCCTCCCTACCTTCTCTTCCTCCCTTCTCCCTCCCTCTTTTCCTCCCTCATCTGTCCCCTACCCATCCCTTCCATCCCTCCCGCTTTCCCCTCCCCCCCCTCTCCTCGCCCTCTCCCCTCTCTCTCCCCATCTCCCCCCCCATCTCTCTCCGCTCTCCCCATACCTATATACCACTTTACCCTCCTCTCTCCCC
>NC_061835.1:12931675-12936675 GCF_019202785.1 Penaeus chinensis
GGGATGAGAGGGGAAGGGAGGCAAGGAGGTAAGGAGAGGGAGAGGGAGAGGGAAAAAGGGGAGGGGAGGGGGAAGGAGAGGAAGAGGGAGGAGGAGGAGGAGGGAGGGAGGGAGGGAGGGAGGGAGGGAGGGAGGGAGGGAGGGAGGGAGAGGGGGAGGGGGGGGAGAGGGGGAGAGGGGAGAGAGAGAGAGGAGAGGAGAGAGAGAGGGAGAGAGGAGAGAGAGAGAGAGAGAGAGAGAGAGAGGAGAGACAGATAGACAAACAGACAGACAAACAAACAGAAAGACAATTCAAAAAAAAATAAATACCACGAAAAAAAACATAAAAACAAGATCCACAGGCAGGGGAAAATAAGAAAAACAAGGAGGGGAGGAAGGGGGAGGGAAGGGAAAGGGGGAGGGGGAGTGCCTAGGGTGCCAGGGAGTGCCAAGTACGGGGATGCTTCGAGAAGGGGGAGGGAGGAGGGGATGCAAAGGCACTGGGGAGGAGGTGAAGAGAGAGGGGAGAGAGGGGAGAGGTTAGGTGGGTGGGGAGAGAGGAGAGAGAGGGGAGAGAGGGGAGAGAGAGAGAGGAGGGAGAGGAGAGAGAGGGGAGAGAGGGGAGAGAGGGGAGAGAGGAGGGAGAGGGGAGAGAGGGGAGAGAGGAGGGAGAGGGGAGAGAGGGGAGAGAGGAGAGAGAGGGGAGAGAGGGGAGAGAGAGGAGAGAGAGGGGAGAGAGGGGAGAGAGAGAGAGGAGGGAGAGGAGAGAGAGGGGAGAGAGGGGAGAGAGGGGAGAGAGGGGAGAGAGGAGGGAGAGGGGAGAGAGGGGAGAGAGGAGGGAGAGGGGAGAGAGGGGAGAGAGGAGAGAGAGGGGAGAGAGGGGAGAGAGGGGAGAGAGGAGGGAGAGGGGAGAGAGGGGAGAGAGGGGAGAGAGGAGGGAGAGGGGAGAGAGGGGAGAGAGGGGAGAGAGGGGAGAGAGGGGAGAGAGGAGGGAGAGGGGAGAGAGGGGAGAGAGGGGAGAGAGGAGAGAGAGGGGAGAGAGGGGAGAGAGGGGAGAGAGAGGAGAGAGAGGAGAGAGAGGAGAGAGAGGGGAGAGAGGGGAGAGAGGGGAGAGAGGGGAGAGAGGAGGGAGAGGGGAGAGAGGAGAGAGAGGGGAGAGAGGGGAGAGGACAAGGTGGTTGGGAGAGGCTGGTGGAGACGAAGTGGGAGGAGGGGAGAGGGGAGTCGAAAAAAGAGAGGTTGGTAGGGGAAAGGGTAGAGACTAGTGGGGGTGGGGGGTGGGGGTGGTGGGTGGGGGGTGGTAGAGGGTGGTAGCGGGGAAAAGGGGACGAGGGGATTTTGAAAAGAGGGGGCTGGAGAATTAGAAGGGGTTGGGGAGAGTAGTTTGGGGAATACAGGGGTGGGGAGAGGAGAGGTGAAGACGAGGGGGGGGGAAGGTGGGGGGTGAGGGATGGAAACAAGAGCAATAGTGGGGGGGGGGGGGAAGGGAAAGAGACGAGAGGGGGGAGAGAAGAGGGAGAATGGCAGGGGAGAATTGGAAAGAGGAAGGAGACGAGAGGGGTAGATTCCAAGTGGGTCGTGGAGGGGGGGGGGGGGAAGGGGAGAAGCCGAGTGAATAGTGGGGAGACAGAAGAGAATGGGGGAGCGAAGCCGACTTCAAAATGAATGGCAGAAGGAGGGGGAAATGAAGACAAAGAAGCGGCATGGGAGGGGACAGAAGACAGATACTAAATGGGTTATAAGGGAAGGAGAAAAGAGTGGGGGAGAGTGGGAGTGGGTGGGGGAGAGTGGGAGTGGGTGGGGGAGAGTGGGAGTGGGTGGGGGAGAGGGAGGGAGAAAGAGTGGGGGTGAGAGGGAGGGGGAGAAAGAGAGGGAGAAAAGAGTGGGGAAGAGTGGGAGGGGGAGAGTGGGAGGGGGAGAGAGGGAGTGGGTGGGGAAAAGGGAGGGAGAGGGGTGTGGGGAGAGGGAGGGAGAAAGAGAGAGAGGGAGAGGGAGAAAGAGAGGGGGAAAGAGGGAGAGGGGTGGGGAGAGAGGGAAGGAGAAGGAGGGAGAAAGAGAGGGGGAGAGAGGGGGAGAGAGGGAGGGAGAAAGAGAGGGAGAGTGTGGGGGGGAGAGAGAGGGAGAAAGAGAGGGAAGGAGAGGGAGGGAGAAAGAGAGGGATTGAAAGAGGAAGGGAGAGGGGTGGGGGGAGAGGGAGAGAAGGAGGAAGGGAGGGAGAGGGGTGGGGAGAGAGGAAAGGAAAGGAAGGGAGAAAGAGAGGGTTGAAAGAGGAAGAGGGAGAAAGAGAGGGTTGAAAGAGGGAGGGAGAGGGGTGGGAAGGGATGAAAGGAAAGGGAGGGAGAAAGAGAGGGGTTGAAAGAGGAAGAGGGAGAAAGAGAGGGGTTGAAAGAGGAAGAGGGAGAAAGAGAGGGATTGAAAGAGGAAGGGAGAGGGAGAGAGGGAGGGAGAGGAGACCCCAAATACCAATCCTTTAAACTTTCGTTTCCGACACCTCTTACCCAGGCTCTCCCAAGCGTAAAGAGATAACACAGGTTCAATATCGAAGGAAAACTTTTAAACTTTGACACCTCGTCGTGTTCTCTCTTATCTTCTCTTTCTTTCCTTTTTTTTACTAGTCTACGTTTTACTCTTCATTTTTTTTTTTTTCTATTGTTTCCATTTCTCTCGTTTTTTTTTAAATCTCGTGTTTCTTTTCATTCTAGTACTGCTGTTTCCCTTTCTGCTGTCTTTTTTCCCCTTCTATTTTCGTTTTTTTTGTTGTTCCCCATTCGTATTTCCCTTCTATTGTTCTCAATTTTTTTTCTTCTTTTATTATTATTATTATTTTTTAGTTTTAGTTTTCCTTCATTTTCTCATTTTTTAGTAAGGTTTCTCGTTCTTTCTCTTTTTATTTTTCGATTGCCTCCCTTTCTTAATTTCTTTCTCCCTCTTTCTTTTGTTTCTTCTATTTCCACTTATTATTTTTCCTCTGATTCCCCTTACCCTTCAATTCCAACAAAAAATGATAATGATGATGATGATGATAATGATAATATCAATAACAACAGTAACAACAAAAATAAGACAACAAAAACAACAACAAGAAACAACAACAATAACAACAATAACAATATTAATAATAATAACAATATAACAATATAATAATAATAATAATAATAATAAAAACAATAATAATAATAATAATAATAATAATAATAATAATGATAATGATAATAACAATAATAATAATAATAATAATAGTGACAATAATAATAATAATAATAATAATAATAATAATAATAATAATAATAATAATAATAATAATAATGATAATATTAACAAAACAACAAAACAACAACAATGACCTTTTTTAAATGGCACTGTGACGCAGCAGATCCAGTAACGAGAACCACTTCTACACAAATAGCCTTTTCCCTAAAATATTAATAATAACAATAACGTCTTTCGGTTCCCATGGAGTCATACCTTACTCTTGCCTTCATTAATTTTATAGCTGTTATTTCTATTATTATCATTACCATCATCACTGTCATTATCAGCATCATTATCGTTGTTGTTATCTCCATTATCACGGTTATAAACCAAACCAAGCTCATAACCATAACCGAACCAACATACTAATGAAAATGTCACTCAGCCTCATAGCTTACCTCATAACCCCAGATCCCAACATAATGAAAAAAGGAAAAAAAAATGACCCAACCTCACAGCTCACGTCATGAGCAAATCCAACATAGAAAAAATAGCTCATACCTACGCACCCCAATAAAAAAAATAAAGATCACCTTTTAACTCAAACCCAAACACAAACCTCATAGCTTACCTCATAACCACAACCCAAATGCAAAGAAATTCACCCAACCTCATAGTTTACCTCATGACCAAACCCCAACATTTTAAAAAAAAACTCCACACGCCTTCATAACAGAAATACAAACCTCATAGCTTACCTCATAACCACAACGCAAATACAAGAAAAGAAAAATATTCACCCAACCTCATAATTTACCTCATAACCAAACCCCACCATGAAACACACACACACACACACACACACACACACACACACACACACACACACACACACACACACACACACACACACACCTTCATAACCAAAAAAAAAAACAAATCATAAAAAAAAAAAAATCCAGAAATCCTACCTCATAACTTACCTCATACCCCAACATAAAAAAAAAACTCATAACCCTTGAAAAGAGCCCCCCCCCCCCCCATCCCTGACCTCCCAGCCCCTGCAAATGACCTTCCCCGTGACCTTGCGACCCTCCACCTGGGTACGCAGGTGAACGCGACCGGTAAATGGAGGGTGACGTCATCAGCTCCTCGCGTCTTCGAACCTTCCTCCTCCTCCTCCTTCTCCTTCTTCTTTTTCTTCTTCTTCTTCTTCTTCTTCTTCTTCTTCTTCTTCTTCTTCTTCTTCTTCTTCTTCTTCTCCTCCTCCTCCTCCTCCTCCTCCTCCTCCTCCTCCTCCTCCTCCTCCTCCTTCTCCTTCTCCTTCTCCTCCTCCTTCTCCTTCTCCTTCTTCTCCTCCTCCTCATCCTCCTCAGCCTTCTCTCGCTTTCTCTATTCGTATTTTGTTCTCTTTCTGGTTGTCTCTGTCTGATTGTTTGTTTGTCTGATTCTGTTTATGTTTATGTTTATAAACATAAACATTCTCTCTCTCTCTCTCTCTCTCTCTCTCTCTCTCTCTCTCTCTCTCTCTCTCTCTCTCTCTCTCTCTCTCTCTCTCTCTCTCTCTCTCTGCTTGCCTGCCTATCTGTCAGTCTGCCTCGGTCTCACCTTCAATACGGCAATTACTACGTATAGTAACATCGATATCACTATCATCATTCCTCTTAAATTAATAATCATAACTATACCAATTTTCTTTATCCTTCATCATCACAATCACTGTCATCACCATCCCGCCGACAACACAACTGACAACGAACATCGCTACCTTCACCTCCATCATCACTGTCACTTTTCCTGCAGTCACCATCACAAGCATCACTATCGCC
>NC_061835.1:12941675-12944175 GCF_019202785.1 Penaeus chinensis
GCCGAGGGTCCTTCCAAGGTCACGAACTTTCCTCAAGGTCAGACGGGAAGGTTGGCATTCATGGTTCCTCTGAAGACACCACGCGCCGCTTAAGGTCAGTAGGCTTACAAGGTCCACATGGTATAAAGAAGTAGGCCTATTTCCTCTTATCACCAGGGTACCATATCAAGTGCTGAAGCTAAACCAGAGAGCAAGGGAAGTCATGCAACTGTCAAGACTACATGTAATTAATGACAGCTGTTTTTTTTTTTAGTAAGATCCACAACACAATTTGCTTTTTTGAAACACTAAGTAAACATATAATTGTGCAAATGTCTAAAATCAACATACCCCTCCCCCCCCCCCCCAATTAGCAAAATGCCAACAAGGTCAACAAAAAGCTTACAAGGTCATCCAGATACCCACAAGGTCGCACTTCCCCGTCAAGGTCAGGGCGAGAGGCAGAAAAATAACTCCAACACACTCGATGGGAAGAAGTTCAGGTTGAGCTTAGTACCGACAAGGTCAGGATTCAGCCCACACAGTCATAATTATACCCAGAAGGTCGCCATCACATACTCCCGTCAAGGTCAAACACATGTAAGGTCCCGAGCATGGAGGGTAGGGGTGAACACCGTGCCCAAGATTTCCCTCGTTTTCATCCCATTCCCCTTCCCAAACAACTCGTAAATCGAAGCAAAACGGAGACCTGACTCTTACACCGCCGAATCCAGTCAGGAAACCACACGAGAGGTGGCCCATCACACCGAAAACAGGGCGAACATAAGCATGGAGCGCGGTGTGTGGACCTGAGGCTCCTGTGTTTGGCGATCAGCTGATCCTCCTGTCGTCTGTATGCAATTCTCCCTCCCCTCGTTTTGGCCGCCGTCAAACCCCGTCCTGGGCCAAATCCGGGAGAATTATGGGCCAAAACTCAACGCCCTTGCCAAGAGGACATGCCAAAAGGAGAGGAGGAGGCAGCGTGACCGGGGAAAAGGGGGAAAAAGAGGTGTTTTTGGGGGCGAGTTCCCCCTAAAATTTCGTCTGCTATTACTCACCATGGTCATATCACTGTGCTGGATGTGGGTTTGTTTTATCGCTTTATTCCACTTTTTCATTGACGACACGACCTGGCACGACACTCAGTCACTAAACACAACCTACGCAGTAACATGGCACTTCGCATACAACCATAATATCTCGCCTCACACTGATAATCACTCAAGAATAAAGTGGCGTATTAGTTGATCATGTTTCGCTGTTTGTTAGACACTGCCTGCACTAAGTAAACTTCAAGGGAGGAATCTTTAGTCTCGCACATGGCTTACCACTCACAAATATCTAATCGTGTCCTCTTTTACTTTATTTTTTTCTGTTAAACTATTCACCACGTAGCTAAGCGCCGTGACATTGACCCAAAAGAATATTACAACGCGTAGCATCGGGAGAAACTATAGTTTTTCGCTTGACCCTCGAGGTGGAAGGGGGCGCGCCACGGATCTGCCGAATAAGGAAGAATGGGACGAGATGTGGGCGGGGCTTAGCGCTAGACTCCGCCCCCTACGGTGACGTCATAGTGACGTATCTCCCAGGCCTCCAGGGTCGAAACAGGTGGTGTATAATTTCGTCTACCTGACACCATATCATTTAATTTACATAGTATATTCACTTCGATATTCTTTCTGTGACTTTCTAATCATGCAGCGTAATTTCCCGTGAAATTTTAACGGTAAATACGAGTAGCAATTTCGGGATACAAGAGCCACTTCTCCTGTGAGATGACTGATGCTGAGTAAATGTAGGAACGTGTAGCCGATTAGAAAGTTTTCCCCATTTACAAATTAATGAGGGATTATCTAACACTAGACAGTAATGACTTTGAATGATGGTAGATGGTAATATTAACTCACTGTACCCTTATTTCCAATATTTTACTTTCAGCAAAGTATATGTATATAAATACACACCAAAATATACTTCACCACTGTGCATACTAACCTTTTCGTAAATCTGAAATAATTTCTGATGTTCGGTGTCATTTTGGTGCTTTTCGTAAGAAACAATAGGTCTCGCTGGCCTGGTATGCAATAAAGTCTACGGATTAACAACGCCATGGTTCACTTTTAGAAATCGTGCATAAAGCACTATGACCGGTTTAGGCAAGATTCCTTCATCTATGGTTTATATAAAACAAGAACAAGACAGTGCGATGTTGTGACTGCAAGAATCAGGCTTGGGTATAGATTGTATTGGCAGGTCAGTACAGTTTGTAATGTCGAAGAAACTAAGTGTAAACTGTGTAATGAAAAATATAAGCGAACACTTGTACATTATATCTCAGAGTGCCATGTGGTACAGCCTTTCAGGCCACCTAGCATGAGGTACGGAGAACTATGTAACTACTTCATATCATCTGATGCCTTAGAAGATATACTTATGTTGTATCCTAAATTTGGAATGTAGTATCACATAACCGAATTTAAAATGTATTAATGCTTTCCCACGCCCAAGCTATATGCCG
>NC_061835.1:12949175-12954175 GCF_019202785.1 Penaeus chinensis
TTACACTGATTTTACAAAAATAACTTCACTACGTGATAACTTAAGTACAATTTGAAAATGAGTGGTTGCTTATACTATACCTAAGACTGACCACATAATTTTGGCGTTGGGACGTCATGTACAAGACCAGCGAATTTTGAGTTTCGTTGCGAGTCCTTTACTTATGCTAATTAGATACGATTTCCAACTGGATTTGAAACTGCTTCTAGTAGATTTTCTATTTCATTACAGGGAGAACGTTGTTGGAGGTAATAGTTTTACTGTTATAGCTTTTGGACAGATAATTTTATGTTACGTACGTATTTTTGTGTGTGTGTAAAACGCTAAGCTAAAATGTCGATAGTTGTACAATTTTAGCTTAGTAAAGGAGATATTACTTTCATCCTTGTTAGCTCTATTTATACTCTCTTTTGTCTGACTACTAACTTCGCGTATAATAGGGCGTAATATATCACTAAATCTCAGTTAAAGTAATCACGGATTTTGGTTCCTTTACCCCTTACATAGAGAACATGACTGAGCCAATCACGACCGTTTGTAAAACACTGCAGTGCTGATTTTGCTGCACTATGCGTTGCAAAACCAAGCTGTAAATCTGATGAGATGCTGTGCTTATTACAAGATTCAATTGTTTTGTTACAGAAAATGCTATTTAGAATTGCGTGCAAGGCTGTGAAAACATAAATATTAATGTTTACCAGCTGGATACAGGACAACCTCGCTTACTGCAACCATGGAAGCAAAACTGTTTTCAAGGAAAGAAATATGTGTAAGAACCTTACTGATGTGTGTCAGGAATATCTTTAATGGATATCCATGGACGTAGCCAGTGTTTTATGAAGGGAAGGTGCCTGAGCAGGAAATTCGGTTGGGATCCTAGAGCTTCCAAAGAGAGTCTGTGAAGCCTTTTCCCTTGCATAACTATATTGTTTTTTTTACAGTGACCCATAGAAATTGCTGGTGAATAGTTCAGTATTACTTATTAATACAATAAATCAAAAAGATTAACGGCCATGGCACCGTCCAGCAAAGCTACCGCTGAGCCCTCAAACAAGAGTTAGATTTGGAACGAAGAACTTTGCTCATTTTATTAAACCCTTTACCTAATACCGATCTGCATGCATTGCCACACGTTAGAGAGGGGGGCAGGGAAGTTGACCAGCAGGTGCTTCTTCATTTACGAGGGGAGAGTTTGGTATGTAGGCCTATCTCCCCTAAAGAAAGCCACAGGTCTATTATACTCAGTCCAGTCTCAACATAGGAAATACTCTTGCCATAGACGCCGGTTGTCATTCTGTGGAAACATTGTCTATTAGTTTTTAAAAATACTAGGCATACGTAAACATAAGTATTGAGTATCAGCTGATTAGAATGAGACAGAGACGTGGTGGATTGGATTAGATAAAACAACGAAGGGAAGAGCAGGAAAGCACACACACACACACACACACACACACACACACCACACACACACACACACACGCACACGCACACACACACACACACACACACACACACACACACACACTTTGTTCTCTCTCGGTATTCTTCAGTTACCAAATTGTCAAGTTCTTCAAAATAATCAACAAAGTGTGTGGAGCCCCCTCCACACACTTTGTTGATTATTTTGAATAATAAAACAATTTCATAAATATTACATATTTAAATAAAGGATGTCCTTAGCCTGAGGGTTCCTCTTGTAGGCAGGCCGGTGCAGTCGCCCCCAATGCTCCCTTTATGTATGTTCAATAGTAAAGAAATAAAGAAAAAGGCGTGGAGAACATGTTTTTCTTTTTTTTTTTCTCTCTCTCTCTCTCCTTCCCTGCAATTCTTCCTACAATCTTTCCTACAGATTTGTTCAAATGACTTGATATCTTTTGTCCATCATGGTCTTCCCATATACAGTAAACGGCTTTTATCACCACACTGATTAGGCGAAAAGCATGAAATACACAGTGATGGCCACGAATCGCAGTTCCCAAATCTTGCCACTAATAAAATCTGTGCAACAATTCAGTCATTATTTACAGTTAAATGCAGTACAAAATATATTGGAAACAGCCACCTGGCGTTACTTGGCATGCAGAGCAATGCTAAATCATCAGTTGATTCATCAGTCCAAATTGTAGTTATTTTCTAGAAACAAGGAGAGAAAACAGACTAGAAAAATAAAAAAGCTAATCTTTGGTACCTTATTGACATATTATCAACTTTTGAGATTCATTTTACTTTAAAATGCTTTAAAAAGGGTAAATTTAATTTAAATTGAGGTGAGTAGATGGTTAATGTAGTAATTAAGATTTTTTTTTTTTTTGATGATTTGTCTCATGATGTGCCACAGATTTAGTTATTGAAAGCGCTATATATGATAAAATACATAATATGTATATGCGGTACTCTAAATAAATAGAAAGCAAATTCTTGATTTTTCCAGACTATTCAAACTTAAAAAAAATATATATATATACACTTATTTGTTTCACTCGGGGGACACAAATTACTCAACATATACCCAAATAATACACAATATGAAAAACAGCAACGAAGTGAAAGCACATTTTTTTTTTTTTTTTCCAAAGGTATTAAAAAAATAATACACACGAGATCCCTCATGTTTATATGATTGTGTCTTGGTGCAGTTGAGGGCCGAGTGTGGCACAGAATATTCTTTTTTTCCGTTGCTAAGGTGAGAGAAAGTCTATTTTTTATTATTTTTTTGTGAGAAAGATCATAATTTACGGTTGTTTCTTTGAATGTTTGTTTTATTCAGCTGAGAACAGAGAATCGTGTGAATTTGTCCAGTAAGCGACTTCGGTGCAAAATTTCAACGAAAGTTGTGACTTGTTTTGCGACAAAAAGAAAGTAATGTTGGTGTTTACTGTGTGTTTTTTCACCTTTATGGAATAGATATCGCTCCTTGAGGTGTATATATTTGGCATCTTGAAATTTTTTTTTTCTGCTAGAGAGTTTGCCTGATGAATAGAGACATATTGTTCGAGATTTTGTCATATTTTTGTTTTTCATTTTTACCCCACAATTTCCAGGGATTCTTCATTCTCTCTCCAGCTGTAAGGGCCATTAACGTTGCAACAATTTGTCAGCGCAGACTAAAATTAATTAAATTGGCAGTTCACGGCGCTGAAACTTTCATACCCCAGACATTGCACATCATATTATTCCCATAAATTGTGGGGATTAGCTACTTGGGTATACCATGTCAACATTGACTTGTTCTTTTCAATTTTTAGTTTATGTATTAAGCATTTTGAAAGCAAGTGTAAGAAGTGCAAAGAAGTCATTTATGTTAGGAACATTCTATCATAACAAGTCCTTTATTTCATAAAGCTGACACAGTAACTGGGGTGATTGTTCACCATTAGAAATGCATCTATTTACAAATAAATAGGTAGACAAACATAGATGTCTGATGTTATATGATATAATATAGATGATATAATGTGGTATGATACAATGCAGTGTAACATGAATGTAAATAAAAAGTATAAATCTATATAGGAAATAAAATTAGATCCAGGTCTTGGTAAATGTTCAGAATAAGACTTCACAAAGATAAAGCGAAACAAAAGAAATGAAAATAAAGAAAATATGAAATACGAAATATGAAAATTTATATAAAATACGTAATCATAAAGTAAACTTTACTAGACAGTCTATAAATTGCACGGCCTCTATCTTCCAATAATGATAAACCAACCTCAACCATATACTAATATATTTTAGCAAAGTGAAGAAGTTTACAGTATATCTTTCCCAGCTGTTCTGATCATTCACACCTTGTCACAGTAACATCTGAGTTCCAAGCTCGTGCACTATCTACTCTGACTAACCTCACTGACAAACCTTTTTGTCACAATACTTTACCATAGTGCTATATGACCCTTGATGTCTTGCACATTCATTTCTTCTAACCATTAACCATTCATGCAGTCCTACTGTTGACAGTTGCGTCTACCTTAGTTTATATTGGTATATAGTTACATGCACACACAAACATGCACACACAAAGACGTGCACACACACAAACATGCACATACACAGACATGCACATACACAGACATGCACACATACAGACATGCACACACACAGACATGCACACATACAGACATGCACACACACAGACATGCACACACACAGACATGCACACACACAGACATGCACACACACAGACATGCACACACACAGACATGCACACACACAGACATGCGCACACACACAGACATGCGCACACACACACACACACACACACACACACACACACACACACACACACACACACACACACACACACACACACACACACACACACACACACACATACACACACACATACACACACACACACATACACACACACACAAATCCACATTTTAACAGTATTTTCCACATAGCCTCATCAAAGGAATTTATCACACATGGCACTAGGTGCAGCATATATTCCTCATTATTTTTCTCAAACTTACAAAAATCAGCTCCAACGTGCTGGATGTTATTTTCACTAATCTATCTCTTCCAGACATAATTCAAGATGGACAGGTCATTGATGAGGGACCGAGATGCCTTCCTGAAGCGGGCTATGGCTACGCCTTCGTAAGTAGCACTGCTTTCTTGGGGAAAGATTCGGTATCGAACGGGTGTTAGTACGGGTTTTGGTGTGATAGACTAATGTTTCGTCCTTTATATTGTTTTATTATCAGTGACAGCTGTTGTTTCCTGTACCTCGAGATGTGTGTTATAGCTGCATAACTACTTGAAAATAAATTGAGAATGGTTAAATGAAAAATGGATTTGAAATCATTAATTCCTCAACAGTCTTCTTAGTTTATTTTTAATTATTTTTGGATTTTCATTATCATTTGTATCTGTATTAGTGGTAGTAGTAGTGGTAGTAGTAGTAAGAGTAGTTTTTCATGTAATTAGAGCTCTATATTGCAACTGCATAACCAGTTTGCAAAACTTGATGCTCAATATACCTAGGAATA
>NC_061835.1:12959175-12964175 GCF_019202785.1 Penaeus chinensis
ACAATTATTATTTCTATTACTATCATTATTATTATTATTATTATAATTAACACTATTACCATATTATTATTATTACTATTATTATTATTATTATTATTTATAATTATATTAGCACTGTTGTTATTATTTTATTATTATTATCATTATATTATTATTATTATCATTATTATCATTATATTATTATTATTATCATTATTTCATTATTATTATTATTATTATTATTATTATTATCATCATTATCATTATCATTATCATTATCATTATCATTATCATTATCATTATCATTATCATTATCATTATCATTATCATTATCATTATCATTATCATTATTATTATTATTATTATTATTATTATTATTATTATTATTATTAATAACATTATTATTATTATTATTATTGTTATCAATATTAATAGTATTACTATGATTATCCTTATTACATTTACCTTTATCATTGTTACTATAATCATTATTATTATCATTAGTAGTAGTAGCAGTACTCTCTCTATTAGTAGTAACACTAATATCATCATTAAGAAATTTTATTTATTATCATAGTTATCCATTATTATTATTGTCATAATTATTATCATTATCATTGTTGTTTTTGTTGATGCTATTTTATCATCACTGTCATTACTATTATTATTGTTATTATTATCATTATCATAATTATGATTATCATTATTGTTATCATTATCATCATTGATAATATTATTATTGTTATTACTATTATCATTAATAATGTTGCTATTGTTATTCTTATTATTTTTACTTTTTTATTATCATTTTTATTAATATTATTATTTCGCAGAGCCTCTTTACCAGCACGGCGGCTGGCCATTATGTAGTGCAGTGTTATCGTCTTTGTCCCAAATATTTCCCTTTTTCATTACATTTTATATATATATATATATATATTTTTTTTTTAATCATATATATTATTTGTTTAAGGTGTCTTAATCCTGCATGACAGCGTCCGAACTTTCACTTTTTTTTTTGTATTTTTTCTTCGGCATCTTTGTAATTTTTTCGTTAGTTGAAAATTCCCGCTAATGTTGCATTTCTAACAAAGATAAAGTTTGAATATTAATTTCGATTTGGGTTCTGTATGTGAGAAGATTTGTTGGAAGAATAAGGAAAGGTACCTAAGGCATAAATAAATAAATAAATAAATAAATAAATAAATATATATATATATATATATATATATATATATATATATATATATATATATATATAAACATATTTTTTTAAAAAGGCAAGAAAAGTAAGTATTTGACGAATTTTAAAAGCCCGGGAAACATCACAAAAATTATAATAAGACTTGGATAGACAAAAAAAGATAATTTCAAGAGATAAACTGATGCAACCAAATATAAAAATCTAAAAAAAAAATAAAAAAAACTACACCATAATAATAAAAGGAAGACGGTATCCCTCAGAAATGCGATGTAAACAAAATGTTTTGGTCGCGTCCAGTGTTCGGACTCGACTCGTCGTCACAAGCATAGAAACGGGACAAACGGCCAAATAAACCGAGACAGACTCGCTGAAGATGAATAACAAGCAATAAGCGTTACTTAGAGCACACAAGGCGATCGAAGGGAAGGAAGATGACAGCGTCTGCGAGTGAAAAAGCGGAGGAAATGATGGAGGGGAGTGGACAGGGCGACGAGCCTGAGCTGTTCGTGATGGAGTCGCTTCAGCCGATGCTATTTTCCATCCGCGTCTGCCCCTCCAAGGCCGCGCTGCAGAGGATCATTGAGGTGAGGGGGAGGAATTACCAAGGCCCGCAACACCCTCACACAGCCAGTTCTTAATGTCGCGTTTTCTGTAGTTTGTTAGGCGGTGCTGTTTAAAGGCGTCCCCCCTCCCCCCCCCATGTCTAGGGAAGAAATATAAGGTTGGAAAGGTTGGGGTTGGAATTTTGGGATGTCGTCTCCAGAGGGTGTGTCGCTCTCGGTAACGAATGCCATCATTATTATTATGATATGTGGTTTATCAAGTAGCCTGTCAGAATTTCTGCTTCATTTTGTTTGAGATGTGCAGGCCTTAACCAAATGGCGATGGGTCACGGCTATCGCCGTCATAACAATACGTCCGATTTGAGGCGTGCGGCTGTCCACAGCGGCGCCGCGCCAAAACGCCCCGAGGCAATGATTCGGCTTGATGTACCGAATTCACGCGCTCAGAGTCGGCGCGCTGCCGCTGTTCGCCAGAGCGTAGAGTTTTTTTTAATTTTCTATACCCGACGCCATTGGGTTAATACACAACTCATGGTGGCGTGGGTACTAGATATTATATTCTGCACCTGTTAATGTAGTTTTTTATTGGAAATGACAGCTAACACAACTCGAAGAATCTGGCCTTCCCATCTAATAGAACCTAACATTCTAAGAGGCTTTTCTTTTACACCACTTCTTTCACAAAGCAGGATAAATCTATATAGTATGGGTACACAAACAAGAGCGAATTGAAGATGCAGTTTTTGGTACAATAAGTAATCTGCAAACATAAAAGGTAATGCCATAATTAAAGGAAAAAGGTTGCAGAAAAATCTGCTTACAATCTGAGTCCACTCGGTGATCCCAAGTTTTAGCTGTATCCTGCTGTGTTTTACCAACTCATGCAGTAAATTAATCAAATAAAAGAGAAAGCTTTTAATAACAACAAATTCAAAGTACAAACTTGATGATTCTTTAAACTATAGTGACTTCAAAATCATGTGGACATTTTTATCATGATCCTCGATAGCAACACACTGAAAAAAACTACCCTACCTGTGCCTTGCAATCGCTCTCAAGAAAGAGCTTTCGAGGAAAACTCCTGTGAATATGAATTGATAATACAAGTATCTCATTTTTGCTCAACATATATATATATTTTTGTTTTCCTCTGTAGCAAACGTTTCCTTATTGACATCATCATATAATATGAAACTTGTAGGTGTAGGGGGTTAATGCTAATTGCCATTACACAGATTCTCGCTTTTTCATGTAAAACGGCAGATTTCCTGATTTGCTTGTGTGCTGGCAATGTGTCTTGCATCTTCTGTGCATGTACTTTGTTTGCGGCTGAAACTGATAGTTTTGTTTGAAACAGAATAAGAGCTATCAGAAAAATATAGTGTTCTATTAAATATCACCGATAAGCATCATTTATAAACTTCACCAAATTAATGTCAAATTAAGTAATAGCACAAGCTCTTTATTGGTAGAATGTGCAGTGTAATGGATATTTGTTATCTTTGCTTGAGTACTGAAATGTGATCACCAAACATTGGTTTGTTCATAGTATTAGGTAACTAACTCTTAATTTCAAGTTAGGTGTGGAAATGTCAGAAAGTGAAATTTCACAGTAATATATTTTGGGTATTACATTACATTGAATAAATTTCATTATATTCTATTATATTCATTATATTATACTTCCTATTCTCATTGTATTTACTCCCTTTACACAGCTTCCAGGAATCAGATTATGTTCTTTACATTGAAGGAATCTGATTATATTTTCTTCCTCCATTGGCAGGATCATGGAGGAGAGTTGACGTCTAAGGTGGGAGGGCCACACACATTACGCCTATTGCCCATAGGAGAGAAAAGCTTCTCCGTGACCAGTGATGTGTTCAGCGCCCAGTATGTCTATGACTGCGTTAAGGAAAAAAGACTGCTGGATCCAAGCAAATTCAGGTCTGTATTTTGTTGTTTTGATTTTATTCTTTATTTTGCCGCTGTATTAGGATTGCTGCTATTGTTGTTATTAAGGTAGCAGTAATGATGATCATGATAATACATTAGTGATGATGATGAAAAAAATTATTGTGATAATATTGATTGTTATATGGTAATGATGATCATGATGAAATAATAATAGTAATAGTAATGATTCCTAATACAGGAATGATGATGATTTTCATGAAAATGATGATAATGATGATGATAGTTATAATGATGATGAGGATGATAATAAAAAGATAATAATAATAGCACTAATGATATCATTAACCCATGATGTTGGGATGGCAAGAATACATGCCAAGACCACTGTGTATGTTTGTTTATTGATTTTCTTTACAAATAGATGGCTCCACAAGTGCTTAACCACCAAGGAGTCAGTTGCTAGTCTTACCTATCTCATCCATTTACCCTTTTCCTTGATTTTCAGGAAGATTCTTTTTAATTTTTATTATTAATGGTACTGTTAATAACATTATGGTAATCATTATATTGGTAATATTAATAGCTTCAATGATAATTGTATTAGATTTGTTTCTGTCATAAACACAAATAAAGGGGAAAACAGGTAAGGTCACAGAGGCTTACCAATTGGCTCCTTGGTGGCTGAGCATTTGTGGAGCCAACTCTGTGTAAACAAAATTCACCAAAGGAAACAATAGTAGACAGTGTGATTACCTGGCAGCATTGGGTCAATGATGATTACAATATTAATAGAGTTTCTCTCTCTCTCTCTCTCTCTCTCTCTCTCTCTCTCTCTCTCTCTCTCTCTCTCTCTCTCTCTCTCTCTCTCTCTCTCTCTCTCTCTCTCTCTCTCTCTCTCTCTCTCTGTATATATATATATATATATATATATATATATATATATATATATATATATATATATATATATATCTCCCTCTCTCCCTCTCTCTCCCTCCCTCCAAATTCAAGGAATTTGTAAATAGGTGGTATTAGGCAGGCCAAGTACTTGAGTCTTTGGTTGGTTATTACTTTATTTATATTTAAAAAATAAAAATCTTTCAGAGTGAATAAGAAGTCGTGCTACACTGATGACGTCAAAGTCCTGGACATCATCCGGGGCGTGCGTTCATGGGCAGACTGTGTGCGTGTGGAGTAAGTGCAGTCAACCTCCTGTTGCCGAATGTTAAATCAAATTCGTGACAGTGCCGATAAATTACTGTAAGTCTTGAGTAGTGGATTGCAATGCACCCATCATTTTCTCTTCTTTGTTTCACAGGGTTGATTCTGCAGAGGAAGTG
>NC_061835.1:12976675-12984175 GCF_019202785.1 Penaeus chinensis
GAGAGTTAGAGGTGAAGGTCATGAAGTGTAAAGGGGGACATGGTGGTGGAGGTGATAGGTAGGCCCAGGAGAGGGGGTGGAGGTGGAGGGGCATTCAGAGGCCAAAAGAACGAGAAGGAGAAAAGAAAGAATGATAGAAAGGATCAGTGGAAGAGGGGGGGACTTTGAAGGAGGAAAGGGTGAGGAAGTCCAAATTTTGTGGGAAATTAAAAGAGCTGTCATTATTCTCTGTTTTTTCTTTTCTTTCTTTGATACATTACTAGAAGATTCATTATGATGTTATTTTTCACATATTAGTCTATTCTTAAACATGTAATACATGAGCTAATTTGATGCATGTATGTAAGTATGTATATATATATTTTTTTCAGAGTCACCAAGAGCTAAGGCAAGTGAAATATATAGACAGCCATACTCACACGAGGAAGATCTATGCATTTTGAATTTCATCATCAAAAACAAGAGACATTCGGAGGTGAGGACAGTGAGGGCAAGGGTATTGCATGGAATGAAGTATTTTGTGTACACACACACGGGCGCACGCATGCACCCACCCACACACATATGCACATGCATATGCACAAGCACACACACACATATGTGTGTGTGTGTGTATGCATTTATGTATGTATGTATGTATGTATGTATATATGTGTATGTGTAAATTTATATATGTATATATGTATGCACTTATTGGATAGGTTCAGCACTAGAAGTATATATAAAGACCCTGGAGTAATGAAGTCACATAGGCAATGGCAAACACTTGAGTCACTGTAGTGTATCAGCAATGTTTAATGATAATAATCAGCTTTTTCCATACATAGTGACTGAGAATTCTTTCCAACCAGGTGGGAGGTAAGAGCTTGTGGACCCTGATGGCATCGTGTGAGCCGGGATTGAAAGGCCGGACATGGCTCAGCCTCAAGGAGCGGTACCGCATGAGCATCGTCAAGCACCTCCACAGCTTCAATCTCTCGGATGACGAGATCCTCAAGTTCAAGAAGAGTGGGAGTGAGTAGAGAGATCAGAGATGGAACTTGAAGCTTTAGCAAATCGCTTGAATGATTTTTTGATAATTATTTGGTGTATTATTTTCATGTCATTACTGCAGCATTACGGTTTTTAAAAATGTATTGTCTCTTTTATTATTAATGTTGTTATTATTTTCCATTACTTTTATTATGTTTATGATTATGATTACTGTTCATATTATTACTATTGCTGTGTTGATTATCTTTTCTTTTTATTAAAGCTACTGTGGATGTGCTTTCAGGCTTTATCTAGGTCATAGAAGGAAGTTATGCCGAGAGAAATCAATATATATTTTTTCCCTTGGGTCTTTGTCAATAAAATTACTCCTTCCTGGTGCGTGTTCCATTATCCACATAAGGTTTTTTTAGAGAAAAGTTTGAGAAAAACTATGGACAGTTGAGATGAGTTAGAAATTAAATATGGATGTGTACATGATTGCTTGTAAAGGTATATAATTAGTGTAAGCAATATTGGTTAGACTTGAATTAGACTGAATGGAACTGGATTTAAATGGTCATATAAACTTTTTTTATGATGAATTTAGTTTCTTACTTAGATAAAGAAAAAACAGTTGATCCATCTCCATTTAAATGAAATACTTGAATTGGTGTGATTGTTCACGTTTACTTACTTTTCCTCCAAATAAAAGAAAACAATAATCACATTCTAACTTTCAGAGTCATAAATGAGAAGAAAGCTATGTAAAGTTACATAATAAAAAACCTGTAGATAACATGCCTTATCAGGAAAGTAATGGAAATTTCTCATTTTGCAGATCGCTCCAAGAACCAAAGGCCCACTCACAAGCATCCACCAAATGCCTCGGTATACAAGTTTGCCAAAATCAGATTGAGCAGTCGGGCCAAGAAGCGCAGCAAGACAAGTAGTGTATCAGAGTCAGAGGACCCTAGAGAACAAAAGGAGGAGGAGACTAGGGGGGGGAGTGAGAGCAGAACGGAAGGAAATGTTGGCAGTAAGGGCAAGGGAAGAATGGGTGGAGAGGAGCGAGCAAGCACCTCTAGTGGACATGAGGACATGGATGACAGTGGTGGCTTCAAACTACCAAAACGAAGGGGTGTGCTTGGGAGAGTGACTGAGAAGGAAAGGGCCTACTCGCCTGAAATCCCCTTCTTAGATGGAACTGTTTTTGAGAAGAAACGGAAGCTGTATACCGAACCAGAGGGGAATAAAGTGTTGACTCCACAGGTAATGAGTGAGAAGGATAGTGAGGAGAGGTTGGATGAAGGGAAAAGGATAAAAAGGAGGAAACTAAATAATGTGTCTTTTAGTGAACAGGAAATAGGAGAAGAAGGAATAGAAGGAAGTAGAGGAAGTAAGCAGGAAAGGGAAGTGAGTACAGATATGCATGTAGAGGACAGTGTGGAAGGTCATGTAGAGTCGGATGATGAACTACCCTTGCTGATCTACAGGGATGAAGAGGTGGAGAGTGATGTGGAAATAACTGCTAAGATAGTAGAAGACCAGGAGACAGTGAAAGAGAAAGTAAATGATAGTGTAGAAATAACAGACAAAGATAAAATGGATATCAATTCAGCCAGTGAAAGAACGGTAGCACCTCCAGCAGAAGTGAATTCCAAAGAGGCAAGTGATTCGGTCAGTCCGGAAAATGACAAGGAGAACATATCAAGAACACCCACTGCTTTCATCCCAGAAAATACACAAAGACTGTCCCCAAGGAAGAGAAACAGCATGAAGTTCACCCAGAAGCCATCCAGCGCCACATCTCTGAGTGAGAGCAGCGCACCGGACATCGCTGGTGACCCTGAACCTGACAGAGTGGAGAAGCTCGATAAAAAAAGAAGAAAGAAGGAACGTAATTCTCTGCCTGCCACAACGAGCTCCCCTGACAAGAGAGTGACTCGGCGTTCCTTGGAACTGGAGAAAAAACTTCCGAAACAGAAATTAAGGATTCGTCCATTACACAAGAACAAGTGAAAATTTTATGTAGTTTTGGGGGTAATGTTTTTTTTATTTGATAAAAGGCTTGAGGCTTTAGTTTTAAAAGTTGGATGAATATAGTACATAGTATGATTTTATGTCTGAGATGTAAAGAAAAGGAAAGGAAGTTTTATGGAAGGTGAATTTTTTTTTTTTTTTTTTTTTTATTCTATTGCTCTTGATAGGATTTGTAGTCACTAGACTTAGGTTAGTTTTTTAAGGATTTACCATCTAGAATTCTTGTATCTAGGTTGAACAAAAGTTTGTAGTTGGTTATAAATATTATATGTATATTTTCTTACGAAAGTTTTCTTTTTGACATGCAAGGAGACAGCTTATATAACAAAAAATGAATACCCCACTTAATTTTTTTTTTTTTTTTCTTTTTTTTTTTTTTCTTTTCTTTAATGTGCATACATTCTGCAGTATATGGTGTATTTCCACAGTGGATGTTTTAAATAACATTCATGTCATGCAGATCTTGGTTGTTTTGTAAAGGTTTAGTTAGTGTTCCTTTAGCTGTGTATATATTATAAGGGAGGATTTGCAGAGCTGGGGAATACTGCAGGTATTCTTAGACTTTAGAATTGTCCATTGATTATAACCCAATAATGTTGGGTAATAATTTTTTTCTTTTTTTCTTTTCTTTTCTTCTTTTTCTGCAAAATCAGGCAAGAATGATAAGTACACACTATTGAGTGGTTATTTGTCTTGTTAGTAGGGGTTGTGAGAGCTTAACTTGGCAATCAACAACTTGACATGATGAGATATCACTTGCCTCCTGTGATTGCTTTTCATGTTGTGATGGCACTTCACCTGTCACCTATTAGATTTATATACCAAAAAGCACCAGCTGCTGCACCTTCGTAGCTCTATTGGTACTGGTTCCAGAAAATAAGGGGAAAATGCATAACAATAAGAAATTACTAAGAGTTATGTTTATCTATATCTGCTGCTGATTTCTTGAATAGTTACTACTATTAGTTATTTGAGCTTTTCCTAGCAGTTACATAATTCAGTCCTATTTGTTATATGAATTTAATAGTGTTGGATACAATCTAAGTGTAAAAGTATGGACATTACTTCCCCTATGATTTTTTTTTTCTTCTTTTGTAACTGTATTATAAACTCCTCTGTGCTGTCTTCCTCAGTTCTTCAGCAACTCATATGCTTTTGTATTTTCTGTTCTTATTTGGATGTTTTCATTTGTGAGTACAAGAGTTGCAATTTTGAGGATGCCATAGATCATTTACATTTATTACTATAAAAAAAGGAGGGAAAAATCATATATACTGTCTTGTTTATCTGTAGAAGGGACAGTTTCTTGCTGTTGCTTGCAGAGTAAATATTGTATCTGTTGTATTAAAGTCAGCACACTATTTTGGGGTTGATCTCAACAGTACAAAATATACAAAGTGTAGTAGTTATACGAAACATGTGATATTGAGGGAAAAAGTGAACAAGTACCTTTTCATGTGCTGTGAAGCCCCTAAAATTCTATTCCACTTGTTTTCCTCACTAAGTTGTTGACTTTGTTTATTACAGAAATGTCATTTTAGATGTAAAACCGATTTCTTGTACTTTGTATTGATATTGATATTAGTCAGTCAAGACTCCAAAAGCTTATATGATTACCCCATTTAAGAATAAATAATAATGGAAAAAAATGTAGTGCCATTATTTTTTTTTTTTTTTTTTCAAATATATATATATTGGGAAATTTATTGCAGCCATGAAATGCAAGGCAATTATAAGTATATACAGGAATCAGGTTGTGTTACCATTTCACACATGGTGGCAAATTTATGCTATATAGGGGTTACCTTAAAGAGCATGTTTTAGAGAACGGATTTTAACTGTTAAAAGCAGCAGAATATGTTATATTTGTGACCAATGTTTTCTCAATTCCACTTGCTTCTTTTAATTTGGTTTGTGTGGTAGCACATATGATTATGTGAAACTGAGATCTACTGTGAGAAAAATTTGTTTTTAATATATGTGGCATGTCTGCAGACATGTGGTTGACTGACTTTGGGCTTTATTCACCCTGTTCTGCCCTGCCACCTGCTCTCCATTTGTGTCAGAGAGCTCTTTGCACACCAGAGTCTTGAATTTGACATGCATGTATTTCATCAAGCATGCCTGGTTTATATCAGCACAGGGTGGGGCAAGCTGCACAGAGTCTGGCATATACACATTTAGTGTTTACTGGATATGAAGATTAGCTTGGAAATAGAAAATATTCTTGTGGAAGAATTTGTACTTACATTTCTGTTCTTTCATATATTTATTTTTTTATTTTATTTATTTATTTTTTATTTTTTTCAACTTGGGCAGGAATTATAGCCTACCAGGATCAAAATACTATTTGTTTGAAACTTCATATTTACACATATGGGTACGGTATGGGGGAGGGGGGGTATTTACACATATATTTTATTGTTTTCAGTGTCATTATTGAAAACAAAGAGAATGTGGCTACACCTTAAGTTAGGCTTTCCTGAAAGAATTTGTAAAGCAGAGTTTATTCTACAGGAGTAGCCTTTGTATTGAATAAGTTTCTGAAGTAAGCGATGTTTATATGACTTTGAATTGCAAATTCTGGCCGCATGTTCAAAATTTTGGAACTAATTTTTATTCACTTATTACAGCTTGTAAAGTGTTTACATATATAATTGAATTTGTTCCTTAATGAATGAAGATGCAATATTAATCCTGTAATCATACTGTTAGGTACATTTTGCAGGATTACAATTTTGGAGAGATCTGTAATAACATTAAAATCATATGTATATCTCTTTTTAATCTTGTATTTGATTCAACATATATATTATTGCTATTAGAGTATTTTGTGTGTTGTGTATACTCTTCTGTACTCTCCACTTCAGCAATCCCGGTGGAGATTCTCGGTTGTAAGAGCGCTTTGGTTAAAAGAAAACAAAAAAAAATATATTTTTGAGGTACTACTGCTGTATGACATGTGTAATGAGTCATCCAATTAAAGGTTCTTTTATGGGGCTATATGGTAGTGTTAAATCATTACTTGTCCTTAGCGAGAAATAACTCCGAAGATGTATTAAAAGCACAAGAGGGAAAAAATGGTCTCCCGAAGGGTAAAGGAAGGACTGCACTGAATAACTCATCATGTATTTTACAATTATGAACAAGACTAAAACACCAATACCATTTTACAAAATATATTCTTCGAATTAGCAGCTTGCCAGAACTGGAATGTTGTGCATTGTGTTATCTCCTATCAGGCTGTTTTTTTAAATTTAAACAGACTCACGGTGTGTTGTAACTGCTTACATACAGACGTTAGAGAGACTGACAACAAGCTGCTGATGAGGAGATAACCTTTAACAAATGCTGTTTATGAAGCACCGTCTAAAATTATATGTATATACATCAATATTAACAAATGGACATGACCGAGAGTCGAGAAGGGATACAGGTTTAAAATTTTCAGGCTTAAGAGCAGATGTTTAAAAAAAATAGAACATTTATTATTTCAATGGCATTCAGAAACAATACTATATATATATATATTAAAAAAAAAAAAAAAAAAAAATACTGGAATTTTGCGACTCCCTTTCAATATGTACACACAAGACTACATATATATCATAAGGCCTCCATCGCACAGCAACACATCACCTCTAAGTAATGATATAAATAGCATTTACATATCTTAGCACTAAAAGGGACAGAGGAAGAAGAGCCGATGGATCTTTGAGCTGGCATAATGATCACGAGCCAAATTTGAAAGACGGAAGAATGGGAACCCCAGACTAAAATGAGAATCACTGTTGGATTCCAAGCTTGAGGATTTCCTGGGGGGGGGGGGGGGGGGGGGGGGGGGGGGGGGGGGATATCAGCTTCTTCCTTGGGTCTTGCTTGTTAGATGTGTGCTGCTGTTGTTGTCTCCATGGTGCCTGTTGTTGTTGTTTCATTGAAGTCATCAAGGCTCAGGGATCCATCCTGCAATGTGGTATGCAAGAGTCAAGCTAGTTTCACAAAGCAACCTAATGCGAGTCCTTTTCCTCAATACATGCTCCAAAGTCAACTTCCAAATTACTCTGCCAACTTTACCAACTACATAAATCACCTGACTTCACAGAGCACTCTGAATACTGAAGAATAAAACCACATAATCACACTATACTTCATTCAGTAAAAAAAAAAAAAAAATTAACTGACTTACCCAGAGATACCGAATGGCCAGGATTGTTGTGTTGTGTAACTGTGGTCCTATGAGAGGATTCATTTGGTGCATATAACACAGCAACCAACTGGAAGATGTAAGTAAGAGGCTGGTATAAGTAATATTACTTAATGAGGTACTATTTTGGATTGCTAAAATCTTAGTCATTCTGATAGTCAAAATGTTTTTCATTCATCTTTAATGCACTAAATTTACAGACTCCTTTCATGGGAGTATTTATAGTAGATATTTACTTGGAATAACATAAACTTATATAAAAAAAAAAAAGGACCGAACTCACA
>NC_061835.1:12989175-12999175 GCF_019202785.1 Penaeus chinensis
GGTAAAGATATAAGTAACGTACAGAAAACAATTGGTCAGAAGATAGTCAACGGCAGGTTGGCATAACTTCTTGCAACCCCCTTGGCCTAATCTACCATCCCTGTTTTACCTAATTTTGCCTAATCTTTTACATAATCATGTAATTAGCTGGAATTCCCCCAATGTATCTTTATCAAATGAAACTTCCCTTAATATGCTCAATCCTTTGCTAATCAACGCAAGCTAAACCTGACCTTAGCCGTCTGAAGAGTTAATGTAAAGTTAGGAAAAGAAGAAGAAGAAAAAGAACAGGAATTAAGAGAAGGGGAAAAGGAAGAGAAGAAGTAGATATTGTGGATAAATGGGTAGGTAGATAGATAGATAAAAAGGCAGATAGACAAATTGCTTGATTTATTGACGGGTTGACTAATACATAGGTAGGTAGATATATAGATTGATAGAGTTTCTGATAATAGAGACAGTGATTGTGACATTCCAACAGGGTTTTTGATATTTACAGCAGTCTGATGTAAAATCTTGAAATGCATCAGTACTTCACATCTCTTTGTTTAGTCATCTTTTAATTAATTCCATCATTTGTGTTAATTTTGTACATATATTTCATCATTATATATTTGTTTTACAGAGTATTTTCAATATTTATCAAATGGCTTTCAGAAAAGATCATGACCACCGTAGCAGGCAGCTTGATGCGATCCCTTGGCGCCGTGGCACAGAGCATGGTGCATGCGTCACCCATGGCCCTGAGGGGGGTGTCTCAGGGCCTGGCAGCAAGGGCCACGCCGGCCAGTGCCACCTGGACGCCTCAGGTCACTAGCGTTCGGCACAGGTATCACGCAGACAAGCTGAAGCGAGGGCCAGTGATGAAGAACTATGGGTATGAGGACAGGCTCCACACGAAAGGCAAGTTTGTTTGTTTTGCAGAATGCAGGTTTCAGGACTTCATTTTCATTTTTACTTTTTGTCTGAATTTGTTTGTGTAAAATGTAATTATTTATTTTCCTGTTTATAGTTTCTGGTAGTTTGAACTTAACCTTTGGTTTCATTTATGTGAATTCGGGTGTTTTAATGTCAACCAGTGTTTCTTGTATACATGTTCTAGTATTGCTCTGTACTGAGTTTTAGGAAAGAATATTGTTGATTTTATTGTTATTTTCCTTTTTATAATTTCTAGTTTTTAGAATTCTACTGTCTCAATGCACACCTGTTTCTTTTTTGTTTTTTGGCACCAGGTAATTGCACTGTCCACTGTAGTTTTGGTTTGTGATTTTTTTAAATTTGAAGACATAGATTTCTCTACAAACACTAAATCTCTTAACCCATTCGCCCCATGTAGCAAGAATACATGCCATGTCCACTGTAATACACGTTCATTTATTGTATTTACACATAGATGGCTCTACAAGTTGTTAATCACTAAATAGCCAGTTATCAGAACTACCTATCTCACCTGTTTACCCTCTTCCTTCACTTTAGAAGAGGGTTTTTTGTATCATTTCATTGTCTAAAATATTTTAATGACAATTTAATACTTATAACAACAATAACAATAATAACAGTATCGATAGCAATGTTATTATTAAGAAAAACACATTTTCCCGCTAATTCAAGGAATGGGGAAATCAGGATCAGTAACTAGGGCCTACTGATAGACTCCTTGCTGGCTGAGCACATGTGGAGCCATCTGTATGAAACAAAATTCACCAAAAACTACAGGGGACAGAACATAAATCCAGGGCGAATGGGTTAAGAAATCAAATAAGTAGGCCTACCTGACCTCACTTGATGTCCTCATTTCTAAAGCTAATGATGTTATAGATATTATTGTTATTATTATAAACATTGTGTTATTGTAGTGTTATGCATGTTATGCCTTACACTGGCACTTTAAGTTGGTCTTGATTATGAAATTACAAGTAAGCGTTAAGGATTTCAGAGTATGAAATATTCAGGTGATTATTGAGAATTACTGGAAAAGATTTGAATTGTGAACATTTATTACATTTTCCAGGATTTGTTCTGGGAAACTCTTTATTTATTAAAGAAAATGTCATTGACAGAAATACATTAGTAACAATTAGCAACAGACATTCCTTCTCAAAAATCATATTACCAAAGTTATTTATTAAAAAGAAGACAAAAAGAAAAAGAGAGAAAAAGAGAAGAAGATGAAGATGAAGATGAAGATGAAGATGAAGATGAAGATGAAGATGATGAAGATGAAGATGAAGATGAAGATGAAGATGAAGATGAAGACGAAGACGAAGAAGACGAAGACGACGAAGACGACGAAGATGACGAAGACGACGAAGACGACGAAGACGACGAAGACGACGAAGACGACGAAGACGACGAAGACGACGAAGACGACGAAGACGACGAAGACGACGAAGACGACGAAGACGACGAAGACGACGAAGACGACGAAGACGACGAAGACGACGAAGACGACGAAGACGACGAAGACGACGAAGACGACGAAGACGACGAAGACGACGAAGACGACGAAGACGACGAAGACGACGAAGACGACGAAGACGACGAAGACGACGAAGACGACGAAGACGACGAAGACGACGAAGACGACGAAGACGACGAAGACGACGAAGACGACGAAGACGACGAAGACGACGAAGACGACGAAGACGACGAAGACGACGAAGACGACGAAGACGACGAAGACGACGAAGACGACGAAGACGACGAAGACGACGAAGACGACGAAGACGACGAAGACGACGAAGACGACGAAGACGACGAAGACGACGAAGACGACGAAGACGACGAAGACGACGAAGACGACGAAGACGACGAAGACGACGAAGACGACGAAGACGACGAAGACGACGAAGACGACGAAGACGACGAAGACGACGAAGACGACGAAGACGACGAAGACGACGAAGACGACGAAGACGACGAAGACGACGAAGACGACGAAGACGACGAAGACGACGAAGACGACGAAGACGACGAAGACGACGAAGACGACGAAGACGACGAAGACGACGAAGACGACGAAGACGACGAAGACGACGAAGACGACGAAGACGACGAAGACGACGAAGACGACGAAGACGACGAAGACGACGAAGACGACGAAGACGACGAAGACGACGAAGACGACGAAGACGACGAAGACGACGAAGACGACGAAGACGACGAAGACGACGAAGACGACGAAGACGACGAAGACGACGAAGACGACGAAGACGACGAAGACGACGAAGACGACGAAGACGACGAAGACGACGAAGACGACGAAGACGACGAAGACGACGAAGACGACGAAGACGACGAAGACGACGAAGACGACGAAGACGACGAAGACGACGAAGACGACGAAGACGACGAAGACGACGAAGACGACGAAGGCGACGAAGACGACGAAGACGACGAAGACGACGAAGACGACGAAGACGACGAAGACGACGAAGACGACGAAGACGACGAAGACGACGAAGACGACGAAGACGACGAAGGCGACGAAGACGACGAAGACGACGAAGACGACGAAGACGACGAAGACGACGAAGACGACGAAGACGACGAAGACGACGAAGACGACGAAGACGACGAAGACGACGAAGACGACGAAGACGACGAAGACGACGAAGACGACGAAGACGACGAAGACGACGAAGACGACGAAGACGACGAAGACGACGAAGACGACGAAGACGACGAAGACGACGAAGACGACGAAGACGACGAAGACGACGAAGACGACGAAGACGACGAAGACGACGAAGACGACGAAGACGACGAAGACGACGAAGAAGACGAAGACGACGAAGACGACGAAGACGACGAAGACGACGAAGACGACGAAGACGACGAAGACGACGAAGACGACGAAGACGACGAAGACGACGAAGACGACGAAGACGACGAAGACGACGAAGACGACGAAGACGACGAAGACGACGAAGACGACGAAGACGACGAAGACGACGAAGACGACGAAGACGACGAAGACGACGAAGACGACGAAGACGACGAAGACGACGAAGACGACGAAGACGACGAAGACGACGAAGACGACGAAGACCAATCACCATTGGGCTGTCTCGTCCCGCAGCCAATGGTCATATGGCTGACAGGTGTGAGATGCCAGTCAGGCTCTCTGTTTAAGGTATCTGAAGTGTGAGTTTGAACTGTGGTGTTAATGCCATCCGATGTCCTGAGACTCAACACGTGACCTTTCTTTGCTCCTGTCCCGGTCTTGCACGATAATAAGAACTATATTGTGCTGTATTTAAAAATCCTGAATGTATAATTTACTATCAAGAAATATAATTTTGTGAAAGAATAAAGTAAACATGTAAATTTTGTGTTTGAGGAAATGGCAGGACTGAGAAATCAGTACATTTTCCAAGAATATTTGAGTACAAAACATATTTAGAATTGTAGGTCTTCATATTCTTTTTAGTTATTTTCTCAATGAGAACAAGAATATTATGAAAGAGGTACATCCAGAAAACATTTAAGAGATACCGAGCAGTGTATATGCAGTTAGAAAATGAAGCTTGTCAGAAGCTACTCTTCCTTGTGGTAAAAACTACATCCAGTGAGGAATTATGGATAACATTGTCAAGTTTTTAGACCGTTCTGATCGTAGCAGTTTTTCATTTTATTGTGTAGATAGATAGGGAAAAGTCTTTATGTAATATTATGAGGCTGTATAATATAATATGTGATGAAATAATCATAGAGTACTTATAAGTAAATCTGGAACCCAAAAGTAAATGCATAAAGATTTTGTTGTACTAAGGAATTATAAACAAACATGTGTTACACTTTTTTTTTAATTTTTTTTTTAACATTGATCTCATTTTGAGAAATCTTTCATAATTGTCTTTTTTTTTAATTTATTTATTCTCCCTTTTCATTTCTGAGGTATCTATCTAACCCCCCCCCCCCCCCCCCACACACACACACACACACAAGACATCTACATCCTGTAACTTTTAACAGTGACGATTTCTCACCGGCTAACCCATCCCCACCTCTCTCTTATTCCACAGACATCTTGGGAGACGGGAGCCTGAAGCCCACAGACGTCTCCTACTCTGTGCAGCATTGGCTTCGTGGCTTTAAGGGCAACGAGTACCAGATGCTGTTGAGGAAGCGAAAGTTTTTCCACGCCCAGATGGGGCAGTATCAGCCCACGAAGCTAACCGAGCTGAACAAACGCATCCGCAAGCTGTACGTGCACCTTAACCAAAAGACGAAGGATTACTACTGGCATAAGGCGTAGTTTTTATTTTTGTAGCTCTGTTCTTCTTTATTAATTTTTGGGGGGTTGGGGGGTGTAGGAAGGGTCTTTGACTTTTTTTTTTAATTATTATTTTTTTTTTAGTTTTTATAAGCATTTTTTCATTTCTTTCATTTTCCACTATTACAGGAATGTATATATAATTCTTTTCATTTTGATTTTGATAGTTGGACAAAAGAAGCAACATTTCCAGTTTTTCATTGCATTGGGAAGTGAAATACATCCTGATTTTTTGTTAATTAAGAATGGTATTTGCATAGACTTTTTTGTTATAGAACTGTATATAAAACTTTGCCAAATAAAATTTGGTCGTAGAAGAATGCAGTGTTATTACTATACCATGGTTTTGGAATTGGGTAGAACATGCAATATGAGTGAAAAAGCAAAAAAAAAAAATGTTTTATGGAAGATAATGTGATAGTAAAAATGTAGAAAAAGTGAAAAGAAGTTTGGAAAATGTAATGTCTAATTTTTGTCTTTTCCTTGTTTATCAGATGATGTGAAAATCTTTATAGATCATGAACCTTCAGTGTAATACATGCATAACAGTAATGTGAATTGGACACTACTTAGTTGACAATACATATCAAATGGATACCAGACATCAGTTTGTTTTAGTGGATAGTATATTGTATACTATCCATATTCTTGGCATAGGTAAATAGACGAGGTATCTTCAGTTATCATTCTTTAGAAACCAGGAAATGATCAGAAACTATTTAACCCCTTGCCATGGGTACGACAGGTAGACACATGCTATGCCTACTGTTAGTACTTGTTTGATTGTTTTTAAACATAGATGGCTATACTTGTTCTATAATAATAATAATAATAATAATAATAATAATAATAATAATAATAATAATAATAATAATAATAGTAATAATAATAATAGTAATAATTATAACAATAATGATAATTACAATGATAATGATAATGATAGTAATAATAAAAATAGCAATAATAGTAATAGCAATAACAACAACAACAAAACAACAACAATACTAATAGTACTACTACTACTACTAATGATAATAATAATAATAATAATAATAATAATGATTATAATATTATTATTGTTATCGTTATTTTTATTATTATTACTATTACTATTTCTACTATTACTATTGTTTTTATAGTTGTTGTTATTGTTATTGTTATCATTATCATTATCATCATCATTATTATTATTACTATTATTATTATTATTATTATTATTATTATTATTATTATTATTATTATTATTATTATTATTATTATTATTATTACTATTATTTCTGGTACTCTCAAGACTGGTCTTCTATCTTGGTGACTGAGCTGCAATAGCGGACCACAACCAGTGGTCATAGGTATTGTATCTTCTTTCTGTTTCACTTTTCACTTCATGTCCAGTACTTTTCGAATTATTCTTGCTGTTCCAAGTAAACAAGGTTTTTGTAGCATTTCAACTGTAATTTCCAAATCCAGCTTATGTATCCATTTCTCGATCTGCTTTGTCACTGTCCCTAATGCCTCTATTGCTACTGGAATAACTTCAACATCTTTCATTCTCCACATTCTTGCAATTTCATATTTCAGGTTGCAGTAATTGTTGCACTTTTCTTCTTCTTTCTTTTCAATACGTGTGTCAAATGGGCATGCTGGGTCAATGAGAAGGCATTTCTTGGTCTTTTTCTCAATTACAGTGATATCAGTGTTTTGTCGGTCTGTATGGGGAAATCCATACTTTCTGTACTTTCTGTTTCTTTCTACAAATAGCCCTTTTTCAACCACTTCCATGATTTACTGCCTTTTTCTTTTTCTATAACTTTTTGAAACTGGCCATGCTGTGCTTTACTCTCATATTCCTCTTGATGTTTCTTCTGTATATCCTCTTTGCTCCTCCCAGACTTTTTTGTTTTCAAGGGTACTACTGAGGCTTCTTTCAACATTTTTTCATCTGATGCACCTAAGTACTTGTCAAGACTATTTACTTCTGCCTGCACACAGTCTTCACCTCATATCAAGCCTCTCCCACTGTCACATCTCTTCAAATATAGCCTATACATTGTTATAAGTTTTCTTGTTTTTCTGTCCAATTCTTGTTATTGTTGTTATCATCATTGTTATTATCATTATCATTATTATTATTATTATTATTATCATTATCATTATATCATTATCATTATCACCCCCCCAATCCTTTGCCCGCTGTTGTCGTGGGGGGGCTTAGGAGACAAAGACTGAGACCCAATGATGGGGAACTCCTCAACCTTGGGACTTTGCATGGTCTTTTTTCCCACTCATACTTTTCGTTTCAGTTTCTTCACCAATCCCTTCTACTATCCACCTCCTAAGGTGTGAGAGCCGTGCTGAAAGGATGAAAGGCTGACTTTATGTCAGTCCTGAACGGCCTGAGGGAACCATGGGCACGGTATTCCCCTGCCATACCTGGCCCTTACCCCTCAAGGGGACCCTGAGGGGTGGACTATTTTTTTCCCCAACATACTCCAGGCTTATCATGGCCAATAATGAAGACGTAATGAGGCTTGCCCCTTTATCAAATAGCCCCAATCCCAGCTCTCCTTTGACCACGGCTCCGAACACTGCAACAACTCCCCCCTCATCAATGCATACTAGTACAGTATCAACCCTAATCAACAACCAACCCCCAGGAGACATTTCTACTCTACCAACATGCTCAACTTCAACACCTCTACTCCCACAACCTTCTTCATCAACCACCCCATCTCCCCTTATTACTACCTTACAACCTTATTGCCCACCTCCCCATAACACTACCCTCCTCAACCTACTCCCTCCTCCACACGTCCCCGCACTTCTACTACCCCCACCTCTACAAGAATCCTAAATACTCTATTTAGCCCAGTCAAATGGGACCGATTTTTCGTGATCCCTCCCACAGCTCCCTACTCTAAAAACACACTCCTCTTCCAACAATGCCTCCAAAAACAAGTAGGAAAAGTCTCTTTCCGTAGCCTCTTCCACATGCCCCCGTCCTTCTACTACCCCCATCTCTACAAAATTCTTAAATAATCTATTTAGCCCAGCCAAATGGGACCGATTTTCGTGATCCCTCCCACAACTTCTCACACTTTCTGCTTTGACAATCTGTTTTCATTCCTCAAATGCAGATACACCCTTCACTTGATCTAACCTCTATACATTACCTTACCCAACCTTACCCCCCCAATCCCTTGCCCGTTGTTGTTCCCCAGCACTGGGACCCAGTGCTGGGGAACTCCCCAACCTTGGGACTCAGCCCTCGACTCAACAAATTTTGCATGGTCTTTTTTTTCCCCCTCCTACTTTTTCCTTTCTGTCCCTTCACCAACCCCTTCTACTACACTTCCTAAGGTGTGAGAGCCGTGCTGAAAGGATGAAAGGCTGACTTTGTGCCAGTCCTGAACGGCCTGAGGGAGCCATGGGCACGGTATTCCCCTGCTTTAGTTGTCTAGCCCTTACCCCTCAAGCGACCCTGAGGGGTGGACCGTTTCTCTCCCCAACATACTCCAGGCTTATCATGGCCAACAATGAATAACCATTAACCATTAACCATACCATTATTAGAGGCAATGAGGCTTGCCTCTTCATCAAATAGCTCCACCAATTCTAACTCGCCCGATTCCCTGACCCCAGGCTCTCCTTTGACCACGGCTCTGAACACTACAACTAATACCCCCTCCTCAATGCCGACTAGTACAGTATCCACCCTAATCAACAACTATACCCCCACAACCTTCTTCATCAACTACCCCATCCTCCCTTATTACTACCTTACAACCTTATTGTCCACCTCCCCATAACACTACCTCCCTCAACACTACTCCCTCTTCCACATGCCCCCGTCCTTCTACTACCCCCATCTCTACAAAATTCTTAAATAATCTATTTAGCCCAGCCAAATGGGACCGATTTTTCGTGATCCCTCCCACAACTTCTCACACTTTCTGCTTTGACAACCTGTTTTCATTCCTCAAATGCATATACATCCTTCACTTGCTCTAACCCCTATACATTACCTTACCCAACCTTAACTCATTTACTCGTCAATTCCATTACCCAACTTTGACAACTAATCACTAACTCAACCACCCTTCACTACCATTTACTATAGTGCTACATGGCCTTAGATGTCTAGCACATTTATTTTGCTTTTAACCATTAACCATTGTTAACCATCCCCTCTTCTACCTCCTACCTTCCCCAGTCAAATTCTTTTGCCATCCTAAATCCAGACACTCCAATCTCTACCCAGTCAAATTCTTTTGCCATCCTAAATCCAGACACTCCAATCTCTACTACAGCCCCAACACCTTCCCCTCTCCCTCCCCGCACTACCCGCAGCAGACAGAATAAACGTTCCACCCCCTCTTCCCCTACCCCACAATCACCTCCACCTTCCTTTGCCCCTATTCTTCAGACACCAGACTTCTCTTCCCCCCCTCACAAGAAAACCTTTATCTCACAAAACTCCCCAACCAACTCCACTACAGAAACTCTTGAAGATATCCAGAACTACATAATCGAGTCCCAAACTAATACTCATCCACCTTCAAATTCTACAACTCCCGCTCCCTCCACACTCAAAGTGACTGCCGATATCCATCCTCCTCCTACTCATATTCTCCCTACACCCAATCCTCCTACCCCATCCCAACAAAACCCATTCCCCCCGACTCCAGCCCCACCTATATTAACCCTCCCACCATCCCCTCTATC
>NC_061835.1:13004175-13013536 GCF_019202785.1 Penaeus chinensis
TCCTCCTACTCATGTCCCCCCCCCTACACCCCTTCCTCCCATTCCCTCCCAACACCCCCCCCCCCCCCCCTGCATCAGCCGTATCGTCCCCTCCTCCTTTCCCATTATCCCGCTTCTACCTGGATGTGACCCTCTGCCGCACCAACCCTCTTCCCCGAATTCTCTTCCTCCTGACGTTCTCCCACCAACTGCGATCAAATTGCCCTTAGACCCCTCTCTCCTTTGCTGATTCCCACCTTACCCTGCGGACATCCTTGCAAAATCCCACACGGCATCCTCTGACAAATTTAATCTCATAATTCGTACCTTCCTGAACCGCTATAAGACTTCTAACGTGTAGCACCTATCAACTCGCCCCCTTCTTTACCCGTTTCACTATCACACCTTTCCTTTGTGCTATATGACCTTTGATAACATGTACATTTTGCTTCGTAACTATTAATCATTGACTAAAGACAAATGAGTAATATCTTCTCGTATTTAATCAATATCCTCATTACCTTTCGCTCTCATACTTCGCTTCTAAGTGCTGGATAAACATTCATGATCTCTCTCTCTCTCTCTCTCTCTCTCTCTCTCTCTCTCTCTCTCTCTCTCTCTCTCTCTCTCTCTCTCTCTCTCTCTCTCTCTCTCTCTCTCTCTCTCTCTCTCTCTCTCTCTCTCTCTCTCTCTCTCTCTCTCTCTCCTTCGCAATTAATTTTAAATTTTACATATTTTCGTTCTTTGTTTTGCTGAAGGAGGCAGTTAATTCCTTATTTCTTTTCTCTCCTTTCCTTCTCTCCTCCATGTCACGATGAATATTTATGGGGAATACATTGCAATAAGGTGCAAAATGCAATGAAAAAGAGGAGGAGGAGGAGGATAGGAGAAGAACAGGAAGAAGAAGAAGAAGAAAAGGAAGCAAAAGAAGAATAGAAGAAGAAGAAGAAAATGAAGAAGAAGAAAAAGAGGAAGAAGAAGAAGAAGAAGAAAAGGAGAAGAAGAAGAAGAAAAGGAAAAAAAGAAAATGAAGAAGAGGAAAAAAAGAGAAAGAAGAAGAAGAAGAAAAAAAGAAGAAAAAGAAGAAAAGGAAAAGGAGAAGAAAAAATGAATAAAAAGTAAAAAAAGAGGAAGAAGAAGGGGAAGAAGAACAAAAGAAGAACAAAAGAAAAAGAACAAAAGAATAATAATAATATGAAGAAAATGAGAAGAATGAGAAGAAGAAGAAGAAAAGAAGAAGAAAATGAGAAGAAGGAGAAGAGGAAGAAGAAAAGAAGAAGAAAATGAGAAGAAGGAGAAGAGGAAGAAGAAAAGAAGAAGAAAATGAGAAGGAGAAGAGGAAGAAGAAAAGAAGAAGAAAATGAGAAGAAGGAAAAGAAGAAGAAAAGAAGAAGAAAATGAGAAGGAGAAGAAGAAGAAGAAAAGAAGAAGAAAATGAGAAGAAGGAGAAGAGGAAGAAGAAAAGAAGAAGAAAATGAGAAGGAGAAGAGGAAGAAGAAAAGAAGAAGAAAATGAGAAGGAGAAGAAGAAGAAGAAAAGAAGAAGAAAATGAGAAGAAGGAAAAGAAGAAGAAAAGAAGAAGAAAATGAGAAGGAGAAGAGGAAGAAGAAAAGAAGAAGAAAATGAGAAGAAGGAAAAGAAGAAGAAAAGAAGAAGAAAATGAGAAGGAGAAGAAGAAGAAGAAAAGAAGAAGAAAATGAGAAGAAGGAGAAGAGGAAGAAGAAAAGAAGAAGAAAATGAGAAGGAGAAGAGGAAGAAGAAAAGAAGAAGAAAATGAGAAGAAGGAAAAGAAGAAGAAAAGAAGAAGAAAATGAGAAGGAGAAGAAGAAGAAGAAAAGAAGAAGAAAATGAGAAGAAGGAGAAGAGGAAGAAGAAAAGAAGAAGAAAATGAGAAGGAGAAGAGGAAGAAGAAAAGAAGAAGAAAATGAGAAGAAGGAGAAGAGGAAGAAGAAAAGAAGAAGAAAATGAGAAGGAGAAGAGGAAGAAGAAAAGAAGAAGAAAATGAGAAGAAGGAAAAGAAGAAGAAGAAAAGAAGAAGAAAATGAGAAGAAGGAGAAGAGGAAGAAGAAAAGAAGAAGAAAATGAGAAGAAGGAGAAGAGGAAGAAGAAAAGAAGAAGAAAATGAGAAGGAGAAGAGGAAGAAGAAAAGAAGAAGAAAATGAGAAGAAGGAAAAGAAGAAGAAAAGAAGAAGAAAATGAGAAGGAGAAGAAGAAGAAGAAAAGAAGAAGAAAATGAGAAGGAGAAGAAGAAGAAGAAAAGAAGAAGAAAATGAGAAGAAGGAAAAGAAGAAGAAAAGAAGAAGAAAATGAGAAGGAGAAGAAGAAGAAGAAAAGAAGAAGAAAATGAGAAGGAGAAGAAGAAGAAGAAAAGAAGAAGAAGGAAAAGAAGAAGAAAATGAGAAGAAGGAGAAGAGGAAGAAGAAAAGAAGAAGAAAATGAGAAGAAGGAGAAGAGGAAGAAGAAAAGAAGAAGAAAATGAGAAGGAGAAGAGGAAGAAGAAACGAAGAAGAAAATGAGAAGAAGGAAAAGAAGAAGAAAAGAAGAAGAAAATGAGAAGGAGAAGAAGAAGAAGAAAAGAAGAAGAAAATGAGAAGAAGGAGAAGAGGAAGAAGAAAAGAAGAAGAAAATGAGAAGAAGGAGAAGAGGAAGAAGAAAAGAAGAAGAAAATGAGAAGGAGAAGAAGAAGAAGAAAAGAAGAAGAAAATGAGAAGGAGAAGAGGAAGAAGAAAAGAAGAAGAAAATGAGAAGAAGGAGAAGAGGAAGAAGAAAAGAAGAAGAAAATGAGAAGGAGAAGAGGAAGAAGAAAAGAAGAAGAAAATGAGAAGAAGGAGAAGAGGAAGAAGAAAAGAAGAAGAAAATGAGAAGAAGGAGAAGAGGAAGAAGAAAAGAAGAAGAAAATGAGAAGGAGAAGAGGAAGAAGAAAAGAAGAAGAAAATGAGAAGAAGGAAAAGAAGAAGAAGAAAAGAAGAAGAAAATGAGAAGAAGGAGAAGAGGAAGAAGAAAATGAGAAGAAGGAGAAGAGGAAGAAGAAAAGAAGAAGAAAATGAGAAGGAGAAGAGGAAGAAGAAAAGAAGAAGAAAATGAGAAGGAGAAGAAGAAGAAGAAAAGAAGAAGAAAAGGAGAAGAAGGAGAAGAGGAAGAAGAAAAGAAGAAGAAAATGAGAAGAAGGAAAAGAAGAAGAAAAGAAGAAGAAAATGAGAAGGAGAAGAAGAAGAAGAAAGGAAGAAGAAAATGAGAAGGAGAAGAAGAAGAAGAAGAAAAGAAGAAGAAAAGGAGAAGAAGGAGAAGAAGAAGAAGAAAAGAAGAAAAGAAGAAGGAGAAGAGGAAGAAGAAAAGAAGAAGAAAAGAAGAAGAAAAGGAGAAGAAGGAGAAGAGGAAAGTCCTTGCATATGTTACTCAGTTTGTTTTTTATTCCTCTTTCGTAAACCTTCTTTGTTCTTTATATATTCACCTCCTTTTGTCTTTTTTCTTTGTTTCATTCATTCATTCATTCATTATTTTTTATTTTCCTTTGTCTTATTCATTCCATTCATTTCCTTCTTTATTTCCATTTTCTTTTTCTCATTTATTCATTTTATTCAATTCCTTTTCTCTTTTCTCTGTTTTATTCAATTCCTTTTTCGTTTTCTTTGTTTTCTTTAATCCTTTTTCCATTTTCTTTATTCTGTTTTCTATTCTCTCTTTAAAAAAAAAAAAAAATTGTTTCGTTCATCCATTTTTCTCCATTTCAAGTCATTCGTTCAATCTAATTATTCGTTTTTCTTTGTCTCATTCATCTATTTTATTAAATTCCTGTTCCATTTTCCTTCGTCTTATTCATCCATTATATTCCATTCCTGTTTTAATTCTTTTTCCTATCTCTCTATTCCATTCAGTTCCAATAATTTTTTTTTTCTTTGTGTCATCCATTCGTCCTTTTTCAATTTTCCCATTTTTCTCTCTTCGTAAACATTCCCCACAGCCACGTAACCCCCCCCCCGTCCCTACTACCCCCTCCCCCTCCCCCCTCTCCACACACAACGACCCCCCCCTCCCCCCCATCGGAAGGGGTTAACTCGTGACCCTCGAAGTGACCTGTTGTGTTGGGAGGTCAAGGCTGAGAAATACCGGAAGAAGAAGGAGAAGAGGAATAGGAAGAGAGAGAAATACGAAAAAGGAAATAAGAAAAAAAAAAGATGATTATGCAAGGACATGGTTTAGTAGGGGCGTGGGCTAATATTTTTTTTTTTCTCTCTCGCTTTTTTCCTTTCTTTTTTTTTTATTTCTTTTGGTGACTCCTAAAAGCGGAAGGTTAATTCTGGCGGTGTTTTGCAAGATTGCATGCAAGGTGGTGTTCACAGCGATTGCGTGAAATTGCGTAAATGTTAACTGTATATATTACTCACGCACGTGTACTGAAAAACACCCACATTTATACATCACGCACACACACACATACACACACACACACACACACATATGTATATATATATGTGTAAGTATATATATATATGTAAGTATATATATATGTAAGTATATATATACATATTTATACACACATACACACACACATCTATATACACATTCACGCACATGCACGCAATCAAACAAAAGCTAAAAGAAAATAGGAAACGCATTGATACACAAAGGGGTCCATAAGCTGCTGCTCTCGCGCGCGCTTCGAATGCAGAGCGAGTCACGCTCGGCCCCGAAACGCAGGGCTTCTCGCCTCTGGTGCGCTAAGCTGCAGAGCGAACACACACACGCACGCACGCACGCATACGCACATACACATTCACGCACATACACACACGACCACGGACACTCACGCACACGCACTCGCACACGCAAACGCACATGTACATGCACACTCACGCACACTCGCGCATGCACAATCAGGGACACGCACTCGCACACGCAAACGCACATGCACACGCACACCCACACTTATTCATACACACACACGTAAGTATATGTGTGTTTGTTTTGATATAGATATTGATTGATAGATAGATAGATAGATAGATAGATAGAGAGAAAGAAAGAGAGAGAGAGAGAAACAGGAAGGAGCGAGAAGGAAGCGAGTAGGGGGTGGGGGAGGGGGAGGGGGAGGGAGGTTTAAAGGGTACAGCGCAGCCAAACAAAGGAACCTCCCCCCCCCCCCGCAAAAATAGTAATAATGATGTTTGCGATAAAAATGAAACCTTTTCAAGTGCGACGCTAACCTCCTCCCAAACAAAAGAACACCGACAAGCGCAGGAACCGAGTCACGTTTCAAATTGTCTCTTTTGGACCGTGCGTAGTTAAAAAAAAAAAAAAAAGAAAAAAAAAAATATCAACTGGAAATTTATGGGTTAATGGTACATGTATGTTGCACTCTTTTTTTTCTTTTCTTTTTCTTTCTTTCCGTTTGAAGGGGATATTTTTTTTATTTTCTTTTTGTATGAAGGGGATACGGGGGTATGCGATTTATGACCCCCCCCCCCCCCTCTTTCATGTTTTCCTAGTTGAAAGACTCACGAACCTATATATATATTCTTTAATCTGCCTTTATTTCTGTCTTTTATTTTTTTATTCTCTGCGTAGTTTATCTTATTGTGCGAATTGTCATTTTTTATTCATTCCTGGCGATTTATTTTTATCTGTCATTCTTTTCTTTCGTCTCTCCCTCTCTATCCTTTATTGCATCTGTATCTCTCACTCTGACTTCGCCATATTTCTCTCTCATGCTGTTTATTTATTTCCTCTTTCTTCACATACACAGAAACATAGCACACACACTCACACACACACACACACTCCCTCCCTCCTTCCCTCTCCCTCTCTCTCTCTCTCTCTCTCCATCTCCCTCCCTCCCTCCCTCTCTCTCTCTCTCTCTCTCTCCCTCCCTCCCTCTCTCTCTCTCTCTCTCTCTCTCTCTTACACACACACACACACACACTCCCTCCCTTCTTCCCTCTCCCTCTCTCTCTCTCTCTCTCTCTCTCTCTCTCTCTCTCTCTTTCTCTCTCTCTCTCTCTCCCTCTCTCTCTCTCTCTCTCTCCCTCTCCCTCCCTCCCTCTCTCTCCCTCTCTCTCTCTCTCTCTCTCTCTCTCTCTCTCTTACGCACACACACTCTCTCCCTCCCTCCCCCCCCCCCTCTCTCTCACACACACACACACTCCCTCCCTCCTTCCCCCCCCCCCTCTCTCTCTCTCTCTCTCTCTCTCTCTCTCTCTCTCTCTCTCTTTCTCTCTCTCTATCGCTATCTCTCTCTCTCTCCCTCCCCCCCTCTCTCTCATACACACTCTCTCCCTCCCTCCTTCTCTCTCTCCCGCTCCCCCTCCCCCTCTCCCTCTCTCTCGATATCGCTTCCACTTCCAGGAACTGCTATGTAAAACGCCTTCTTAAGAAATGTCCGTGTTCACCTTCACCTTCCCTTCGCCACAGAAAACGACGATCAAAATGCGCAGCGGAAGACGAGCTCACACAAACATTAACTTTCCTTCTATCTTGCATCATGCAAATGCCTCGTGGCTTGTAATCTCTTCGTGTGCATTGCATTGCACGCGTCTGTCTTCACCTGCTCGTTGACTCCTTGTAAGAAGAAAAAGTAGTATAAAAAAGGAAAAGCAGGAAAAACACGAAAAGAAAGATTAGTAGGAAATGTATGAAAAGCAGAATAAAGACAAGAAAAGTGAGAAAAAACAACATAAGTAGGAAAAGTAGGAAAAGTTGGGTCGTCGATCCCACGATTTCACCGAGAATTCCATAAGTGGAAGAGAAAGACGATCTTTTGGGAAATCTATTGTTTACTTCCAGACACACACGCACACAAACACACACACACACGGGCGCATACAGAGAGAGAGAGAGACCGAGAGAGAGAGAGAGAGAGAGAGAGAGAGAGAGAGAGAGAGAGAGAGAGAGAGAGAGAGAGAGAGAGAGAGAGAGAATGAGAGAGAGAGAGAGAGGGGAGAGAGAGAGAGAGAGAGAGAGAGAGAGAGAGAGAGAGAGAGAGAGAGAGAGAGAGAGATAGAGAGGGGAGAGAGAGAAGCAAATCAACAAATAAAGATTAAAGAAATACGTGAGCGTCACCTTTTAACAACACATTTTAAACAAGCTGAGAAGTATCACGTTTTGATAAAAAAAAGAATCGTTCATACGAAGTTGAACACTAGCCTTAAAACAATAAATAACTGTTCTTCACATTTTGAACATACTTAAACAACTACAAAATCAACGAATCATCATTTCCTAACAGTTGCCCAAAATAATAATAATGGTAATAAAATAACAACCATCTGTTCAAAAAGAAAGACAAAGAAAAACCGTTCATTTATATTTATAAAACTGCTTAAAACTGAAAAAAAAAATGAAAAGGAAAGAAAAAAAGAGGAAAACATCAAGGAACAATTGCTTATAAAAAGGTTCATTTACATTTATAAGTTATTTAAAACTGCACTAAACTATAGAGGAAACAAAAACAAACTAATAAATAAAAGAAAAGAGCGAGAGAGAGAGAGAGAGAGAGAGAGAGAGAGAGAGAGAGAGAGAGAGAGAGAGAGAGAGAGAGAGAGAGAGAGAGAGAGAGAGAGAGAGAGAGAGAGAGAGAGAGAAAGAAAAAAATCACGGAACGGTTCATCCTGTTTAGAACAGTTGTTTCGAAGTAACGAGAGATTCGTGACTCGAACTCACGAGATAAGTCGAGGCTTCGGTCCCTGATTCAAAACTGCTTCGGAGAGACAAGGTCGGAACCACAAAACACCAACACAAATACCGTGTGAGAATAAGGAAGGGGTTGGGACGCTGCCATGTTAGAGAAGGGAAGTTGGAAATATTTTCTGACTGACAGGGAAATACGAAGAGCTCTCCTGCTGTGACAAAGACAACAGTCATTTTTTTTTCTAATGGCTGTTAGAATAAACACAATTTATTTTTTATTTATTTTTTTAAATGGGCAAATTAGATACTATTACTAATTGTAACAAAGAAGCAAAAGGCTTTCTTATTGTGACAATAGGATGCAAAAGCATTTCTTGGTATTTAAAAAACAACAACATTATCCTTTCCTTTCTTAATATAAACTCATTTATGAAAACAAGTAAAACAAAAATATTTTCTTCTAATAAGGAAACGCCAAGTTCTCGCTAATTGGGACAAAGAAACATAAATTGATTTTGTATTTTAACAATGAAACGTATTTTCAAAATTATTTTACCAAACAATGTCCTCTCAAGATGATATTCCACGGTTGAATATGTAACTTGTTTGAAATCCAGTTTGTTGCTGTGTTATCTGGTTAAAGACATGCACAGGGCGAGTAACATTGCTAGGTTTCCTGAGGGAGGGAGGGAGAGAGAGAGAGTGAGAAAGGGAGAGAGAGAGAGAGAGAGAGAGAGAGAGAGAGAGAGAGAGAGAGAGAGAGAGAGAGAGAGAGAGAGAGATAGTGAGAAAGAGAGAGAGAGAGAGAGAGAGAGAGAGAGAGAGAGAGAGAGAGAGAGAGAGAGAGAGAGAGAGAGAGAGAGCGAAAGAGAGAGAGAGTGAGAAAGAGAAAGAGAAATAGAGAGAGAGAGAGAGAAATATATATATATGGAGAGAGAGAGAGAGAGAGAGAGAGAGAGAGAGAGAGAGAGAGAGAGAGAGAGAGAGAGAGTGAGAAGAGAGAGAGAGAGAGAGAGAGAGAGAGAGAGAGAGAGAGAGAGAGAGAGAGAGAGAGAGAGAGAGAGAAATATATATATATGGAGAGAGAGAGAGAGAGAGAGAGAGAGAGAGAGAGAGAGAGATAGAGATAGATAGATAGAGATAGATAGATATAGATATATAGATAGATAGATAGATAGATAGATAGATAGAGAGAGAGATAGAGAGAGAGAGAGAGAGAGAGAGATAGATAGATATAGATATATAGATAGACAGAAAGATAGATAGATAGATAGAGAGAGAGAGACAAACAGACAGAGACAGACAGGCAGACAGACAGATATACAAAAAAAGGAAGCCAAACACACATACACCCAAACACACACAAACCAAACAACCCCAACCCCAGCAACATCGACAGGAAAACAGCAAAGGACCAACGACACGCAGAGAGAGTAGGAAAGATCTGCGACCGCGAAGCTCCACGACGCGGGCGGAAAAGGTGGAATTCCCCGGCCTCTCATACCATACGTTGTCCTGTGTTGCAAGTTTTGTATGATTTTTTTTTATTTCTTTTTCATTTTGTTTTATTTATCTTTGTTTTTATTTTTTTATTTTTTTTCTTTATTTATCTTTGCTGTTATTCTTTTATTTTTCCTTTTTTATTTTTTATTTATCTTTGTTGTTATTTTTTTTATTTTTTTTTTATTTTTTATTTATCTTTGTTGTTATTCTTTTATTTTTTATTTCTATTTTTTATTTATCTTTGTTGTTATTCTTA
>NC_061835.1:13013636-13016136 GCF_019202785.1 Penaeus chinensis
GTAGTTAGGGGCTTAGAATCGACCTGCTTTGTTTTCGGGTTATGACGGTACAATGCGTTTTTTTGTTGTTTTTTTCGATATATGCAGTTTGTTTATCTTGTCATTAGTGTGTGTGGCTAAGTTGTCTGTTTTTCCATCTGTGTATTTTTTTTTTGTTTGTTTGTTTTTTATTTGTCATTTGGATGTGACTAAAGTATCTGTCTATTTGTTTCCTGTCATCTTGTCATTTAAGAGTGATCAGATTATCTCTCTATCTATCTATCTATCTATCGGGTATGTATACTTATAAAAATACACATATGGTTATGTAACTGGCCCTCGTATGTGGCACATGCGTCTGGCACGTTTAATTGACACTCGCAACTGGCACTCCAGTGAATAAACTCTCCCCTTTTACTCAAACTTTTTATTACGATTAACTAACACTTAGAAATTAGCATAAAAGTCTCTATTGCGTGAACTTTTTTTCCTGTTTTGTTTGTATGTATTTGTTTAAAATATCCAGATTGACTTATTGGTAGATGGTATCTGCTAGAATGTTTTCTAATAATTTGGACGGAAGTAATGGGCAGGAACGTGTAGAAAATACTATTATTTCGCAATTTGTTTTGCTATTTTTGCTGTTATGTTATTTTTTCTCTTATTTTGCCTATTATATTATTATTTGCTATTAATATTTTGCTATTTTTGCTATTATATTATTTTCTCTCTTATTTTGCTATTATATTATTATTTGCTATTAATATTTTGCTATTTTTTGTTATTCTTATATTTTGCTATTACTTTTTTGCTATTTTTTTCGAAACTTCGTGTCGAATTTGGATCGCTGTTTTGAGCTCCGTTGAAATTTCCAAAACGCATGACTAGGGAATTTTCGTATTATTTTTTTGGATTTTATTTTTTTATTTTTCATTTTTGTGATTTCTTATTAGAATTTTTTTTTTTTTGTATTTAGAAATACGTATTTTTTTTTTTTTAAACTTGGTCGAAGCATTTTTTTTTCTTTTTTTTTTTTTTTCAATCTTCAGTTTTTTTTCACGTTTCGTATTTTCAATTTTCCCTGTCTACGTCTTTCTCTTTACTTTCTATCAAGGTGGGAAAATGAAGAGTAAATTTAAAAAATAGAATGAAGTAGAAAGTTAAGCCATAAATCAACTTCACGTGTTGCTCTTGCATGAATTGCTGCAACATTCAAGTAAATGAGAGAGAGAGAGAGAGAGAGAGAGAGAGAGAGAGAGAGAGAGAGAGAGAGAGAGAGAGAGAGAGAGAGAGACAGAGACAGAGACAGAGACAGAGAGAGACAGAGAGAAAGAGAGAAAGAGAGAAAGAGAGAGAGAGAGAGAGAGAGAGAGAGAGAGAGAGAGAGAGAGAGAGAGAGAGAGAGAGAGAGAGAGAGACAGAGAGAGACAGAGAGAGACAGAGACAGAGACAGAGACAGAGACAGAGACAGAGACAGAGACAGAGAGAAAGAGAGAGAGAGAGAGAGAGAGAGAGAGAGAGAGAGAGAGAGAGAGAGAGAGAGAGAGAGAGAGAGAGAGAGAGAGAAGAGAGAGTAGAGAGAGAGAGAGAAACAAAGAAAGAAACAAAGAAAGAGAGATAGAAAGAGAGAGAGAAAGAAAGAGAAAGAGAAAGAAAGAAAGGAAAAGAGACAGAGGAAGAGACAGACAGATATAGAGACAGATATAAAGACAGGCAGACACTGAGACAGACAGAGAGAATGAGACAGAATATAAAGGAAAGAAGGAGAAAGACAGAGATAAGAGAAGAGAAACATAGAAATAGACTGAGAGAATAACTAAATAAAGAAAATGATAGAGAGAGAAAGAGAAAGGAAGAGATTGCAAATTGCAAAGTGTCTGTCGCTTACATGTAAATATCCTCACCTTTGTTCGAATGCAAGACAAAACAAGAGGAGATGTTTACTCAAATATTTACGATAATCACGACGGGGAGGACTGTAGTGTGTCTGTAATAATATCGATAATGATGATAATGATTAAGAAAGCCATAATGCTAAAGATGATGATAATAAAGATGATATTAACAGATGTCAGTAATAAAGAAGGCGACAGCGGTAGTAAATACCGATGATTATAATAATAATAGTAATAATGATAATAATAATAACAGAAAATGATGATACAACAACAACAACAAAACACATATATAACAGAAATAACAAATAAAAATACAAAAAAAAACATAAATAACAACGAGAAACAAAACACAAACAACAACAAAAAACAACACATAACACCAACAACAGTAACAACAACAACAACAAAATTACAAACAAAGGAAAAGAAAGAAATACACCTCAGCGTAAATATTTCCCAGAAGACCTTAGAAGACTTGCCTTTCACCGGGTCTGCTGCTCGCTGACCGGTCTGGAGGTGACTACAGCCCCGTCGGGTGGGCGAGGGCGGGGAGGAGATGAGAAAGGGAGGAGGGGGAAGGCGGAGGGCACGAAGGGAAGGGAGGGGAAGAGGATATGTGTGTG
>NC_061835.1:13018636-13021136 GCF_019202785.1 Penaeus chinensis
ACGTGTGTGTGTGTGTGTGTGTGTGTGTGTGTGTGTGTGTGTGTGTGTGTAACTGCTATCATCATTATCATCATCATTAACATTATACCATAATCATTGCTATCATCAGCATTACTATTATTACTATCACACTGTTAACATCACCTTTATCACAAATCCACAAAAACACAAAGATTCACACACCCACCACAAGCAGCTAAACAATAACAAAATCAAAGTTCCTTTCAAAGCACGCAGTCAAACAAACAAACAAAAAAAAAAAAAAAAAAAAAAAGAGAAGAGAATATAGACACCGAAATTAGAAAGCCCGAACAATAAACACGAGGAGTGTGTGAGAGCGGATTTTGTCTCGAGTTTGGAATTCGATCCTTTGTACCATAGCTTCGAAACCCGTTTGGATAGTTTCTTTTTTTTTCTTTTTTCTTTTTTCTGGCCGCTCGTCCTTATTTTCATTCGCAGATTTTTTTTTTCAGTTTTATTATGAGCTTTTACTTTTCTTGGGATTTTTTTTTTTTAAAGATAAGTTTCTCTTTTGATTTACTGATGTTATTGGTGTTTGAGGAAAAAGTTATTGTTTGATTGTGTATACAAGTGCGCGCACATCCATGCACACAAACACAGTCATACACACACATACACACACACACACACACACACACACACACACACACACACACTCACACACAAACACACACAAACACACACATACACCCCCCCCCACATACACACACACACACACCCACACACACACACACACACACACACACACAAACACACACACTGTAAGACTTGAAACACACAATGCAAACATCAAAATATCACAAAAAATCAAAGTTCCAAGACAACAGAAAATGCCTCTGGGGGAAAAAAATAAAAATAAAAAAGAAAGAAAACTGTGAATGCATTTTAATTTTGAATATTTTAATTTTGAATGACGATAATGATAATAACAATGATGAAAGTGATGATACAGATTAAAATGATATTCTTCTTACTACTAAAGATAATAATAAGAAATATTACATTTGTCCTACTAATGAAGATAGGAACGAGATAAAATGAAAAATGATAACATATTCTTTATTTCAAGGCAAATTTATCTCGCAAATATATATTCAGTTTCTTTTCGTTCGAAGATTTATCATCAATTAAGGAGGGGGGAGAGGGGAAGGGGGAGAAGGAGAGGGGAGAGGGGAAGGGGGAGAAGGAGAGGGGAGGGGGAAGGGGGAGAAGGAGAGGGGGAGAGGGGAAGGAGGAGGGGGGGAGAGGGAAGGGAAGAGGGGAAGGAGAGGGGAGAGGGGAAGGAGGAGGGGGGAGAGGGAAGGGAAGAGGGGAAGGAGGAGGGGGAGAGGGGAAAGGAGGAGGAGGAGGAAGGGGAGAGTGGGAGGGGGGAAGGGAGAGGGGGAGAGAGGAGGAGAGGTAGAGTGGGAGGGGGGAAGGGAGAGGGGGAGAGAGGAAGGAGGAGAGGGGAGAGTGGGAGGGAGAGAGAGGAGAGGGGATGGGGAGAGGGGAAGGTGGATTAGGAAGGTCATATCAAAACATTGATCAAACGTCAAACGCACGTGGTATGAGGAAGTGTAGTTTGCATTTAGAATATGAATAAGATTTTGGGTGTGTGTTCAGCGAGAGAGGGAGGAAGAGGGATGGGAGGGGAGGAGAGGGGAAAGGAGAGGGGAGGAAGGGAAGGAAGAAGGAGAAAGAGAGAGAGAGAGAGAGAGAGAGAGAGAGAGAGAGAGAGAGAGAGAGAGAGAGAGAGAGAGAGAGAGAGAGAGAGAGAGAGAGAGAGAGAGAGAGAGAGAGAGAGAGAGAGAGAGAGAGAGAGAAAGAGAGAGAGAGAGCAAACGAGAAAGAAAGTGAAAGAGAAAGCGATAGAGACAGCGATAGAGAAAGAGAAAGAGAAAGAAAAAGAGGACGAAAGAAAGAGAGACATAGAGAGAAAACAAAACTGACAGAGAAAGAGAAAGAGAAAGAAATCAAGAAAAAAGAAAAAAAAGTTAAAGAGGAAGAGAGAGGTAGGCAATAAACACTCACACTCCGCAAGGAAGTTGTTTAAAGAAATAATCTTTTCCTAAACACATCCCCCCCCCCACCTCCGCCCCCCCACCACCACCACATAAAATACGATTAGATAAAGAAATTAATATTTAAAAAAGATCCAACAGCCTGTTTTCAAGATTCCCCTCCCTCTGCCTACCCCCTCCTTCCCCTCCCTCCCTCTCACTTCCTTCCCCCTCCTTTTTCTCTTCCTCCTTCTTTTCTCCTTCCTGCCCCCTCCTTTTTCTCTTCCTCCTTCTTTTCTCCTGTTTTCCCCTCTCCTTTTTCTCTTCCTCCTTCTTTTCCCCCTTCCCCCCCCCTCCTTTTTCTCTTCTTTCTTCTTTTCTCCATTTCTTCCCACTCCTTTTCTCTTCCTTATTCTTTTCTCCTTTTCATCCCCCTCCTTTTTCTCTCCTTCTTTCCCCTTCCTTCCCCCTCCTCTTTCTCTTCCTCCTTCTTTCCCCCT
>NC_061835.1:13033636-13038636 GCF_019202785.1 Penaeus chinensis
CCCCCTCCCCTCTCTCCTTTCCTCCCCTCCCTTCTTCTTTTTCCTTCCTTCTTCTCTACCCTCCCTCTCTTCCTCTTTACCCTGCCTCCCCCTCTTCCTCTTTTTCCTTCCTTCCTCTCTACCCTCCCTCTCTTCCTCTTTACCCTCCCTCCCCCTCTTCCTCTTTTTTTCCTCTCTCCCTCCCTTCCTCCCCCCACCCACCCACCCCCCCACCCCATTGACATAGTGACACTCCGCTACATGTTTATCATTGGCATTTCTGTCAGTTAGAAAGTGAGGGAGGTAGGGGAAGGGGGGAGAAGTGGGGAGGGGGGTAGTTGGGAGGGGGAGGAGGGGTAGGGAGGAGAAGTGGGGAGGGGGGTAGTGGGGAGGGGGGAGGAGGGAGTGAGGAGAGGGGGGAGTGTGGAGGGGGATAGTGGTGAGGGGAAGGAGGGAGTGAGGAGAGTGGGGAGGGGGAGGGAGGAATAGGGAGGAGAGTGTGGAGGGGAGGAGGGAGTGAGGAGAGGGGGGAGTGGGGAGGGGGATAGTGGTGAGGGGAAGAGGGAGTGAGGAGAGTAGGGAGGGGGAGGGAGGGGTAGGGAGGAGAGTGGGGAGGGGAGGAGGGAGGGAGGAGAGAGGGGAGGGGGAGGGGGAGGGGGGGTATGGAGGAGAGTGGGGAGGGGGAGGGAGGGGTAGGGAGGAGAGTGGGGAGGGGGAGGGGGGGGGAGGGGAGAAGGGAGTGAGGAGAGTGGGGAGGGGGAGGGAGGGGTAGGAAGGAGAGTGGGGAGGGGGAGGAAGGGGTAAGAAGGGGTAGGAACGGGTAGGGAGGGGAAAGGAAGGGAGAAGGGGGATTGAGCGAAGTAACGGGTTGCAGATAATCTTGCCAGGTGAAACAGGGGAAAAAAAAAAAAACCGCGAAATGTTCCCTGTCTTGTTCTGGCGAAAAGAAAGTTGCGCGCAGAAGCAGGCGATGACGAAGGACGGGGCGCCAGGGGGGGAGGGGGGGGAGAGGGGGGAGGATACGCCTTTGTTGCTCGCTCGTCGCCTTCCATTCATTCAGCTATGTATTCGCACATACATACGTGCATACATCATTCATATATTCACACACACACGCACACACACACACACACACACACACGCACACAAACACACACATACACACACACGCACGCACACGCACACACACACACAAACACACACACACACACACACACACACACACACACACACACACGCACGTACACACACACACACACCACGTACACACACACACACACACACACACACAACGGAAAAAAAAGCTGATAACAACCTAAACAAAAACGAAACATTCGGAACCTCTTACGGACGTTTATCACCCTCAGATTCCTTACTAAAGAGGATCGAACCCTGACTGAAACTCCCAGGAAACAAAATCGACTCGTTTCGATCGGCTATAGTTGTAAAACGACCTTGCTTGCACGTGATCGCTGGTGGGCTTAAATCGCTTGGTTTTCTCTTCTCTTTGTTCTCTCTCCTTTCTCTTTGCGTGTGTGTTGCTTCTTGTTCTTTATAAAGGACTTTCTCTATCTGGGTCTATGTCGCCGCTGCCTGGTTTCTCTCCGTTTGTTTGATTATTTTCTTGCCTCTTTCTTCTCTATTTTCCCTTTTTTTTCTCTCTCTCTCTTGCCTCTTTCTTCTCTATTTTTCCTTTTCTTTTCTCTCCCTCTTCTTCTTCTCTCTGTTTGTTTATTTGGCTGTCTATATTTGCCTCTGTATGTCGGTCTCCATCTATCTATCTCTCTTTCCCTCCTCTCTCATTTCCTATCTCTCCCTTCCCTCTTACCTCCCCCCTCCCTCCCTCTCTACCCTCCTCCCCCTCCCTCCACCTGTACCTCCCCCCCCTCCCTCCATCCCCTCTCTCGTTAAAACTCTTCGAGGCGTGAATTGGGCACGAAATACCCTCACGCATTCAGGGCATCTCACGACTGTACCCTGAAAGTCACCTGAGGAAAGGGAGACATCGGCGGGTCAGAGGTCAAGGCGTTCACGGTGGGTCAGGAAGGGCAGGCGAGGGAAGGGAAGGAGGGAGGGGAAAGGAGGGGGGGAAAGGGTGGGATGAAGGGAGGTGGAAGGAGGGGGGAGAGGAGGGGAAGGAGGGAGGGGGAAGGAGAGGGGAGGAGGGAGGGGGAAGGAGGGGATGGGAAAGGGACAGGGGGGGAAAGGAAGGAAGGGATGGGAGAAGGAAGAGAGGGATGGGAGAAGGAAGAGAGGGATGGGGAGGGTTGGGAACGAAAATGAAATGGGAGATATATGCAGAGAAAAATCACCATGGAAGACTAGATCAAAGGAAAATCCATTTTTTTGTCATTTTTTCTTTCGTTTAACCTCCCCTCCTCGAAAACAACAAATTTACAACAACAAGCTAAACACAGAAAAATAGAAAAACACACACACAAAAAAACTAAAATTCAAAACTCCAAATCACTAAACATTTTCCCTTCTCTCTCCACCACCAGGCTTGGGCATAGCCAGCGCCGCCAACGATGAGACATACAAAGGCCAGTACATAGGCAGATTGTCAACGCTGCATCATGACGTCACCGGAGATGTTTACGCCGTGGACAACATCACCGTCTTCATCGAGGGATTCACGTACGACGGGGAGGCACCGGGTAAGGGCGGCGCCGGCCTCGATTCCGTTTCGCGAGTCAATAGATTCATGTAGACACATACTATGCATATACATACCTAACACACACACACACACGCACACCCATATATATCTATATATATGTGTGTGTGTGTATGTATATCTGTGTGTGTGTATGTATATCTGTGTGTGTGTGTATGTATATCTGTGTGTGTGTGTATGTATATCTGTGTGTGTGTGTATGTATGTATATCTGTGTGTGTGTATGCATATCTCTGTGTGTATGTATATATGTGTGTGTGTGTATGTATGTATGTATGTATATCTGTGTGTGTGTGTGTATGTATGTATATCTGTATGTGTGTGTATGTGTTTATATAGATAGATACAGATACATAGATACATAGATAGATGTGTGTATACATGTGATATTAACCCAACCGCCTGCGCTTCCAGATGCTTTCTTCTTCGCCGGAAACCGCGAAGCAGAGCCGTCGAACCGCGGATTTATCATTCCCGATGAGCGCGGAAGGTAAATGTTTTTTCTTGTTTATGGAAATTTTGGAGTCGACTGCATTTATATCCAGTTCTTGTCTCCCCTTTTCATTTGTAAATTTATTTGTGATATATTGAAATTGTGTTTTTTTTTTATTCTGTTTAATGATGCTGTTCATCACTCGCACACACCCCTCTCACTCTCCATCACTCCCCTCACTCTCCATCACTCCCCTCACTCCTCTCTCTCCATCACCCTACCCCCCCTCACTCTTCATCACTCCCCTCACCCCCCTCTCCATCACCCTACCCCCCCTCACTCTCCATCACCCCCCACCCTCACACTCTCCATCATTCTCTAACCTCCCTCTCCCCCCCAGAACCCAAGTCCTGGGCCCCTACCGCAACAAGAACCTGGTGCTCAGATTCCCAGTTACCAAGAAAGGTCAAAGGTCACTCAACGATGTCCAGTGGATCTCCGTGTGGTGTAGGAAGTTCTCGGTGAGTAGGTGGCAGGTGGTAGGTGGCAGGTGGCAGGTGGCAGGTGGCAGGTGGCAGGTGGCAGGTGGCAGGTGGTGTTAGGTGGTGGTAGGTGGTGGTGAGTGATTATGGTGAAGGTGGTGTTGTGGTATGGTGGTAAAAGTAGTGATTATAGTGGTAATGATGAAAGTGGTTGTTAGTGATGATGACCAAAAGGATTGAAATAATGGTGAATGGTGGTCATGGCTGATGATGATTATGGTGATGATGGTGATGATTATGCTGAAGATAGTGAAGACTGGATAGATGTTGATACTGATTATAGTGATGGTGAGTGATGATGATAACGGTGGTGAAAATGAAAGTGGGTGATGGTGATGACTGATTATGATGATAGTGATAATAATAATCAACTTGATGGTGATCATGACGATTATAGTAATGGTAATTATGATAATAATTGTATTGGAGAAAGAAAGGGTAGTAATGATGGTGGTAATAATGGTGATTGTGATGACGATAACAATCATAATAATCACTGTGATGATGATTAGGGTGATGATAGTGATAGTGAGGATAGAAGTCATAATGGCTTATCATGATGACATAGATGAAGCACTTAATAATAATAATGATAATAGTGATTATGGTTAGGGCAGTAATGAAAATGACAGTAATGATAATGAAGATAATGATGACATATTCCAAGCATTAATTGTTAATAATAAAGAGATTATTTATTCATTTACTACTTATATTCAGTTTCCATTAATTTTACACTGACCCAACCACTGAATATTCCATACATACACGTATTTGTGTATTTGTGTGTATGAAGATATGTGTGTGTCTGTGTGTATATATATATGTGTGTGTGTGTGTGTGTGTGTGTGTGTATCTGTGTGTGTATGTATGTGTATGTATGTAAATGCATAGATACACATACATAATTTAACCTTTTCAACGGAAAACACAAAGTCATAACGCGTCCGAACTTCCGCAGATTGACTTCGGCCATGTGAAGATTCCCAAGAACGTGGCGTGGCCGGAGCCGCAGGTTGCCGCTGGTCTCCAGAGCGACCGACCCATCGTCAGGTCATCAGCCGTCAGGGTCACCGACATGAACACCTTCAAGATTGATGACTTCACCTTCGACGGCACGGTCCAAGGTGGGGCGAGCGGACCTCTCATTTCTAAAAGACTTACTGGAAACTCTTTTTTATACGGTTTAACAATGATAGATATATATACATATACATATATGTAAATATATGCACATATATATGGATATATATGAATATATATACATATATATATTGTGACTATATGCAAAGAAGCCAAATAATTATTCTATGGAATTTATTTGGGGCAGGAGCATGTTTACGACACTTAGCTACTTCATCTAATAATG
>NC_061835.1:13050099-13052599 GCF_019202785.1 Penaeus chinensis
TTTAATAACTTCCTGATAGTTACTTGGTTTTTTTCAAAATTATCTGTCAATGAAATATCTGATAGAGTCATTTCTTTAGACAAGATAAGCTCCAAAAATGAGATCGTAGTGTTTGAAATCGTTAAAATTTTTTATTACTGGTGGTCGCTTTGTTTTCTTTATATTTAACGTCCACGGATATTCAATGGTCACAACATACACGATGACATCGAAGTGGAGATGATTCTGATCTGTGAGTTATTTTTAAAATTTCTAATTAAATAGGTGTTTTCTGTAATTCTGTAGATTTTTTTCTATTATTTGTTCTAATTTATTTTTCTTTTTTTATTTTAAAGCGAACTTAGATAATTTTATTAAATCATCATTTGGGTTTACCTAAGAGAAAAGCGTTTCTTTTTAAGGGACATTTCCCCTGAAAACCCTTTTTCAATGTTTTCCCCAAAAAGATTCCGAGTAAAAGGGGGTACCTCTAACACCCCAAATAATAAAGAAGGAAGCATTTGCTTTGTACGGTAACCCAGACATCTTCTACGGCAACATTGTTAACTGCTGTAGTAGATATCCTGTTTGACTTCAGGGTATCCCGTACATATATACATACTCCTCCTCCTCGCCCTGCATCACAGCTATAAACTTTAACATTTGGAATATTTATGAAATTACTAACCATTTCCTGGTGGAGCCATGGAATAATATGTCTATGATTCTCTCCTCATTTTAATTTCTTCAAAATGTCCGAGGAGAGACTGAGAATGTATATGTTCTATTTTTATGACATTATGCGATCTAGTCACTGGTAACGCTGACGGCGTTGCCTTGTCAAACATTCTGATCGCGCTTGTACTTGTTTCTGTTTAAGAACACTTTAACTTTGTCGGGAAGAGCATCAGAGTCTATAAATAGCTCGGGCTTTATCTCCTTTCCCCTTACTGACACCGTGCCCGTGAAGCTGGTGTAGTAGTCATGTGTCATCACTGTCTTACGGGCTTTTGCACTTGAAATGTTTTGAAACTTTTCTTATAAATGTTGTTCAATTTCCTCTTCGTTTGTGTCTGGGTGACAACTGGTGATGTAAAGGTAGACTGTGTCTGGACGATCTGCTCCCTTTAGCGGCTTTGGTGTTTGGTGTTCTCGGTCTTGTTTGTCTTTTCTCTGGTTTCTCGATATGACTTTTGTGTAACCGTCTTCATCAACATCCTGTGTGGACCGTTCTGCATAGTTGTTAATGATGACTGTTGGCACTGCTGGAGGAGGGGGGGCAGTGGGTAGGGCGGTAGCCCCTTGCGCCTGCTGCTCAGCTATTTCCTCCCAGTGACGGTTGAGGTCGAGTTTTCGGTTTGCTTGTTATTCCTGTTGTAATGTTTTTTTTTTTTTTTTTTTTTTTTTTTTTTTTTTTTTTTTTGTTCTAAAGCTCCGTTTAGGTGTTACTTGTGTAGAAGCTTCAGCCTTGGTCTTCTTTGGCGTGTTGGTTTTGGGTCTGACGGCAGGAGGGCTCTTAGTGGACTTGGGGGGGGGGGTCTGTATGGGCCGGGGTCTGCTGGCTAGTATGATATATGTTTATGTGTTTGTGTGAGATAGAAAGAGAGGGAGTGTATAGGTAGCACAGCTCTCTCTCTCTCTCTCTCTCTCTCTCTCTCTCTCTCTCTCTCTCTTCTCTCTCTCTCTCTCTCTCTCTCTCTCAAGAGAAGCACCGGAAGCACCGGGAAACATGCACCAGCTTGTTGGCGTCTGTCGCTCTCTCTCTCTCTCTCTTTTTCTCTCAATCTCTCTCTCTCTCTCTCTCTCTCTCTCAAGAGAAGCACCGGAAGCACCGGGAAACATGCACCAGCTTGTTGGCGTTTGTCGCTCGCTCGCTCTCTCTCTCTCTCTCTTTATCTTTGAAAGGAAGCGAAAGTTGTTATTCCATTAATTATTGTTGTCGTTGTTGTTGTTGATGTTTTAGTACTATTATTGTTATTACCATTGTTATTATTGATATTATTGTTTTTATTATTATTCCTATTAGTGTTGTCGTTGTTTTGTTGTTGTTGATGTTGTTATTACTATTATTTTTATTATTACCACTATTATTATTATTAATGTATTCTTATTATTATCATTATTATTATTATCGTTGTTTTCTAATCCTTCTGCTTATTGTTATCACTGTTATTATTAGCAGTAAAACTGTAGTATTGTCATTAACATTATTAACATTTGATTTTTTATTATTACTATTTATATATTGCCAACAAATCGAGTTCAGAAGTTCAGAGTTCAGCAGAGTAAGGTTAAAAACGGACGCGGGATGAGTCTCCTGCCTAAGCGGTATGCGACGCGCTATCTCATTGGTCGCCGTGTAACCAATCAGAGTAAAGGCCATCCGCAGCGGGGCTCGCAGTTGCATCAGAGCTCAGTCGTGCTTGAGCCATCGTTGCTACATGATATAAAGACTTATCTTCCCGTACTTTTGTGACGAATTGCACAATAGCTTCTTAGCAAATGAAAATTTTGATATGTG
>NC_061835.1:13060099-13080099 GCF_019202785.1 Penaeus chinensis
GCATTCGGGAAATCAGACATCCATCTAAGAGTAGAAATAGTCTTGGCTATGTTGGAACGCACCAACAAGAAAGCATACACCAAGAAAAGAACACAGAGCAAACACCGAAAGCAATAGTTAGTCTGGATGTTATGTTTGAAAAGGAAAATCATAATTGTATCAATGAGTCTTTAGCAATTCCACCTACAGCTAAAGCAAAAGATCTAGGGAAGAAAGGGAAGTCTGTGGGTAAGCATTTCTTTCAGAAATGCTATACATGTGGGAATATGGTGAAAGATGTAGACTTCGAAGAACATTTATTTTTTGGGGAGACTGAGTGCACTCGGTGCCATTGGAAGATATCCAGCTGTGAAGCCTTCCGAGAAAATAAGATAGATCTAATAATGGGTAACGCAACATGTCTACATACTTTGACATATTGTATGACACCTTCAGAGTATATTTCAAACAAAATATCACAAGAATCAGCTGTTGAATTGGACAGAAGTAAGTTAACTTCATATGTATGCTCTCTAAACCGGTTGAAAGGATCTGATCCATGGAAAAAAGCAATTGATCAGTGTCAAGATTTTCTGGATGGAGAGACTTCTCAACTAAGTGAAACAAATGAGCATTTAAATGCTTTAGAAACGGTCCATAGTCTTCCAGAAGAGAGTGTTCCTACAAGCAAATATGAAATGAAGAACTCGCCTTGGTTTGTTCATGATCATGAACTAATCCTTTCTCAGCCATATGATCTTGAACATTTAAATGATGTAGTTGAATTTGAAACAGCCAAGGATTATCCAGAGGTGAGGATGGAAAGATCACCTGTCTTGTTTACTGAATCCAGTGGGGAAAATATGAGTACTGGCCTACCACATTGTCAGACTGACATTGATACTTGTAGTGGCAATCTCGTAAGAGATGTGGCTTCCCAAAGTACAAGTTTGTCAGACATGACTGGAATGGTTGGCAGTATGAATTCAACTCGGTTACAGAAAGGGCGTAAGAAGAAAAGAAAAACAAAATGTGCAAAACAATCCAAATCCAAGTCAGGTTTTAGCAGATTACAAGCAAATTCTGATGCTGAAAAAAGTTTCATAGAGACCCCAGCAAATGGGTATTACCTCATTGTCCGCCAGGCAATTGAGGAGTGTCCCATGTGTTATACTGAATTTTGTCCTTCAAGATTTACTGTGAATATAAATACTTACCTCCTTACTACAGTGTGTACTGGCTGTGCTTTAACAGTTTACATAATTGTTGATCCTCCTGACGGTTCCGCCCCGAATATATTCATTGAGACAGAAAGTGACCCTCCTGAGAAACGAAAGAAATGTGCAACGAAGAGGAAAGACACAGGGCACGAGGGAAGGCCACATGTTAAAAAAATTAAAAGTTAATACCGTTCCATGTAATATTAATTTCTTGATCAATTTAACATCATCTGTACATATTTTCTTACATTGTCCTAATAAGTTAATATTCAAAATATAAAACATGGTCTGGTTTGATTCAACAATTTAACAAACTGAATATAATTTTAGTAACATTGCCAATGTGGATGTCCAGAAGTCATTGGTAGTGCATGCAGACAAAATCTTGTCTTCATACCTTGCCCATGGTTCTTGTATCTATCGTCTACTGAGGCACTCGGAAAAAACCCTGTGTAGTTCACAGTGTTGATATACATTTGTTAATGTGCACATTGGCCATCAGTCTAAGGCATTATATTTTTGTACAGTCCACTAGTAGAATGGAGTAGCAATTACTACTGCAAAGTGTGGTTTCTGGTAAATAAGATTATATTTAATATTTTTGTTGTAGGTTCTGAACTTCTCTGACCTTGATGAAATTTTGGCTAAGAAGTTGATAACAAGATTTCTCAAAAGTAAATATTCATGTCAGACCATGTATGTAGGACACTTATGGCACGGTTATATTGAATGGCGTTGTACAGGCTTTCATCAGTGAAGTGCCACAGTAGGAGCAAGAGAATAACTGATTTGCAATATTTTAAGATATTTGATTTGTGCACAAGTTCATTCATTTTGGCGTAAGATGGATGATATAAATATATGTGTGTGTGTGTACATATATATGTATATTTACATATATTATATATATAAGTATATGAATATGCATTTACACAAATATATACATATATATGTATGTGTGTATATACACATATATGTATGTATATGCATATATATGTATATTTATATATCCATATATGAAAATATACATATATATGTATATATACATTTATATATGTGTATGTGTGTGTGTATATATATACACATGCCGTACACACTCGAAGGCATAGTCATCATCATGTGAACAACACGAGGGCAAAGTGGATGCCATACAAACGGGCGAAACAAACAAGCCGGGACAAGATGCTAAAAATAGGGGATTCGAAGCGGATTCCCTAAAAAAAAAGAAAGAAAGAAAGAAAGAAAGAAAAAAGCGAACAGAATAAGACGCCGATGCCAAAGGCAGAAGCGCTTAATGACACAGCGGCGAGTGCATCGTGGGTCAGAAGGTCACTCCGCATGATGGACCAGTAGAAGCAGATTCTTTTTATGAAGAGATAACGAAATAACATGACTGTCAAATTTAACTACTGTTGCAATATTGTGTTAGATGTTTCTTTATAAACAGCTAATAGAAATAGATAAGTTATTTTGTAATTGTGATTAAGTAAGCAAGTGCTTTTCAAGCGTGTAGGTAGGGACAAGTCCCGTCGTTTTCCGATGGAGCATAAGGCTGATTTTTTGTCTATCAAGAATTTGCTTTTTTCGTGATCACTGCTTGTACTTACTTGAGGCCTATCTCATTTGTTCACTTAAAAATGCAACTTACTGTGATTAACATTAACTATTTGCTTCTCTTGTGATCATTATTTCATTGTGTAATATCTAATTCATTTGTTAACTTTGAGATACTAAATTATTGATTTTTTGATTACCACTGTTTTGTGTAACGATATTTGATTCATTAAGATATATTTTTGAATTGAATGTTGATTTTGTTTTCAAGTTTCATGACTGATAACTGTATAACAGTGAGTCATAACTGTCTAAATAATGTCTTGTATTTTGTTTGTTTCATATATTCTTTGATACTGTAACTTTATTATACTGGAATGATAATTATTAGTTAATAAACGTATAGATTTTTCATAAAGATTTAACTGAATCCTTGAATTGCACTAATTAATAGTATTAATATTGTCACATTGAAATTCATTGATCAATTATTTAAAGTTTCCCTGTAAGTGATAAGAACAATGAAACATTTATTAATCTAACACAATAAGTCTTTGATGCGGAAGACTATTTAATAACAACTTTGGAACAGGGGGCACAGCACACACACCAGCATAGCACACATACACACTCAAAATATGCATGTACACATAAATTCACACACATACACGAATGTGCCCAAGTGGAAATGCGTGCATATCAAAATTATAAACACAAAGACATACACAAATGCCCAAACACACTACAAATACAAATGACCACACATACACGAGTGGACACCCACATGCATAGTCACTGACACGTGAGTGGCGGCCCGAATGTCAAGAAGATAAGAAAAGATCCTAATATATCTACTCATATATCTCTCTTTGTTTATGTCTATATTTATTTGCACTTCAGTCTTTCTCTCGCTCTTTCCTTCTGAGATGTAAGCTTTAAGATGAAAAGATGCAAGTTTTTCCGTGGCTCTCACCTCCTCAGCCTCTGGCCACACCCCTTAACCGCATCAAAGCAACATTTGATGCGATCCCTCCTCCTCTTCCTTCCCCTCCTCCTCCTCTTCTTTCCCTTCCTCCTCTTCTTTCCCTTCCTTCTCCTCTTCCTTCCCTTCCTTCCCCACCTCTTCCTTCCCTTCCTCCTCCTCTTCCTTCCCTTCCTCCTCCTCCTCTTCCTTCCCTCCCTCCTCCTCTTCCTTCCCTTCCTCCTCCTCTTCCTTCTCTTCCTCCTCCTCTTCCTTCCCTTCCTCCTCCTCTTCCTTCCCTTCCTTCCCTTCCTCCTCCTCTTCCTTCCCTTCCTCTTCCTCTTCCTTCCCTTCCTCCTCATCCTTCCCCTCCTCCTCTTCCTTCCAGTCTTCCTCCTCCTCTTCCTTCCCTTCCTCCTCCTCTTCCTTCCCTTCCTCCTCCTCTCCTTCCCTTCCTTCCCTTCCTCCTCCTCTTCCTTCCCTTCCTCTTCCTCTTCCTTCCCTTCCTCCTCATCCTTCCCCTCCTCCTCTTCCTTCCAGTCTTCCTCCTCCTCTTCCTTCCCTTCCTCCTCCTCTTCCTTCCCTTTATCCTCCTCTTCCTTCCCTTCCTCCTCCTCCTCTTCCTTCCCTCCCTCCTCCTCTTCCTTCCCCACATCTTCCTTCCCTTCCTCCTCCTCTTCCTTCCCTCCCTCCTCCTCTTCCTTCCCTCCCTCCTCCTCTTCCTTCCCTTCCTCCTCCTCTTCCTTCCCTTCCTCCTCCTCTTCCTTCCCTTCCTCCTCCTCTTCCTCCCCTTCCTCCTCCTCCCCTTCCTTCCCTTCCTCCTCCTCTTCCTTCCCTTCCTTCCCTTCCTCCTCCTCTTCCTTCCCTTCCTTCCCTTCCTCCTCCTCTTCCTTCCCTTCCTCTTCCTCTTCCTTCCCTTCCTCCTCATCCTTCCCCTCCTCCTCTTCCTTCCCTTCCTCCTCCTCTTCCTTCCCTTCCTCCTCCTCTTCCTCCCCTTCCTCCTCCTCCCCTTCCTTCCCTTCCTCCTCCTCTTCCTTCCCTTCCTTCCCTTCCTCCTCCTCTTCCTTCCCTTCCTTCCCTTCCTCCTCCTCTTCCTTCCCTTCCTCTTCCTCTTCCTTCCCTTCCTCCTCATCCTTCCCCTCCTACTCTTCCTTCCCTTCCTCCTCCTCTTCCTTCCCTTCCTCCTCCTCCTCTTCCTTCCCTTCCTCCTCCTCTTCCTTCCCTTCCTCCTCCTCCTCTTCCTTCCTTTCCTCCTCCTCTTCCTTCCCTTCCTCCTCCTCTTCCTTCCCTTCTTTCTCCTCCTCTTCCTTTCCTTCGTCCTCCTCTTCCTTCCCTTCCTCCTCCTCCTCTTCCTTCCCTTCCTCCTCCTCCTCTTCCTTCCCTTCCTCCTCCTCTTCCTTCCCTTCCTCCCCCTCTTCCTTCCCTTCCTCCTCCTCTTCCTTCCCTTCCTCCTCCTCTTCCTTCCCTTCCTTCCCTTCCTCCTCCTCTTCCTTCCCTTCCTTCCCTTCCTCCTCCTCTTGCTTCCCTTCCTCTTCCTCTTCCTTCCCTTCCTCCTCATCCTTCCCCTCCTCCTCTTCCTTCCAGTCCTCCTCCTCCTCTTCCTTCCCTTCCTCCTCCTCTTCCTTCCCTTCCTCCTCCTCCTCTTCCTTCCCTTCCTCCTCCTCTTCCTTCCCTTCTTTCTCCTCCTCTTCCTTTCCTTCGTCCTCCTCTTCCTTCCCTTCCTCCTCCTCCTCTTCCTTCCCTTCCTCCTCCTCCTCTTCCTTCCCTTCCTCCTCCTCTTCCTTCCCTTCCTTCCCTTCCTCCTCCTCTTCCTTCCCTTCCTTCCCTTCCTCCTCCTCTTCCTTCCCTTCCTCCTCCTCCTCTTCCTTCCCTTCCTCCTCCTCTTCCTTCCCTTCCTCCTCCTCCTCTTCCTTCCTTTCCTCCTCCTCTTCCTTCCCTTCCTCCTCCTCTTCCTTCCCTTCTTTCTCCTCCTCTTCCTTTCCTCCTCCTCTTCCTTCCTCTCCTCAGCCTCTGGCCACACCCCTTAACCGCATCAAAGCAACATTTGATGCGATCCCTCCCCCTCTTCCTTCCCCTCCTCCTCCTCTTCTTTCCCTTCCTCCTCTTCTTTCCCTTCCTTCTCCTCTTCCTTCCCTTCCTTCCCCACCTCTTCCTTCCCTTCCTCCTCCTCTTCCTTCCCTTCCTCCTCCTCCTCTTCCTTCCCTCCCTCCTCGTCTTCCTTCCCTTCCTCCTCCTCTTCCTTCTCTTCCTCCTCCTCTTCCTTCCCTTCCTCCTCCTCTTCCTTCCCTTCCTTCCCTTCCTCCTCCTCTTCCTTCCCTTCCTCTTCCTCTTCCTTCCCTTCCTCCTCATCCTTCCCCTCCTCCTCTTCCTTCCAGTCTTCCTCCTCCTCTTCCTTCCCTTCCTCCTCCTCTTCCTTCCCTTCCTCCTCCTCCTCTTCCTTCCTTTCCTCCTCCTCTCCCTTCCCTTCCTCCTCCTCTTCCTTCCCTTTATCCTCCTCTTCCTTCCCTTCCTCCTCCTCCTCTTCCTTCCCTCCCTCCTCCTCTTCCTTCCCCACATCTTCCTTCCCTTCCTCCTCCTCTTCCTTCCCTCCCTCCTCCTCTTCCTTCCCTCCCTCCTCCTCTTCCTTCCCTTCCTCCTCCTCTTCCTTCCCTTCCTCCTCCTCTTCCTTCCCTTCCTCCTCCTCTTCCTCCCCTTCCTCCTACTCCTCTTCCTTCCCTTCCTCCTCCTCTTCCTTCCCTTCCTTCCCTTCCTCCTCCTCTTCCTTCCCTTCCTTCCCTTCCTCCTCCTCTTCCTTCCCTTCCTCTTCCTCTTCCTTCCCTTCCTCCTCATCCTTCCCCTCCTCCTCTTCCTTCCAATCCTCCTCCTACTCTTCCTTCCCTTCCTCCTCCTCTTCCTTCCCTTCCTCCTCCTCCTCTTCCTTCCCTTCCTCCTCCTCTTCCTTCCCTTCCTCCTCCTCCTCTTCCTTCCTTTCCTCCTCCTCTTCCTTCCCTTCCTCCTCCTCTTCCTTCCCTTCTTTCTCCTCCTCTTCCTTTCCTTCGTCCTCCTCTTCCTTCCCTTCCTCCTCCTCCTCTTCCTTCCCTTCCTCCTCCTCTTCCTTCCCTTCCTCCTCCTCTTCCTTCCTTCCTCCTCCTCTTCCTTCCCTTCCTCCTCCTCTTCCTTCCCTTCTTCTCCTCCTCTTCCTTCCCTTCCTCCTCCTCTTCCTTCCCTTCCTCCTCCTCCTCTTCCTTCCCTTCCTCCTCCTCCTCTTCCTTCCCTTCCTCCTCTTTCTTCCCCTCTTCCTCTTCCTTACTTTCCTCCTCCTCTTCCTTCCCTTCCTCCTCCTCCTCTTCCTTCCCTTCCTCCTCCTCTTTCTTCCCCTCTTCCTCTTCCTTACTTTCCTCCTCCTCTTCCTTCCCTTCGAGAAGCTACGGGAGCGCAGATTCAGAATTCAGGGCGACTGGTGCTGATCTGATGTAATTTCAAAGGACAATCTGAAATACGTTAATCAACTGAATGAATGACCGTGTGGATTCCAATAAATGTTTTTTCATCATGGATATTTCGTGTTTCCTAATAACCGGTCTTCTAGAAAAACATTCAACGGTAAGAGAGAGTCGCTGCCTCAGCATCTAGCTCTGAAGGCCGCGCTGCCCGGGACCCTGTTATACCGAACAACAGAGAGATTCTCCAAATTGTATGGCCGTGGAAGTCTCACTAACTGGTTGGTTCACGAAAAAAATATCGCGTTTCAAAATTATGAGGAGATATCAAGTATATTAATTCAGAGACATAATATAAGCCCGCGGTGCATAGTGGGCTGGCTGGCTGGCTGGCTGGCTGGCTGGCTGGCTGGCTGGCTCTCTTTCTCTCTCTCTCTTCCACAGATCAGAGAGAGAGAGAGATGTAGCTAGCTATATATATATATATATATATATATATATATATATAGATACATAGAGAGTGTGTGTAGGAAGCACTGCAAATCATGTTCCAGCTTGTTGGCGTCTGTAGGTCCACTGAATAGTAATTCTCTCTCTCACTAACTGGTTGGTTCACGAAAAAATAATCGCGTTTCAAAATTATGAGGAGATATCAAGTATATTACTTCAGAGACATAATGTAAGCCCGCGGTGCATAGTGGGCTGGCTGGCTGGCTCGCTCTCTTTCTCTCTTTCTCTCTCTCTCTCTTCCACAAATCAGAGAGAGAGAGATGTAGCACCGCAAACCTTGTTCCAGCTTGTTGGCGTCTGTAGGTCCACTGAATAGTAATTATCTCTCTCTCTCTCTCTCTCTTCCACAAATGAGAGAGAGTGAGGGGTAGCTAGATAGACAGAGAGAGTGTGAGCGTGTATGAAGTACCGCAAGTGTTCAGCTTGTTGGCGTCTCTCTCTCTCATGTATTAAAATGTTATAGTAGCCGTTCTTACATCACTAATACATCTTCGTAATAAAAATACAATTCAGTGAAAAGGATAATGACTTGTACTCAGTGTGCCTTTATTATGATTTCCAATTGATAACATAAAGAAAATTAAAATGCTGTAACAACTACTTCGAATGCTAGTACATGTTGAATTTCTACATGACCCGCGTAATTATTACCTTACTGTATTCTACATAATCTATGTTTGCCACAGATGTATCTGCACACACGCATACACATGAGCATATACGCATGACCATTACTTTACCTGAGTATTAATTTCTTCTTGCCACACTTATGACACCTATCCATCCCTCTCCGCAAAAACTGTGTATTGCTGTAACACTTCCTTGTTAGATGACAGGCAGCCTCTGCGAGGAGCCAGGGAGGCAGCACCCACACCGAGGAGCAACGGCACAGGATTACTCTTCAATAAAGTCAAGACATGTTGGTTGTCTCCCTTATATCCTAAGCTCGCTGTCTACCATACTCTTGTAGGGACCATCATTCGGACCCCTACAGCTGCCTGTATATGTACATACGTATATACACAAACATGTTTATATGTATATTAGTGTATGTGTACATACACAAATACACAAATTTAGATAGAAAGATGTGTATATATATTCATATTGATATATATGTATTTATATGTTTTATATATATATATAATTATACATATTTATATATGTATATATAGACACTCACATTTATATATATATATATATATATATATATATATATATATATATATATATATATATATAATGCCTGTATATGTACATACATTCACATACACATGTTTATATATATATATATATATATATATATATATATATAAAAGGTATGAATGAGAATGAATATCTCTCTTCACCCCCTCTCTCTCTCTCTCTTCCCCCCTCTCTCTCTCTCTTCCACCCTCTCTCTCTCTCTCTCTTCCCCCCCCTCTCTCTCTCTCCCCCCCCTATCTCTCTCTTTTCCCCCCCCCTCTCTCTCTCTCTCTCTTCCCCCCCTCTCTGTCTCTCTCTCTTCCCCCCCCCCTCTCTCTCTCTCTCTTACCCCCCCTCTCTCTCTCTCTTCCCCCCTCTCTCTCTCTCTTTCCCCCCTCTCTCTGTCTTCCCCCCTCACTCTCTCTCTCTTCCCCCCTCTCTCTCTCTCTTCCACCCTCTCTCTCTCTCTGATTTCCCCCCCTCTCTCTCTCTCTCTCCCCCCCCCTCTCTCTCTCTTCCCCCCCTCTCTCTCTCTCTCTTTCCCCCCCCTCTCTCTCTCTTCCCCCCTCACTCTCTCTCTTCCCCCCTCTCTCTCTCTCTTCCACCCTCTCTCTCTCTCTCTCTCTTCCCCCCCTCTCTCTCTCTCTCTCCCCCCCCTCTCTCTCTCTTCCCCCCCTCTCTCTCTCTCTCTTCCCCCCTCTCTCTCTCTCTCTTCCCCCCCTCTCTGTCTCTCTCTCTTCCCCCCCTCGCTCTCTCTCTCTTACCCCCCCTCTCTCTCTCTTCCCCCCTCTCTCTCGCTCTCTTCCCCCCCTCTCTCTCTCTCTTTCTTCCCCCCTCTCTCTCTCTCCCTTCCCCCCCTCTCTCTCTCTTCCCCCCCTCTCTCTCTCTCTCTTCCCCCCCTCTCTCTCTCTCTCTTCCCCCCCTTTCTCTCTCTTCCCCCCCCTCTCTCTCTCCCTCCCCCCCCTCTCTCTCTATCTTCCCCCCCTCTCTCTCTCTCTCTCTTCCCCCCCTCTCTCTCTCTTCTCCCCCCTCTCTCTCTATCTTCCCCCCCTCTCTCTCTCTCTCTCTTCCACCCCTCTCTCTCTCTTCCCCCCTCTCTCGCTCTCTCTCTCCCCCCTCTCTCTCTCTATCTTCCCCCCCCTCTCTCTCTCTCTCTCTTCCCCCCCTCTCTCTCTCTCTCTTCCCCCCCCTCTCTCTCTCTCTTCCCCCCGTTCTCTCTCTCTCTTCCACCCTCTCTCTCTCTCTCTTCCCCCCTCTCTCTCTATCTTCCCCCCCCTCTCTCTCTCTCTCTTCCCCCCTCTCTCTCTCTCTTCCCCCCCCTCTCTCTCTCTCTTCCCCCCCGTTCTCACTCTCTCTTCCCCCCCCTCTCTCTCTCTCTCTTCCCCCCCCTCTCTCTCTCTTCCTCCCCCCCCCTCTCTCTCTCTCTTCCCCCCCCTTCTCTCTCTCTCTCTCTCTCCCCCCCTCTCTCTCTCTTCCCCCCCTCTCTCTCTCTCTCTTCCCCCCCCTCTCTCTCTCTCTTCCCCCCCTCTCTCTCTCTCTCTTCTCCCCTTCCCCACCTCTCTCTCGTCTCTTCCCCCCCTCTCCTCTCTCTCTTCACCCCCCCTCTCTCTCTATCTTCCCCCCCCTCTCTCTATCTCTCTTCCCCCCCCTCTCTCTCTCTCCTTCCCCCCCCTCTCTCTCTCTCTCTCTTCTCCCCTCTCTCTCTCTCTCCCTTTCCCCCCCCTCTCTCTCCTCTCTTCCCCCCCCTCTCCTCTCTCCCTTCCCCCCCCTCTTTCTCTATCTTCCCCCCCTCTCTCTCTCTCCCCCCCTCTCTCCCTCTCTTCCCCCCCTCTCTCTATCTCTCTTTTCCCCCCCCCTCTCTCTCTCTTCCCCCCCTCTCTCTCTCTCTCTCTCTCTCCCTTCCCCCCCTCTCTCTCCTCCTCTTCCCCTTCCCCTCTCTCTCTCTCCCCCCCTCTCTCTCTCTCCTCCCCCCTCTCTCTCATCCTTCCCCCCCTCTCTCTCTCTCTCTCTATCCCCCCCCCTTCCTCTGCTCTCCCCCCCTCTCTCCTCTCTCTTCCCCCCCTCTCTCTCCTCTTCCCCCTCAAAAAACTATCTTCCTCTATAAAGCTAAACTCAAAAAATCTCTCTCTCTCATTACCCCCCCTCTCTCATCTCTCTCTATCCCCATTCTCTTCTATTACCCCCCCCCCTCTCTCTTCCTCTCGTCCCCCTCTCTCTCGCTCTCTCCCTTTCCCCCCCCTCTCCTCTCTCCCCCCTCTCTCTCTCCCTTCCCCCCCTCTCTCTTTCTCTCTTCCTCTTTCCCTCCTCCTCTCTCTCTTCGCCCCCTTTCCTCTCTCTCTCTTCCCCCCCTCTCTCTCTCTCTTCCCCCCTCTCTCTCATCTTCTCCCTCATCTCCTCTCTCTCTGTCCCCCCCTCTCTCTCTCTCCTTTTCCCCCCCCTTCTCTCTCTCTCTTACCCCCTCTCTCTCTCTCTCCCCCCCCTCTCTCTCTCTCTCTCTTTCCCCCCCTTCCTCTCCTCTCTCTCTCTCTTCCCACCCCCCTCTCTCTCTCTCTCTCTTCCCCCCCCCCTCTCTCTCACTCCCCCCCTTCTCTCTCTCTCTCTCTTCCCCCCCCCTCTCTATCTCTCTCTCTCTCTCTCTCCCCCCCTTTCTCTCTCTCTCCCCCCCTCTCTCTCTCTCTCTCTTCCCCCCCTCTCTCTCTCTCTCTTCCCCCCCCCTCTGTCTCTCTCTCTCTCTCACTCTTCCTCTCTCTCTCTCTCTCTCTCTCTCTCTCTTCTCCCCCCCCCCTCTTTCTCTCTCTCCCTCTCTCTCTCGCTCTCTTCCTCTTCTCTCTCTCTCTCTCTCTCTCTCTTCCCCCCCTCTCTCTCTATCTCTCCCCCCCCTCTCTCTCTCTCTCTCCCCCCCCTCTCTCTCTCTCTCTCTGCCCCCCCCCTCTCTCTCTCTCTCACCCCCTCTCTTTCTCTCTCTCTCTCTCTTCCCCCCCTCTCTCTCGCTTCCCCCCCTCTCTCTCTCTCTCTCTTCCCCCCTCTCTCTCTCTCTCTTGCTCTCTCTCTCTCTCCACCCCCTCTCTCTCTCTCTCTCTCTATCTCTCTTCCCCACCCCTCTCTCTCTCTCTCTCTCTCTCTCTCTTCCCCCCTCCCCTCTCTCTCTCTCTCTCTCTCCCCCCCCTCTCTCTCTCTTCCCCCCCTCTCTCTTTCTCTTCCCCCCCCTCTCTCTATCCCTTCTCTCTCTCAATCTCCTTCTCTCTCTCTCTCTTCCCCCCCTCTCTCTCTCTTCCCTCTCTCTCTCTCTCTCCTCACTCTCTCTCTCTCTCTCTTCCCCCCCCTCTCTCTCTCTCTCAATCTCTCAATCTCTCTCTCTCTCTCTCTCTCACTCTCTCTCTTCCCCCCCCTCTCTCTCTCTCTTCCCTCTCTCTCTCTCTCTCTCAATCTCTCTCTCCCTCTCTTTCTCTGTCTCTCTCTCTCTCTCTCTCTGCCCGGCACGGCAAAGGTCGCGGGCTTGCCCCAAGCAGCCGGCCGGGGGCCGCCGGGGTAACCATTCCCCGTGCCGCCCCGCTTCTCGGTCGTTTAGTGGCCCTGCCCTTCACACAGGCGACTGCTCCCGTCTAGACGTCCGCCCTCACTGAGGTGAAACAATCTTTGGATGGTTGCTTCAGAGGGATGAAAGAAACCAGCTGGCAAAAGTCCGCCCTCACTGAGGTGAAACAGCCTTTGGATGGCTGCTTCAGAGGGAAGGGGGAAACGCTTTGAAAAGACACAGGTCCTTTCCTTCCTCACTGAGGTGAAACAACCTTTGGGTGGTTGCTTCAGAGGGATGAAAGGAACTGCCTGGTAAAAGTGCAAGACTCCTCTTCCCTCACTGCGGTGAAGCAACCTTTGGGTGGCTGCCTCAGAGGGCTGAGCAAAAGGGCTCCAAACAATGATGTCTCGTAGGTGGAAGGGCATCCCCTCTGGTCTCTCCCCAGGGGTTTACACCTACCCACGCGTTTGCCGTGCGTGGCAGCCTTGTGCGCTGTGGAGACGGGAGTCCTGGAGGTTGAGCGATGCCGTGAACGAGTACGCCCTGCGGCTAGCAACACGCCTCTTTGGTCCTCTATTCCAGCAAGACAGGCGGCCTGATCCCGGCCCGGTCACGGTCAATCGGCTGGTCTCCCCCGGGAGGCTAGGGTCAAGCAGTCATGCCGCCATTGGCACTCACAATGGTCCGTGAGCGCCGTCACAATGGCTATTGGCTGCGTATATCCTCTCATCACTCCTGTTGCTGTTAGACACTGGTTCTGACACTCAGCTTCCCCATTACTGAAATATCGATGACGTCAGGCGTTTGAACATCAAGCCAAGAACGTCATCTGTGATATTAATGTTCTGCCTAATCTGTATAATATATATGCATATAACATCTTATTACATAATATAAACATCATATATGTAAATAGAATACCAACTGTAATTAATGGAATAAAGTGTTTTGAATTTGAATTTGAACATGGCGGGACATGCAACGACAATCTGATCTACCCATTGCTTCTCGGCGATGATGTGTAAAGCGTATAAGTTCTTAAACATCTTCAAGGCTAGCATCAATAGGGCATCGTCAAAAATGTGACCTTCAAGTCATACAACTGTGCCCAGTTGTATGACTTGAAGGTTTGTTATGTGTGTCTAAAGAACTGCGGCCACAAGCGACACTCGTCCCTGAACTTTACACAGAACATCCTACTTCTTTAGAATAAAACGCAGTGTACACTTAGTTAGGTTACAGTGTGTGTTCCCATTTTGGCTTCAGCGTGGTGTGAGATCCAATTACCTGGCACATTGACCCGAAACCCGAATGTGGGGAAAGTTGGCGGCGTCTATCAACAGCCCCGTCGTACCTATGTAGTGGCTTGTTCTCTACACTCTCGCTCGCTGTAGAAATAATCCACAAAAAGGCTTTCGACAGATTTATTTCACATATGATATATACATTTTTTTTTCTGGCCGTGGTTTACAATAGTGTTCTGGTCATTGAAATCAGCAACGAGAGAGATAGCCATCATCAGTTCAGAGTGAGACGTCGGCGGTTCCTCACGCATCCCCACTGCCTCACACACGATTCTAGGGCGCGGAACATGGCCACTGTGACTCAGCATTATTCAAATCAGGCTCAGTGTAACCGTCCCTCAAGCCAGCCTCCCCATCTCTCTCAGCAGGCTAGCTCGAGGCGCCTGGGACCACTTGGGGAGATGGTCATCGGTGTCGAGCTGAACTCCTTTTGTCATGTCGGAGAGCGCTGCGGTGTTGGTCGATTGTTTGTGGTGTCCTCGGTCTGTCTCACTTCCGTAGATTTTGCCATTTGTTCAACATGAATTCCATAAATAAAACGTACAAATACACACTCAAATGCATATTCAGACACATGTGATTACACCTACACGCAAATACACAAATATAAACGTGTACACGCACACACGCAAATAAAGAAGCACACTGAGAAGGCACCGACAGAAACACATAAAATAAATGTACAAATGTACACATAAACAGGTTGCACACGCACATACACCAATAAAAGTATATACATACGCAAGTGCACACACAGAGACAAACGCACATTAACTGAGTTGTACGCACGAAAACACACACACGCGCGTGCGCGTCAGGCAGTGGAGACGGTAGGGAATTTCCGGAGAGGAGAGTGGCCTGCAGCTGCTCTCTGCTCTCTGGTTGAGGGTTGGGTTTGTCCAAGTCCCCATGTACTAATCAAACCTCCAGAGAACACAAAACCAGACTCCCTGATCGTTCGAGACATTGGAAGTCTTGTGGTGGCAGCGAGAACCAATGTCATACGCAAAGCATATGTTATACATTCAGTCAGATATAGAATGATATTAAGCGAAGTTATATATGTAACTGAGTGTCGGGAGTCACTACAGGGAAGAGACTGGGTGGCTGAGAGAAGTGGGTGTGTGTGGGTTGGGAGAGTGGCGATGACATTTGCTTTAATGCGGTTAAGGAGTGTGTGAAGCTGAGGAGGTGAGAGCCACGGAAATACTTGCATCTTTTCATCTTAAAGCTTACATCTCAGATGGAAAGAGCGAGAGAGAAAAAATGTAGATATAAATAAATGAACAGACAGATTAGTAGATAGATATCGACTGATAAATATATAAAGACAAAGAGAGAGAGAAAGACAAAAATGAGTAAAGAGAGAGAGAGAGAAAGGAGAGATGAAGGCATTGCATCCTGACTCCCCCTCCCCCCCCCCGGCCCATTTTAATTGCATACGATTTCATATGTTTATGTGTTTACAATATATAGATATAATGCATCAGACCAACGATAATTTTTTTATACCAATATTATATGATATAACGTTATGGCTAATTCACGCCCGAGTCAAGGGAATGAACAAAGGATTAAACAAAGCTAAGTTGATGCGCAATAAGTGGGCGAGGGGGGGAGGGGGGGCGGCGGAGAATGAGTCTGCGAAATGTAGTCAGGATGCGATGCCTTCAGCTCTCCTCCCTCTCTCTTTCTTTCCATATTCTTTCGTCTTTCTCTCCCTCTCCCCTTTCTATACTTATCAGTCGATATCTGTCTACTAATATATCTCTCTTTGTTTATGTCTATATTTATTTGCACTTCAGTCTTTCTCTCGCTCTTTCCTTCTGAGATGTAAGCTTCTGTTGCATCAAAGCAACATTTGATGCGATCCCTCCTCCTCTTCCTTCCCCTCCTCTGCCTCTTCATTCCCCTCTCCCTCTTCCTCTTCCTTCCTTTCCTCCTTCTCCTCTTCCTTCCCTTCCTCCTCCTCTTCCTTCCCTTCCTCCTCCTCTTCCTTCCCTTCCTCCTCCACTTCCTTCCCTTCCTCCTCATCCTCTTCCTTCCCTTCCTGCTCTTCCTCTTCCTTCCCTTCCTGCTCTTCCTCTTCCTTCTCTTCCTCCTCCTCCTCTTCCTTCCCATCCTCCTCCTCTTCCTTTCCTCCCTCCTCCTCCTCTTCCTTCCCTTCCTCCTCCTCCTCTTCCTTCCCTTCCTCCTCTTCCTCCTATTCCTTCCCTTCTTTCTCCTCTTTCTTCCCCTCTTCCTCTTCCTTCCCTTCCTCCTCCTCTTCTTTCCCTCCCTCCTCTTCCTCTTCCTTCCCTTCCTCCTTCACCTCTTCCTTCCCTTCCTCCTCCATTTCCTTCCCTTCCTCCTCCTCTTCCTTCCCTCCCTCCTCCTCCTCTTCTTTCCCTTCCTCCTCTTCCTCTTCCTTCCCTTCCTCCTCTTCTTCCTTCCCTCCCTCCTCCTCCTCTTCCTTCCCTTCCTCCTCCACTTCCTTACCTTCCTCCTCCTCTTCCTTCCCTCCCTCCTCCTCCTCTTCCTTCCCTTCCTCCTCCTCTTCCTTCCCTCTCTCCTCCTCCTCTTCCTTCCCTTCCTCCTCCTCTTCCTTCCCTTCTTCCTCCTCCTCTTCCTTCCCTTCCTCCTCCTCCTCTTTCTTCCCTTCCATCCTCTCCTCTTCCTTCCCTTCTTCCTCCTCTTTCTCTTCCTTCCCTTCATCCTCCTCTTCTTTCCCTCCCTCCTCCTCCTCTTCCTTCCCTTCCTCCTCTCTTCCTTCCTTCCTCCTCTCCTCTTCCTTCCCTTCCTCCTCCTTTCCTTCCCTTCCTCCTCCTCTTCCTTCCCTTCCTCCTCCTCTTCCTTCCCTTCCTCCTCTTCCTCTTCCTTCCTTCCTCCTCCTCTTCCTTCCCTCCTCCTCCTCTTCCTTCCCTTCCTCCTCCTCTTCCTTCCCTTCCTCCTCCTCTTCCTTCCCTTCCTCCTCCTCTTCCTTCCCTTCCTCCTCCTCTTCCTTCCCTTCCTCCTCCTCTTCCTTCCTTCTCCTCCTCCTCTTCCTTCCCTTCCTCCTCCTCTTCCTTCCTTCCTCCTCTCCTCTTCCTTCCCTTCCTCCTCCTCCTCTTCCTTCCCTTCCTCCTCCTCTCTTCCTTCTTCCTTCCTCCTCCTCTTCCTTCCCTTCCTCCTCCTCCTCTTCCTTCCCTTCCTCCTCCTCTTCCTTCCCTTCCTCCTCCTCTTCTTCACCCTCCTCTTCCTTCCCTTCCTCCTCCTCTTCCTTCCCCTCCTCCTCCTCCTCTTCCTTCCTCCCTCCTCCTCTACCTTCCCCTTCCTCCTCCTCTACCTTCCCTTCCTCCTCCTCTTCCTTCCCTTCCTCCTCCTCTTCCTTCCCTTCCTCCTCCTCCTCTTCCTTCCCTTCAACCTCCTCCTCTTCCTCCTTCCCTTCCTCCTCCTCTTCTTCCTTCTCTTCCTCCTCCTCTTCCATCCCTTCCTTCTACTCCTCTTCCTTCCCTTCCTCCTCCTCTTCCTTCCCTTCCTCCTCCTCTACCTTCCCTTCCTCCTCCTCTTCCTTCCCTTACTCTTCCTCTTCCTTCCCTTCCTCCTCCTCTTCCTTCCCCCTCTTCTCCTCTTCCTTCCCCTCCTCCTCCTCTTCCTTCCCTTCCTTCTTCTCTTCTTTCCCTTCCTCCTCCTCCTCTTCCCCTCCTCCTCCTCTTCCTTCCCCCTCTTCTCCTCTTCTTCCCTTCCTCCTCCTCTCTCTCTTCCCCCTCCTCTTCCTTCCCTCCTACCCTTCTTTCCCCTTCCTCTACTCTTCCTTCCCTTCCTCCTCCTCTTCCTTCCCTTCCTCCTCCTCTTCCTTCCCTCCCTCCTCCTCTTCCTTCCCTTCCTCCTCCTCTTCTTTCCCTCCCTCCTCCTCCTCCTCCTCTTCCTTCCCTTCCCCCTTCTCCTCTTCCTTCCCTTCATGTTCTTCCTCTTCCTTCTCTTCCTCCTCCATTTCCTTCCCTTCCTCCTCCTCTTCCTTCCCTTCCTTCTCCTCCTTTTCCTTTCCTTCCTCCTCCTCCTCTTCCTTCCCTTCCTGCTATTCCTCTTCATTCCCTTCCTCCTCCTCTTCTTTCCCTCCTTCCTCCTTCTCTTCCTTCCCTTCCTCCTCCTCCTCTTCCTTCCCTCCCTCCTCCTCCTCTTCCTTCCCTTCCTCCTCCTCCTCCTCTTCCATTCGTTTCTCCTCTTCTTCCTTCCCTCCCTCCTACTCCTCTTCCTTCCCTCCTTCCTCCTCCTCTTCCTTCCCTTCCTCCTCCTCCTCTTCGTTCCCTCCCTCCTCCTCCTCTTCCTTCCCTTCCTGTTCTTCCTCTTCCTTCCCTTCCTCCTCCATTTCCTTCCCTTCCTCCTCCTCTTCCTTCCCTTCCTCCTCCTCTTCCTTCCCATCCTCCTCCTCCTCTTCCGTCCCTTCCTCCTCTTCCTCTTCCTTCCCTTCCTCCTCCTCCTCTTCCCTCCCTTCTTCCTCCTCCTCTTCCTTCCCTTCCTCCTCCTCCTCCTCCTCTTCCTTCCCTTCCTCCTCCTCTTTCTTCCCTTCCTCCTCTTCTTCTTTCCATTCCTCCTCCTCCTCTTCCTTCCCTTCCTCCTCTTCTTCTTTCCATTCCTCCTCCTCCTCTTCCTTCCCTTCCTCCTCCTTCTCTTCCTTCCCTTCCTCCTCCTTCTCTTCCTTCCCTTCCTCATCTCCCTCTTCCTTCCCTTACTCCTCCTTCTCTTCTTTCCCTTCCTCCTCTTCCTCTTCCTCCTCCACTTCCTTCCCTTCCTCCTCCTCTTCCTTCCCTTCCTCCTCTTCCTCTTCCTTCCCCTCTTCCTCCTCTTTATTTCATTCCTCTTCCTCTTCCTTCCATTCCTCCTCCACTTCCTTCCCTTCCTCCTCCTCCACTTCCATCCCTTCCTCCTCCTCTTCCTTCCCTTCCTCTTCCTCCTCTTCCTTCCCTTCCTCCTCCTCCTCTTCCTTCCCTTCCTCCTCCTCTTTCTTTCCCTCTTCCTCTTCCTTATTTTCCTCCTTCTCTTCCTTCCCTTCGAGAAGCTTCGGGAGCGCAGATTCAGAATTCAAGGCGACTGGTGCTGATCTAATGTAATTTCAAAGGACAATCTGAAATACGTTAATCAACTGAATGAATGACCGTGTGGATTCCAATAAATGTTTTTTCATCATGGATATTTCGCGTTTCCTAATTTCCGGTCTTCTAGAAAAATATTCAACGGTAAGAGGGAGTCGCTGCCTCAGCATCTAGCTCTGAAGGCCGCGCGGCCCGGGACCCTGTTATACCGAACAACAGAGAGATTCTCCAAATTGTATGGCCGTGGAAGTCTCACTAACTGGTTGGTTCACGAAAAAAATATCGCGTTTCAAAATTATGAGGAGATATCAAGTATATTAATTCAGAGACATAATATAAGCCCGCGGTGCATAGTGGGCTGGCTGGCTGGCTGGCTGGCTGGCTGGCTGGCTGGCTGGCTGGCTGGCTGGCTGGCTGGCTGGCTGGCTGGCTGGCTGGCTGGCTGGCCGGCTGGCTGGCTGGCTCTCTTTCTCTCTCTCTCTTCCACAGATCAGAGAGAGAGAGAGATGTAGCTAGCTAGATATATATATATATATATATATATATATATATATATATATATATATATATATAGATACATAGAGAGTGTGTGTAGGAAGCACTGCAAATCATGTTCCAGCTTGTTGGCGTCTGTAGGTCCACTGAATAGTAATTCTCTCTCTCACTAACTGGTTGGTTCACGAAAAAATAATCGCGTTTCAAAATTATGAGGAGATATCAAGTATATTACTTCAGAGACATAATGTAAGCCCGCGGTGCATAGTGGGCTGGCTGGCTGGCTCGCTCTCTTTCTCTCTTTCTCTCTCTCTCTCTTCCACAAATCAGAGAGAGAGAGATGTAGCACCGCAAACCTTGTTCCAGCTTGTTGGCGTCTGTAGGTCCACTGAATAGTAATTATCTCTCTCTCTCTCTCTCTCTTCCACAAATGAGAGAGAGTGAGGGGTAGCTAGATAGACAGAGAGAGTGTGAGCGTGCATGAAGTACCGCAAGTGTTCAGCTTGTTGGCGTCTCTCTCTCTCATGTATTAAAATGTTATAGTAGCCGTTCTTACATCACTAATACATCTTCGTAATAAAAATACAATTCAGTGAAAAGGATAATGACTTGTACTCAGTGTGCCTTTATTATGATTTCCAATTGATAACATAAAGAAAATTAAAATGCTGTAACAACTACTTCGAATGCTAGTACATGTTGAATTTCTACATGACCCGCGTAATTATTACCTTACTGTATTCTACATAATCTATGTTTGCCACAGATGTATCTGCACACACGCATACACATGAGCATATACGCA
>NC_061835.1:13085099-13097599 GCF_019202785.1 Penaeus chinensis
ATGACACTGTTAGCCAATGGGTCTGTCCACCGAATAGTCAGAGATCTTGACTCGCGAGTTGGCCTCTCCAGGCCAACAGCTAAGTCAGGGAGGCCCCTGAGTTCTCAGACGGCCTCCCCGATTGAGAGGGGAGAGCAGGCTGAACCAGCCGCATCAGCTGCTGCCTCCACAAACAAGCCCGAAAGCCGAAAGGGCGGGCCGAAGCGTCCGAGGCCGGAGACCGACTCTGATGAAGAGTCGGGACCCCCTAAACGCTTCGCCCAGTTCAAAGTGCCAGCTAAACCCGAAGGCTTCGACAATGCCTACCAATTGGTCAGGGCATTGGAGTTGCAACGGAAAATCCGGTTGTCGATCCGGGTCGCCCGAGATCAGGGCATGATCATAATGCCCAAAGATCAAGCTACCTTGAATTTCCTCCGGGAAACGAAGGAGCTAGCCGATGGGAGGAAAGCGAGTCTTTCCCCACTAAGTCCCGAGGAAAAGAGAACCAAGATGGTGCTACTTGGCTTCTCAGTCTCGTACGATGTGGAGCGGATCGCTTCACACCCACTGGTCGTGCAGGCTTCCCGAATGTCGAAGGGGAAGACCCCAACCAGGCAAGTCCTGGTGACCATGAAAGGTGCCCCAACCACTACCCTTGATCTGGGTAACTGGGGCACCTACAACCTTCGAACGTATGTGCCAGAACCACTTCGGTGTTTCAAGTGCCAGAAATACGGTCACCACCAGGCTAACTGTACAGCCAAGCCTAAATGTGGTGTCTGTAGCAAGGCACACAACACAGAGGTATGCCTCAAGGCATACAAAGAGGAAAAGAAGGACACAACAGCCAAACATCCCAACTGTGCCAAGAAGCATCATGCCTGGAGCCTGACTTGCTCTGTCAGGAAAAAGGCGGCCCTCAGGCGACAAGAGGTTGCTCAAAACCGAACAGACTTTGTTCCTGCCCCACCGGGCACCCATGTCTGGGGAAGGAACAAAAGCGAAAAGGCCTCCTGACCTCCTAAGAGGAAGGAAGCCGCCCCTCAGCCGACACTGGATGTCTCCAACAAAAAGGAGTTTCCGACAATGCCAAAGGTGCAGAAAAAGAAACTTAAGAAAAAAGGTTCTAAGAGCACCACAAAAACCTCCCCAACAGATGATCATCTCTTTGACGAGGACAATATGACGCTCCTGTTAACTGCTGTTGTCTCAGCAGTAGCAACAGCCCTGGGGAGGTCGAGAGAGGAGGCCGAGAAAGCAGTTTCGGTCGCCATGACGGAAATGACCCAGACTGTCGCAGCCCTGAAGGGAAGAAAGCTGGCTAGAGCAAAACCAGCCTCACCCTCACCCCAGGACGAGACTCCCCTCCCCACTCCAAACCAGGCCATGCCTTCACAGGCAGAGCCAAAACAGGCTGAATCTGTGCAGCCAGAGCCAGATCCCGCTGACCTTGCCCAGGCAAGGCCAGCAAGGCCAGCCAAGAAAAAGCCTGAGAGAAAAGCCGAACCAACCAAAGTCAGAGCTACCAAAGGCTCTCCACCTCCCAGTGGACCCAAGGATAGCCTGACAACAGACGAGGAGCCCTCAACCAGAGAGGACCTCGCAATGGAGTTGTCAGACTCCGACGATGTCTCTGATGTAACTATCACTGAGTAACATCATGACACACCATCTAAGCATCCTACAGTGGAACATCAATAGCTTCTCTGCAAAGAACGCTTTTCTCCAAGCAGTAGTGCGGAAAAGGAACATTGACATTGTCATGCTCCAGGAGACATTAACAGTGGACACTGTTTGCTTCTCAGGGTACCATGCCTTCACACTGCCACGAACACCTGGCAAGAGAGGCTTGATCACCCTTGTGAGAGCAACAATCCCCTGCTCCGCAATAGCCGACGCATCGCACTGTGGAGACGATGTTGAATCCCTTGCCGTCGAGGTTCGCCTGGCCGAGGGGCCTCTCAAACTGTACAATGTGTACAGCCGGCCACGCTGTAGAAGCTTAGACATCAGCCAGGTCTGTGCTTCTGCTGCACACGACCGAGTGATCATAGGGGGAGACTACAATGCACACCACCCCATCCTGGCTCCCTGCCGGGCACCGGATGCGGCCGGCTATCACATAGCCGACGTGCTAGAGACATTCCCTGAGATCGCTCTCCTCAACACCCAAGAGCCAACGCATGTCAGAGGAGGGGTCCTAGACCTTACCCTGGCCACTGCAACTCTGGTGGGGAGGATTGGCTGGCGTGTCGATGAGACCGTCACAAATGACCATTACGGCACTATAACTACCCTCATGGATGCTGGCCCAGCCGAAATCCTACGACCGAATCCAAGATGGAAAACAGACAAGGCCAACTGGCAGGCGTTTCAAAATGCCTTGGCCCTCTGTCTGAGATGCAATGATCCGCCACAAAGCAAAAATGTGGAAGTGCTCGAAGCTAGCCTGCTAAACGCCATTAATGAAGCAGCCTCACAGACCATACCCAAAACTCGGCCTGGGTCCAAAGGTCACAAAGACGCCTGTTACTTCAATGAAGAGATCAAGGAGGTCAACCACAGGGTGAACATGTGCCAAAAACTATTCCGAAGGCAAAGAACCCCTGACAACTTATCCCTCCTGAGGGAGGCTGTCACGGATGCCAAGGAAACTGCCAATAGAGTCAGGCAGGAAAAGTGGCTGGAATGGTGTGAGTCCTTCGACCACCAAACCACCCTTTCAGAGCTGTGGCAACGGGTCAAGTGAGCTACCAGCCGCTCAGCCCCGAGGTGCACCCGTCACGACCCCCAAGCAGAGGCTAACAGACTGGCGCACGAGTTCTCTGCGAGAACGAGCAGCAACAGTCTGCCAGCCGAGCTGAGGGCAAGACAAGAGCATCTACAGCCAGACAGACACGCTCAGATCAAAGAAAGGGCAGCCGAACCCGATAACTCAGACGTTATCTTTTCTCTGAGGGAACTAAGGAAAGCCTATAAAACCAGTTCCAACACAGCCCCGGGCTCTGAGGGGATCTCGTACCCCATTATCTCCCACCTAGGACTAGCAGGTGAGCGTGCACTTTTGCAACTCATCAACAAGTCCTGGGAAACTTCCACTCTACCCCAGAGTTGGAAGAGGGCTACCATAGTTCCCGTCCCAAAACTAAAGGAGCCTTGCCAAGACGGCTGAGAGGATGGTACTAAACTGGCTTCAATGGAAAACGGGACCCCCGCACGAACACCTCCACGGGTTCACAAGGGGCATGGGCACAGCACACAGCATAGCCACGCTCTTAAGCACAATCAGCAAGGGCCCATCTGTGGTAGTATTCCTTGACCTGGAGAAGGCTTTTGAACTGGCAAGTCCGCTTGCCATTCAGGAAAGCCTGATCCAGAAGGGAATCAGAGGAAAGCTCTTGGCTTGGATAGGTGACTACTTCAGGAACAGGACTGCCAATGTCAAATTCCAGGGTCACCTATCGCAGCACATGCCGTTCGAAAATGGAACGACACAGGGTTGGGTTCTCAATCCAGCCCTATTCAACACTTTAATGTCCTGCATCCTCAACATACACCTCCCAGTGGGGTGCCAGATCATCTCGTATGCAGACGATCTCGCTATCACCTCCACTGGACCACGCAGCCAGAATAAAGCCAAGCGTTGTCTGGACCTCGTGTCAGAGGAGTGTTGTAGGACAGGACTAAAGATCTCTGCAACCAAATCCAAAGCCATGGCTCTGAGACAGAGAGTTAGAGGCACAAGACTGAAAATCCAGGGAGTGGAATTAGAATGGGTCAAGGACTACCTATACCTTGGGGTAAGGATAGACCGGACCCTCTCCTTCCATAAGGAGGTCCAGTACCTGGTTGACCGAACCAAAGCAAGACTGTCCGTCATGAGAGCAATGACTGGGAGACGCATAGGGGCCAGACGCAAAGTACTAAGATCATTCTATGTACATGCTGTCCGGCCCATTGTGGACTATACTTCAGTCGCTCTAATTGCTGCAAAGAAAAAGCACACAGACAAATTAGAAACAGTCCAAAATGAAGCTGCCAGGATCATTCTGGGTGCCCCGAGGTGGACGAAGGTCCTCAACCTCCTGGTGGAGGCAAACCTTCTCCCCCTGGACTCACGAATCGATCTAACGGCAACACAATTCCTGTCAAAGGTCATCCAGGCTCCCAGGAACACAAGACTAAGAATAAAATCAGTCAGATGCCTCGAACAAGACAACGAGCTCTTTGCAAACAACTCCTGGCTGTCTCATACAGCCAGGGTGTTGATACGCCATCAGCTCAAAGAACAGCTTCTTGCTAAGGGCATGGACTCCCCCCACCCCGACTTTGCCGAAGCCCCGCCGTGGGCACTGAGCCTGATAGAGTTCAACATAATGAGCCTATCAATGAAAAAGAGCCTACACCCCATGCCTAGCCTAAATTCAGAAGCCCACAGGGTCATTGCAGCCATTAGTCCTCCGGGTAGTAGAACATACTACACGGATGGATCGGTCGATCCCTTGAGCCACACTGCAGGCGCCGGCTTTGCAGCAAGGGATGCCACGCGATCCATGAGGGTAACAGACAACGCCTCCTCGCTACAGGCAGAGGCAGTTGCAATCATGGGAGCCCTAGGCCACGCGTCCCTAAGGGAAGGACACGTGGTCATACACACAGACTCCAGGGCAGCCATTGACTGTCTTCAGCACAGCTCACCCACAGACAACATCTACCTACTGACCATGACTCTCACAATGGCACAGAGAATTCTTGCTCAGGGTAGAAGAATTATCATCAACTGGGTCCCAAGCCACATCGGCATCAGAGGGAACGAGCTTGCTGACAGTCTAGCCGTCGCTGGCAGGGGTATGCCCCCAAATCCCATGACGATAAAACCGAGCCGAAAATTACTTATGGAGAAGTGTGCCTTGGTCGGTCGTACCTTCCTACGGCAGCTCCACAGAGAGGAAACGAGAACCTCCTCCTCGGCCAGCTGGTACTCAGACGCCACAGGCTATGAACCACTGGCACTCTCTGAAGTAAGCAACAGAGGTACCGAAGTCATTCTTCACAGAATGCGCCTAGGTTACCACTGTGCATGGCAGATTATCCCAACAATCGAACGCGATGAAAGGTGCTGCAAGCACTGCGGCGAGCCGAACACCACACTAGTCCACTACCTAGAAAATTGTGACCATACACAATTCCTGAGACATGGACCGCCCACAACAGCCGCCGTGCTGGTAAAGAGGCTAAGCGAAATGCTTACACCATGGCGGCAGGAGCGCCTGCTGGCAATCCCGCCGCCACGGTAAGCACCGAGTGTCAGACAACTCAATGACACAGCCCGGGCCATATTTAGAAGGCCCGGGCGAAGCTAGAACTTCGCAAATCAAACCACCACACCACTCTCTCTCTCTCTCTCTCTCTCTCGCTCTCTCTCTCTCTCTCTCTCTCTCCCTCTCTCCTTTGTGGCAGGCATTGCATGATCCCCATAAGGCCTTTTTAATTTCTAAGTATTTTTGTGTGGACGGAACGAGTATTGCGTGAACATTGCAAGGTCACTTTCATCAATGTTTTGTGAACACCATAGAATCATTTTCATTTCTAAGTTTCGTGTGAGCGTTATTAGATCATTTTCAACTAAGTATTGTATGAATGCTATAATGTAATTTTCATTTCTAAGGTTTCTGTGAATGCTATGAGGTCACTTTCATCTATGTTTTGTGTGAACAACATAAGGTTATTTTGATTTCCAAGCGCTGCGTGTACGCCATAAAATCACTCTATTTATTTATTTATTTATTTTTTTTTATTATTTTTTTTTTTTGTGAACGCTATGAAGTCATTTTCATCTCAGTTTTGCGTGAAGGCCAAATTATCATTTTAATTTCTATGTTCTGTTTGGAAGCTATGAGGCCATTTTCATTCAAGTATTATGTAAACGTTATCAGGTAATTTTCATCTAAGTTTTTTTGTGACATGAATCCTGACCCCATCCCCTCACGCAGCAACCGATCTCCCAACCCCTGCCCACGATCAATCTGCCTACCAATTCTTCCCCTTCGCATCCCCTACCCCTAGCAGAACGTCCTCTACCTCTACGCCACAAACAAATCACACTTCTACACCTTCCACGGGCCAAAGGCCTTGCAAGGTGCCGACCGTCCTCAGGTAGTGTACCTATATATCACGAGTTACCATCCAGACACACATGAAGAAGATATTAAAGACTTCCTGGGAAATAAGTTCAACCAAATTTCCAATGTTCAGTCTCCATAAGGGGCAAAGATATAAACCCAGATCTTTTCTTAGAGTCCGACGTCTTTCCCAACACTGTAAAACTATTCTTAAATAGAAACAAGTACAAAGGCGAGCAGAATGTTTGACGTTGCAAATCCAGCGGTCAAACCATTAAACACCGTCAGAATAGAACACATCAATGCACAGTCCCTCCTCGGTAATTTCGAAGAAATTAAACTGATAACTAAGGAGATAAATATTGATATTTTGTGTATTAGTGAAACTTGGCTTCACCAAGAAATATCAAGCAGTTTCATCAGCATCCCAAACTTTCATGTTTACAGATGTGATGCAGGACGTGGAGGTGGAGTCTGCATATATGTAAGCGATACCCTAAGATCAACTGCTGTTATGCAAACACTATCACTTAGTATCATTAATTACTGTCTAAACTTCTGGGGTTCCACAAGCAAAACACAAGTACAATGGACATAAAAAGTAAAGAACTTCTCGGCAAGAGTAACACTGGGAAATGTAAATAAATACGACCACATCACACCACATATAAACAAACTAAAATGGCAAAAAGTACAACAGAAATACAATTATGCCACATGTATTCTTATCCAAACATTACATACAAGGAAATTATCTAACTTGGCTATTACCCATATAAACAACAGGTAACATAACAGAAACAGGGGCAAGCAAATATGCAAACCCGAGGACTGGTGATCTGGAACCGACCACCAGAAAATATTAGAAATATCTCCAACCAAAAGACATTTAAAACAAAACTGAAAGAACATTACTGAAATATCGATGACGTCAGGCGTTTGAACATCAAGCCAAGAACGAAATTTCCGTCATCTGTGATATTAATGTTCTGCCTAATCTGTTTAATATATATGCATATAACATCTTATTACATAATATAAACATCATATATGTAAATAGAATACCCACTGTAATTAATGGAATAAAGTGTTTTGAATTTGAATTTGAACATGGCGGGACATGCAACGACAATTTGCTTCTCGGCGATGATGTGTAAAGCCTATAAGTTCTTAAACATCTTCAAGGCTAGCATCAATAGGGCATCGTCAAAAATGTGACCTTCAAGTCATACAAATGTGCCTAGTTGTTTGACTTGAAGGTTTGTTATGTGTGTCTAAAGAACTGCGGCCACAAGCGACACTCGTCCCTGAACTTTGCACAGAACATCCTACTTCTTTAGAATAAAACACAGTGTACACTTAGTTAGGTTACAGTGTGTGTTCCCATTTTGGCTTCAGCGTGGTGTGAGATCCAATTACCTGGCACATTGACCCGAAACCCGAATGTGGGGAAAGTTGGCGGCGTCTATCAACAGCCCCGTCGTACCTATGTAGTGGCTTGTTCTCTACACTCTCGCTCGCTGTAGAAATACTCCACAAAAAGGCTTTCGACAGATTTATTTCACATATGATATATACATTTTTTCTGGCCGTGGTTTACAATAGTGTTCTGTCCATCGAAATCTGCAACGAGAGAAATAGCCATCATCAGTTCAGAGTGAGACGTCGGCGGTTCCTCACGCATCCCCACTGCCTCACACACGATTCTAGGGCGCGGAACATGGCCACTGTGACTCAGCATTATTCAAATCAGGCTCAGTGTAACCGTCCCTCAAGCCAGCCTCCCCATCTCTCTCAGCAGGCTAGCTCGAGGCGCCTGGGACCACTCGGGGAGATGGTCATCGGTGTCGAGCTGAACTCCTTTTGTCATGTCGGAGAGCGCTGCGGTGTTGGTCGATTGTTTGTGGAGTCCTCGGTCTGTCTCACTTCCGTAGATTTTCCATTTGTTCAACATGAATTCCATACATACGCACAAACACGCACGCAGAATAAACACATACACTTGAATGCAGAGAGGCTCAAGACGTCATATTATACGTCTAGGAGAAATCTGAGAAAGTTACATAAAACTTTCTCTTTTTTTCTTCGGCACATAGGGTCACGTTGTATTCTAGACACACACGCATTCACACATACATAGACTCAACGAAATACACGAACACGCTTGAATGAATACACACGTACGCACAACATGCATAGATGAACATGTAAGTAAACGCATAAATAAAACGTACAAATACACACTCAAATGCATATTCAGACACATGTGATTACACCTACACGCAAATACACAAATACAGACGTGTACACGCACACACGCAAACCAAGAAGCACACTGAGAAGGCACAGACAGAAACACATAAAACAAATGTACAAATGTATACATAAACAGGTTGCACACGCACATACACCAATAACAGTATATACATACGCAAGTGCACACACAGAGACAAACGCACATTAACTCAGTTGTACGCACGAAAACTCACACACACGCGCGCGCGCGTCAGGCAGTGGAGACGGTAAGGAGTGTGACCGCTACTCCCGTGGCACGTTTCCGGAGAGGAGAGTGGCCTGCAGCTGCCGGAAACGGCCCCTTCCTGCCTTGACAAGACATCGTCGGCCAGAACGCCTTTCGCCTAAACTTCGTCAGGACCTCCCTCGCCTGGTCCTCGTGTAGTGAAATCTACGGAGATCTTTCGGTATTCCTTCGGTGTGTTTAATACTCCCTGTAAGCTTTTATTGCAGGGTATTATTTTGAACTTAATTCTGCACCTCTTGTACCTTGGCAATGTCTTTATTACATCCTTTAATTCTCTTAAATCTGTAAGTTCAATCAGATATCCAATCGACACATGGTAGCGAGCGTTATGGAAGGCACTGATTTGTTTAGTATGCATATTACGTATAATATTAAACACTTCTGAACTGGCAAGAATATCAGTTTACCGAAAACACAAGTGGGCAAATCCCTCTGTTTAGAAGCCTTTTGCGTAAACATATGATTTTACTCATATTTATTTAATAAAATGGTAGCTTTTATTTATAGAGAGTATTTTAATCAAAACGTCATCGGAGCGTCCGTCAGATCTGCTACACTCGGGGCCTGATCGGTCATCTCGCCACCGCTTCGGCGTTTGCTCCCAGATCTCGGATCAAGATTAATTGCTGTGTTGTACTCTTCTAAATAAAGAGTCAAGCCGTTTAACAACTATGACTGCCCTGTAAGTTATCGCCATAGCCTCTTACACACACACACACACACACACACACACACATATATATTGTGTGTGTGTGTTATTGTTCCCTGTTCCGGACTCCTGAATAAAAATAATAAGAAATGGTAGTAACTGTTACTGTGAATGTCTAGGCAACGAAAAACAGAATACTTGCTGCAGAATATTTATGAATTGCCGTTCTCGAAGTTTACGCAACAGGGGCCCGGATCGAGACCAGAATATTCCCTTTTTGATTTCGGGAAAAGTTAACAGGTGTTTGTTGACACTCGCTCGTGAGAGTTATCTAAGGAGATAACGTCCCGCTCTCGAGGTCAGAGGTCACCCAGGTCGGCACTATGCAGAAAGGCAGCAATAGGCCACTTGATTATAAACTTGATTATTCAATTGCTGATTCTGGTTGGCCGACTCGGTAGCTGTTTTGCAGTTTTTTCGATTTAATTTATAATATAAGCCCTTTAGTCTCCATTTTTTTGTTTGTTTTAGTCTTATCTTCCGATAACTATCAATTTCATCACATTTATCTGCTAAATTATGATATAAAAATATGTGAGTCATCAGTCCTTTTTACCTATGTGCTATATGATAGCTTTTAAAGCATAATAAACTTAAAACGGTAATAATATTTACTAAAAACAATTATATAATTTTAAATACCTCATTTTAAGATTACTAAAACCTTAAGTAAATGGTACATATAGTGGAGTAACTTTATTTTTACTCTATTCTTTCTCTCAAGTGTAAATTCATCGAAACGTATATATCTGTATACTAATTAAACACTTCCGTATATATATACATATATATATATATACATTGCATATATATATATATATATATATATATATATATATACACACACACATGAGAAATATGTATGAATTGTGGCAATAGCAGTCGTAGAAATAACAGTGAGGATAAATAAACAGTGAGGACTAACAATCATTTGTAAAGTTTACTGTTAAAAAATAACTTAAATTAATTTTTTAAAACATAATTATAATTATTGAGGAATTGTATCTAATTTTAATATAAACCACGACTGATGACTAATAAAGAAAAGTATTTTGAATTTTAGGAAAGGCATCAGTGTTATCGTCATAATAATAAAAAACATATTTTAAAAGACGTATGTAATTCATAAAAGCATGTAAGACTTTGAACGTAGTCATAACTAAACAAATGCAATCACATGAAATCACATACAGACATACATACATGCATACATATATATATATATATATACACATACATATATATATATATATATATATATATATATATATATATAGAGAGAGAGAGAGAGAGAGAGAGAAAGAGAGATAATATACATACAACATATCAGTACACTATACATTATGTACAGGAAGCAGTTTAGGAGGCAAAGCCAATCTCATATCATCACTGCAAAATGTGCAAGACGCTCAAGTCGTATAAATTTACACATTACTTACTTTGTTGCTCGAAAACTGTACCCTATCAACCAAACAACACTTTTTTTTTTCTTTCTTTCTCTTACCAACCAGATGATATAATGTAAGCACAATGTCACAGCCCTTTAGGCATATACAGCTAGTGTCTGATTGGCAGCCTTCTACATAAATAGAGGCATAGCCATTTTACATAGCTTTTTGCAGGGCATGTACACTGCTCTGTAAATAGATTTTTTTTTTTATCAAATCAAATTCTCTCTCTCCCTCCCTCCCTCTTTATGTAGCAAAGGCTATATGGTTAAGTAATTCTCGCAAGTACCGCTTTGATTTTATCCTTTTCCTTCCCCTAACCTACGCATAGTAATTATGAAACCTCTCTGTACAGTGGCAATATAATTTAATGATAGGAATGGGAATGAGTTCGTGCACTTTATCGCGTGTGAAATGATCGAAAATTTATGAATAGATTAATAAAAAAGAGAATGTATGAGTGGTATAATAATGGCAACAACAACAACAACAATAATGGGTCTTTTCCGTTTGGCGTACAGCGCTAAAAGTAATTTTAATATAGATTTTTCTATGTATTTTTGTCCGTAGAATCAGAATATCACATTACTTTTTTGGAGAAATTAACAGTTTTTGAGTTATTTGCCTTTAAAGTTATTTTCTTCCTATCTATTACTGAAGGAATTCAAACTTTAAAAAGTCGTAATATTCAGTATTATATACAATTTATTAGGGTTAGGTTAGGTTAGGTTAGGTTAGGGGTTGGGTTAGGTTAGGTTAGGTTAGGGGTTGGGTTGGGTTGGGTTGGGTTAGGTTAGGTTAGGTTAGGTTAGGTTAGGTTAGGTTAGGGGTTAGGTTAGGTTCGTTTCTCCATAAAACGGTTGTCATATTCGGATTCTACGGACAAAAATACATAAGAACATCTATATCAAAATTAATTTTAGCGCTGTACGCCAAACGGAAAAGATCCACATTAATAAATAAACATTCCAAGAATGTGTGTGCTTAACGAGTAATTCCCAGATTGGAGTTTCATCGGGACGTCGGGTCGAGTGAGATCGTGCTGATGGTGATATGCTGATTAGCTCAATATCCACACCAAATCCAGGAGGAGGATTAGCCAATCCCCCTGCATCGGATTGGGAAGATCTAACGTCGGATTCCGTATGATGCAGAGGAGGATTAGCCAATCCCCCTGCATCAGACTGGGAAAATTTCACATCGGATTCTGCATGATGCGAAGGAGGCTTAGCCAATCCCCCTGCATCGGATTGGGGATATTTAACATAGGCTTGCGCTTGATACGGCTGCACAGGGACTGAATAATTCTCTCTCTGATCGGCTGAGTTTCCACGCGATGCCGCTTCGATATCGACGTCAGGAAGGGCTTCTGTCTCCTCTTGAGGGTCGAAAGCGAGGTTCTTGCGGCCCGCGTCGACGGAGGGATTCTGGGCCTATTTAGTTATTTATTCAGTTATCATTTTTGTTGTTATTGTGAATTATTATTATTGTTGTTTTTATTATGAATTACTGTTTCTATTGTTTTTATTGTGAATTATTGTTATTGTTGTTGTTATTATTGTTATTATTATTATAGTTATTATGGATTATTATTGTTTTATTATGAATTATTATTATTGCTATTATTATCACTATTACTATTATTATTATTGTTGTTTTGTTGTGGATATTGTTATTTATTATTCATTATTAGTTAT
>NC_061835.1:13103330-13110830 GCF_019202785.1 Penaeus chinensis
ACAAAAGCGAAAAGGCCTCCCGACCTCCTAAGAGGAAGGAAGCCGCCCCCCAGCCGACACCGGATGTCTCCAACAAAAAGGAGTTTCCGACAATGCCAAAGGTGCAGAAAAAGAAACTAAAGAAAAAAGGTTCTAAGAGCACCACAAAAACCTCCCCAACAGATGATCATCTCCTCTTTGACGAGGACGATATGACTCTCCTGTTAACTGCTGTTGTCTCAGCAGTAGCAACAGCCCTGGGGAGGTCGAGTGAGGAGGCCGAGAAGGCAGTTTCGGTCGCCATGACGGCAATGACCCAGACTGTCGCAGCCCTGAAGGGAAGAAAGCTGGCTAGAGCAAAACCAGCCTCACCCTCACCCCAGGACGAGACTCCCCTCCCCACTCCAAACCAGGCCATGCCTTCACAGGCAGAGCCAAAACAGGCTGAATCTGTGCAGCCAGAGCCAGATCACGCTGACCTTGCCCAGGTAAGGCCAGCAAGGCCAGCCAAGAAAAAGCCTGAGAGAAAAGCCGAACCAACCAAAGTCAGAGCTACCAAAGGCTCTCCACCTCCCAGTGGACCCAAGGATAGCCTGACAACAGACGAGGAGCCCTCAACCAGCGAGGACCTCGCAATGGAGTTGTCAGACTCCGACGATGTCTCTGATGTAACTATCACTGAGTAACATCATGACACACCATCTAAGCATCCTACAGTGGAACATCAATAGCTTCTCTGCAAAGAACGCTTTTCTCCAAGCAGTAGTGCGATCAAGGAACATTGACATTGTCATGCTCCAGGAGACATTAACAGTGGACACTGTTCGCTTCTCAGGGTACCATGCCTTCACACTGCCACGAACACCTGGCAAGAGAGGCTTGATCACCCTTGTGAGAGCAACAATCCCCTGCTCCGCAATAGCCGACGCATCGCACTGTGGAGACGATGTTGAATCCCTTGCCGTCGAGGTTCACCTGGCCGGGGGGCCCCTCAAACTGTACAATGTGTACAGCCGGCCACGCTGTAGAAGCTTAGACATCAGCCAGGTCTGTGCTTCTGCTGCACACGACCGAGTGATCATAGGGGGAGACTTCAATGCACACCACCCCATCCTGGCTCCCTGCCGGGCACTGGATGCGGCCGGCTAACACATAGCCGACGTACAAGAGACATTCCCTGAGATCGCTCTTCTCAACACCCAAGAGCCAACGCATGTCAGAGGAGGGGTCCTAGACCTCACCCTGGCCACTGCGACTCAGGTGGGGAGGATTGGCTGGCGTGTCGATGAGACCGTCACAAGTGACCATTACGGCACTATAACTACCCTCATGGATGCTGGCCCAGCCGAAATCCTAAGACCGAATGCAAGATGGAAAACAGACAAGGCCAACTGGCAGGCGTTTCAAAATGCCTTGGCCCTCTGTCTGAGATGCAACGATCCGCCACAAAGCAAAAATTTGGAAGTGCTCGAAGCTAGCCTGCTAAACGCCATTAATGAAGCAGCCTCACAGACCATACCCAAAACTCGGCCTGGGTCCAGAAGTCACAAAGACGCCTGGTACTTCAATGACGAGATCAGGGAGGTCAACCACAGGGTGAACATGTGCCGAAAACTATTCCAAAGGCACGGATGACAAGGAAACTGCCAACAGAGTCAGGCAGGAAAAGTGGCTGGAATGGTGTGAGTCCTTCGACCATCAAACCACCCTTTCAGAGCTGTGGCAACGGGTCAAGCGAGCTACCAGCCGCTCAGCCCCGAGGTGCACCCATCACGACGCCCAAGCAGAGGCTAACAGACTGGCGCACGAGTTCTCTGCGAGAACGAGCAGCAACAGTCTGCCAGCCGAGCTGAGGGCAAGACAAGAGCATCTACAGCCAGACAGACACGCTCAGATCAGAGAAAGGGCAGCCGAACCCGATAACTCAGACGTTATCTTTTCTCTGAGGGAACTAAGGAAAGCCTATAAAACCAGTTCCAACACAGCCCCGGACTCTGATGGGATCTCGTACCCCATTATCTCCCACCTATGACTAGCAGGTGAGCGTGCACTCTTGCAACTCATCAACAAGTCCTGGGAAACTTCCACTATACCCCAGAGTTGGAAGAGGGCTACCATAGTTCCCGTCCCAAAACCAAAAGAGCCAGGGAAGTACCGCCCCATCTCTCTGCTCAGCTGCCTGGCCAAGACGGCTGAGAGGATGGTACTAAACCGGCTTCAATGGAAAACGGGACCCCCGCACGAACACCTCCACGGGTTCACAAGGGGCATGGGCACAGCACACAGCATAGCCACGCTCTTAAGCACAATCAGCAAGGGCCCATCTGTGGTGGTATTCCTTGACCTGGAGAAGGCTTTTGAACTGGCAAGTCCGCTTGCCATTCAGTAAAGCCTGATCCAGAAGGGAATCAGAGGAAAGCTCTTGGCTGGGATAGGTGACTACTTCAGGAACAGGACTGCCAATGTCAAATTCCAGGGTCACCTATCGCAGCACATGCCGCTCGAAAATGGAACGCCACAGGGTGGGGTTCTCAGTCCAGCCCTATTCAACACTTTAATGTCCTGCATCCTCAACATAAACCTCCCAGTGGGGTGCAAGATCATCTCGTATGCAGACGATCTCGCTATCACCTCCACTGGACCACGCAGCCAGAATAAAGCCCAGCGTTGTCTGGACCTCGTGTCAGAGGAATGTTGTAGGACAGGACTAAAGATCTCTGCAGCCAAATCCAAAGCCATGGCTCTGAGACAGAGAGTTCGAGGCACAGGACTGAAAATCCAGGGAGTGGAATTAGAATGGGTCCAGGACTACCTATACCTTGGGGTAAGGATAGACCGGACCCTCTCCTTCCATAAGGAGGTCCAGTACCTGGTTGACCGAGCCAAAGCAAGACTGTCCGTCATGAGAGCAATGACTGGGAGACGCATAGGGGCCAGACACAAAGTACTAAGATCATTCTATGTACATGCTGTCCGGCCTATTGTGGACTATGCCTCAGTCGCTCTAATTGCCGCAAAGAAAAAGCACATAGACAAATTAGAAACAGTCCAAAATGAAGCTGCCAGGATCATTCTGGGTGCCCCGAGGTGGACGAAGGTCCTCAACCTCCTGGTGGAGGCAAACCTTCTCCCCCTGGACTCACGAATCGATCTAACGGCAACACAATTCCTGTCAAAGGTCATCCAGGCTCCTAGGAACACAAGACTAAGACAAAAATTAGTCAGCATGGACTCCCCCCACCCCGACTTTGCCGAAGCCCCGCCGTGGGCACTGAGCCTGATAGAGTTCAACATAATGAGCCTGTCAATGAAAAAGAGCCTATAACCCATGCCTAGCCTAAAGGCAGAAGCCCACAGGGTCATTGCAGCCATCACTCCTCCGGGTGGTAGAACATACTACACGGATGGATCGGTCGATCCCTTGAGCCACACTGCAGGCGCCGGCTTTGCAGCAAGGGATGCCACGCGATCCATGAGGGTAACAGACAACGCCTCCTCGCTACAGGCAGAGGCAGTTGCAATCATGGGAGCCCTACGCCACGCGTCCCTAAGGGAAGGACACGTGGTCATACACACAGACTCCAGGGCAGCCATTGACTGTCTTCAGCACAGCTCACCCACAGACAACATCTACCTACTGACCACGATTCTCACAATGGCACAGAGAATTCTTGTTCAGGGTAGAAGAATTATCATCAACTGGGTCCCAAGCCACATCGGCATCAGAGGGAACGAGCTTGCTGACAGACTAGCCGCCGCTGGCAGGGGTATGCCCCCAAATCCCATGACGATAAAACCGAGCCGAAAATTGCTTATGGAGAAGTGTGCCTTGGTCGGTCGTACCTTCCTACGGCAGCTCCACAGAGAGGAAACGAGAACCTCCCCCTCGGCCAGCTGGTACTCAGACGCCACAGGCTATGAACCACTGGCACTCTCTGAAGTAAGCAACAGAGGTACCGAAGTCATTCTTCACAGAATGCGCCTAGGTTACCACTGTGCATAGCAGATTATCCCAACAATCGAACGCGATGAAAGGTGCTGCAAGCACTGCGGCGAGCCGAACGCCACACTAGTCCACTACCTAGAAAATTGTGACCATACACAATTCCTGAGACATGGACCGCCCACAACAGCCGCCGTGCTGGTAAAGAGGCTAAGCGAAATGCTTACACCATGGCGGCAGGAGCGCCTGCTGGCAATCCCGCCGCCACGGTAAGCACCGAGTGTCAGACAACTCAATGACACAGCCCGGGCCATATTTAGAAGGCCCGGGCGAAGCTAGAACTTCGCAAACCAAACCACCACACCACTCTCTCTCTCTCTCTCTCTCACTCTCTCTCTCTCTCTCTCTCTCCCTCTCTTCTGTGTGGCAGGCATTGCATGATCCCCATAAGGCCTTTTTAATTTCTAAGTATTTTTGTGTGGACGGAACGAGTATTGCGTGAACATTGCAAGGTCACTTTCATCAATTTTTTGTGAACACCATAGAATAATTTTCATTTCTAAGTTTCGTGTGAGCGTTATCAGATCATTTTCAACTAAGTATTGTATGAATGCTATAATGTAATTTTCATTTCTAAGGTTTCTGTGAATGCTATAAGGTCACTTTCATCTATTTTTTGTGTGAACAACATAAGGTCATGTTGATTTCCAAGCACTGCGTGTACGCCACAAAATCACTTATTTATCTTTTTTTTTTTTTTTTTTTTTTTTTTTTTTTTTTTTTTTTTTTTGTGAACGCTATGAGGTCATTTTCATCTCAGTTTTGTGTGAAGGCCAAATTATCATTTTAATTTCTATGTTCTGTGTGGAAGCTATGAGGCCATTTTCATTAAAGTATTATGTTATCAGGTAATTTTCATCTAAGTTTTGTTGTGACATGAATCCCGACCCCATCCCCTCACGCAGCATCCGATCTCCCAACCCCTGCCCACAATCAATCTGCCCACCAATTCTTCCCCTTCGCATCCCCTACCCCTAGCAGAACGTCCTCTACCTCTACGCCACAAATAAATCACACTTCTACACCTTCCACGGCAGTACCCACGACCAACGCCTCTCTTAGTTCCCCCGCCACTCGCCAAAGCCCTTGCAAGGTGCCGACCGTCCTCAGGTAGTGTACCTATATATCACGAGTTACCATCCAGACACACATGAAGAAGATATTGAAGACTTCCTGGGAAATAAGTTCAACCAAATTTCCAATGTTCAGTCTCCATAAGGGGCAAAGATATAAACCCAGATCTTTTCTTAGAGTCCGACGTCTTTCCCAACACTGTAAAGCTATTCTTAAATAGAAACAAGTACAAAGGCGAGCAGAATGTTTGACGTTGCAAATCCAGCGGTCAAACCATTAAACACCGTCAGAATAGAACACATCAATGCACAGTCCCTCCTCGGTAATTTCGAAGAAATTAAACTGATAACTAAGGAGGGAAAAATTTATAATTTTTGTATTAGTGAAACTCGGCTTCACCAAGAAATATCAAGCAGTTTCATCAGCATCCCAAACTTTCATGTTTACAGATGTGATGCAGGACGTTGAGGTGGAGTCTGCATATATGTAAACGATACCCTAAGATCAAATATTTTCATAGGCAGCCGTCAGAACATAGCAAAAATACCCACAGATACAGTTATAAATTTCCAAGTTTGCTACACTAAACCCAACACAACAGTAAAAAATCTAGGGGTACACGTATACAGATACATGACATTCGAGACACACATTGCTCACATCTACAGAAAAGTAATGGGCACTCTGATAAACTTGAATCACTTAAAAAATAAAATGCCCACAGAAACAAGAACTGCTGTTATACAAACACTATCACTTAGTATCATTAATTACTGTCTAAACATCTGGGGCTCCACAAGCAAAACACAAGTACAATGGACACAAAAAGTACAGAACTTCTCGGCAAGAACCGACCACCAGAAAATAAAAGAAATATCTCCAACCAAAAGACATTTAAAACAAAACTGAAAGAACATTACTGAAATATCGATGACGTCAGGCGTTTGAACATCAAGCCAAGAACGAAATTTCCGTCATCTGTGATATTAATGTTCTGCCTTATCTGTATAATATATATGCATATAACATCTTATTACATAATATAAACATCATATATGTAAATAGAATACCCACTGTAATTAATGGAATAGAGTGTTTTGAATTTGAATTTGAACATGGCGGGACATGCGACGATAATTTGCTTCTCGGCGATGATGTGTAAAGCGTATAATTTCTTAAACATCTTCAAGGCTAGCATCAATAGGGCATCGTCAAAAATGTGACCTTCAAGTCATACAACTGTGCCTAGTTGTTTGACTTGAAGGTTTGTTATGTGTGTCTAAAGAACTGCGGCCACAAGCGACACTCGTCCCTGAACTTTGTACAGAACATCCTACTTCTTTAGAATAAAACACAGTGTACACTTAGTTAGGTTACAGTGTGTGTTCCCATTTTGGCTTCAGCGTGGTGTGAGATCCAATTATCTGGCACATTGACCCGAATGTGGGGAAAGTTGGCGGCGTCTATCAACAGCCCCGTCGTACCTATGTAGTGGCTTGTTCTCTACACTCTCGCTCGCTGTAGAAATAATCCACAAAAAGGCTTTCGACAGATTTATTTCACATATGATATATACATTTTTTCTGGCCGTGGTTTACAATAGTGTTCTGGTCATTGAAATCAGCAACGAGAGAGATAGCCATCATCAGTTCAGAGTGAGACGTCGGCGGTTCCTCACGCATCCCCACTGCCTCACACACGATTCTAGGGCGCGGAACATGGCCACTGTGACTCAGCATTATTCAAATCAGCCTTCCATCTCTCTCAGCAGGCTAGCTCGAGGCGCCTGGGACCACTCGGGGAGATGGTCATCGGTGTCGAGCTGAACTCCTTTTGTCATGTCGGAGAGCGGTGCGGTGTTGGTCGATTGTTTGTGGAGTCCTCGGTCTGTCTCACTTCCGTAGATTTTGCCATTTGTTCAACATGAATTCCATAAATAAAACGTACAAATACACACTCAAATGCATATTCAGACACATGTGATTACACCTACACGCAAATACACAAATATAAACGTGTACACGCACACACGCAAACAAAGAAGCACACTGAGAAGGCACAGACAGAAACACATAAAACAAATGTACACATAAACAGGTTGCACACGCACATACACCAATAAAAATATATACATACGCAAGTGCACACACAGAGACAAACGCACATTAACTCAGTTGTACGCACGAAAACACACACACACGCGCGCGCGTCAGGCAGTGGAGACGGTAGGGAGTGTGACCGCTACTCCCATGGCACGTTGCCGGAGAGGAGAGTGGCCTGCCGCTGCTCTCTGATCTTTGGTCGAGGGTTGGGTTTGTCTAAGTCCCCATGTACTAATCAAACCTCCAGAGAACACAAAACCAGACTCCTTGATCGTTCGAGACATTGGAAGTCTCGTGCTGGCAGCGAGAACCAATGTCCTACGCAAAACATATGTTATACAT
>NC_061835.1:13116799-13123400 GCF_019202785.1 Penaeus chinensis
GCTATTTGCTGTCATCACACTGTAACCAAACAAAACCAACGAGAGCGTGACAGCACGAAACACTTAACACATATAGGGGGGAAGATAAAGAAAATAAAGGAAAAAGGGGCCCAAAATGCTACCCGCAACAGTGTCAGAAACATGTCGTGGGAAGCGATGGTTCTAGCTAAGTAACCAAGGCTGGTGAGTTCCATGTCAAGCCAAAAGGACGCAAACTACAAACCCTCAACCAACTGTAAAGGCTCTATATAGATTGACCTTAAACAGTGACGAACAGGAGTGATAGTTAATGTAAGTACGGCTCACACACCAGTTATGGTAATGCACAGATGTCTCTTGGAAAGCGCAGAGTGCGGGTGTGTCACGGTCAATATTGACCCCGCTAGCTCCGGGCAGGGATGGTCGAGCGGATTTCGGAGACTGTGAGTCCCTGTTGCGTGCCAAAAGACGCAACTACACCGCTGCTACCAGATTTGTTACAGCTCTTTATTGAGAAGAGTGCGTAAGTACACAGATATAGATCACACGATACAAGTCTTGGTAAGGCGTAGTGCTTGATGCGCGGTCAGGCCAGTGGGGGGGGGGGGGGGGGGGGGGCGGACGGCTGGCTCGGCAGCCGTCCTTGACCGGACTAGCGCGGGGCAGTGACTCTCTCTGACCTGGGTCATCCTTGGCCTTTTATACCCCGGGAATGCGCGTGGGGCAGTTATTATCTGCCACGCGGCAGCCCGGGTCACGCTTGTGTGCGGCTCCTTGCCCACCGCGTGGGCACACCAGCGTGGCAGCCAGCGAGCCACGTGGGAGCCATAGTGTATACGTGCTTATGTACACAGTATACTCCTTTATTGTGAGTAATGAGGGAGTGCGGCTGTCCCTCGCAGCGGGGTGTTGCTCTTTGTGAGACTGCCTGTCATCTCCTAAAGTCTAAGGATCGCTATAAGTCACGTATTTAGCATGTGGCAACCGGTGATTAACAAGGAAGTGTTGTAGCAGCACATAGCTCTTGCGGAAGGGGAAAGACAGCACAACACTGGAATGTCTAATGTGGTAAGAAGGGGGGAGCATTTAGTTAAAGCAATGATCCTGAGTAAATTTATCTGTATATGTATATGTGAAGATACGTATGTGACAAACATGTAAAGTTATACAAAATATGCAGAATATAGTAATATTATATAGCTGTGTTACAGTATGTGTGTGTGTGTGCGTATGCATGGGTGAGTATGCACGCGTGTGTCCACACACACACACACACACACACACATATATATATATATATATATATATATATATATATGTGTGTGTGTGTGTGTGTGTGTTATTATTATTATTATCATTATCATCATCATCATCGTTATCATTAGCATTATTGTTATAATTACCATTTTCATCATCACCATTATAAATGCCCTTATAATGTATATATGCATATGTATACATATATACGTATGAGCATATATACATATCTATAAATACATATATATATATATATATATATATATATATACATATATATGTAGCAGCTTTGGTATGTATTGCTTACAGAGTGCATTTGTGTGTGTGTGTAAGTATGTATATAAGTAAATGTATATATATACATATATGTAGATATATACATACACACACACACACACAAGCAGTTCCTTCGGCAGTTTTGTCACACAGTTCCGTGGCTCAGTATTCATGATATATTCTGCGTTGTGTCTTTTCTGTTATTTATTATCTATGTTATAATGTATTTATCGTTTTGTCTTCGCTGTGTAATGTAGTAAGTATGCGATAATAATCAAATGTTATTATATATATATATTTATATATATTCTTGCATTGTTCATATTCACTCATGCTGAGGATTAGGTTATATTACATGCAATTTATAGATATGTGCATTTGCTTCGTATTTCTATTAAAACAATGTAAATAAGTGCCTATTTCAATTGTGTGATATTATACACTGAAATCGTCCTTTCATATACATAAATATATAAATATGTGATCACTGGCTATGCTGACGAAATCCTCCTCACCTGCAATACTATAAGGCGCATTTTTGGCGAGACGCACAAGCAAGCTGCGGTTTGTTTTCGACCTGCTTCGTCTTGCTAAGTTCGTCCAGGACGGTCCCAACACCTAGCTTGCTAGCGATGTAAACAAACTGCTGCAATAGGTGGTGACTCGTTCTTCTTCGTAGTGGGTGACAGGAGTGGAGAAAAAACAGACTGGACGCTGTTGGTAATAATAATGGATTTAAGAAATCTTTCTTCGCCTCCGTTTTACATCAAGTGAAGAAAATAAGGAAATAACAATACACTCAAGTATCAACAATGGCCGCTCGACTTGTCCAGAGACTCTCTGTTTCTCTCTCCTCTCTATCTTTCTCTCTTGTTCTCTCTCCCTCTCCCTCTCACACCCACCCCATCTCTCTCTCTTTATCTATCTCTCTGTCTCTCATTCTCTCCCTCTATCTCTGTCTCTCATTCTCTTTCTCTTAATCTCTTTTCTCTTCTCTCTCTCTACCTCTCAAACTCTAACTCACTCACTCACTCTCTCTCTCTCTCTCTCTCTCTCTCTCTCTCGCTCTCTCTCTCTCTCTCTCTCTCTCTTTTGTTCACTCTCTCTTTCTCTGTGTGTGTGTGTGCTGTGTGGTGCAGCGGTAGCGATCTCGTCTAGCAATCTTGCTGACGTGCGTTCAAATCCCTCGCCGCCAGTGGATGGTAACCCCGGCTATCCCTTGCACATTGGGGATAACTTAGAAGCAAAATGAAACAGACACTATATCACACCAAGAATATCCATTGTAACAAATGGAATCAAACTAAACTTAATCTCTCTCTCTCTCTCTCCCTCTCTCCTTCCCTCCCTCTCTCTGACTGCCTCGTCTTCTTTCTATTTCCCTTCCTTCCTCCCCCCTTCTCTTTCAGGGGCGTCATTTCCGCCTTTACTTGGGAGGGGGGGGGGGGGGGGGTAAGGATGGCGACCGAACTAAGCACAACCAGTTTCCGGGTCGCTACTCGCTCTCCGAGAATCATTTTTGAAAAATGTACTCCTCTCTCTCTCTCCCCCCCCCCCCCCCCCCCTCCCTCTCTCTTTCTCTTTCACTCATTCACCCACCCCTTTCTGCCAGTGTCACTCATTTGGGTCGATGCGCCTTTGCATGGAAATAAAGACAGGGCATTTCTCTTTAAACACATGTAGCGTAAAGTACATAAATCAGTCAGTACTTATTATCATTATTATTATCATCATCATCATCATCATCATTATCATTATTATTATTATTATTATTAATTTCTGAGCTGACGTGGTTGTTATTTTCATAAAATTGTATCAGTTCCATCCTCGCTCTGAGGAAAGAGCTATGAGGTGGGCCTCTAGTAACGAATTTCAGGCTTGTTTTCAGGCTAAAAGGGCGGAGTTTAAACGATGACGTAAAATAGCCCGACGCGTTACCGAAAGTCTGAACGGCTCTCCCAAGCGTTGTAAAAAAATCTAATGCGTTGGCACAAATTCTGCTCTACCGGATAAATCCTATATATTTTCTAGCAGAAAAATAACTGGATAGGAAAAACAAAAAACATTCACACATTTCAGGGCAAAAAGTTTAAAGGAATGATATCTACTGTTATAAGCAGAATGATGTCTTTCAAACTGCGGGTTTAGAATGAAAATAAAAAAGGCAAATAAAAGTGCTCTTCGGCCATACCTCGGATGGCCATAATTCAGTAGCTAGTATTTATCTTTATTATATTTAGTTTGAAAATGATTGGTTTATTACGAAACCAGATATTTGACCAAAAAGTTCCGTCAAAACAAGAATGAACAAGATGTTTCAAGACTTTTTCAAGAAATCCGGCAAAATGCGCCTCACTGTTACACACACACACACACACACACACACACACACACATATATATATATATATATATATATATCTGTGTGTGTATTTTTTTCTTCATCTCTGTCCTTCGAGAGGTCGTCGCCTTTTGCTATCTCCTTCCACCGTCTGTTGTTGCTCTGAGAGGGAAAACACGTGCTGTCTCCATATCCACCTGCTCAGTCACAACGAGTCAGCGCTATGCATCTATGGACTCATTTAATAACTACATATAATGTGGATATATTTATTTATAAACTTCTGTATATACAGTACATGCACACATATCTGCACACACACACATATTTATATGTATATATATATATATTAATTTAAAGATAAATTAATATTTACACACACACACACACAAACACTGCAACGAGGCTGATGAACGGTCGTGTGCAGAGTCGTGTCTGGCGAGATGCAGAAAACTTGGGTAGCAGTAGACTCCGTGGCCAATAGCAGCAGTTTTATTATTCCGAGAAAATGGTACGTAACACTGGCAGAGATTCTGTCTGTTCGGGATGCTGTGAGCTGTCTTCCTGTTGATCGCAGACGATCCCCTTTTACGCAGGTATATATGGGAAATTGACAAAAGGTTGCAACGTACTAAGACGTAGAAAAGATTTAATAGTAAAACGTTAATAGTGTATGGCAGGAGTGGGAGAGGGATTATGCGAGACACAAGTAAGATAAACAACGGATTATTCAAGAAGAACGCTGGTGGCGCAGGCCTTGCATCAGAGGGTCATGCGGAAAACAGCGAAGGTAAACAGCGAATGGTTCTGGGATGGTGCTGGTAATATAGGCCTTAAACACACATACATATATGTGTTTTGGTCAACAATTCGGATAACAATGTATTCTTTTATTGTGGAATAATGCAGTCTTTTAACTTAACTGTTGGTTAGACAGGCAAGTAAAAGGTCATTAGAGCTGAACGTTGGTGGTTATGGTGTGTGGGCATCGAGAGAGTCACTTGGTGCGAGAGCGAGGTCAGTATATTTGTGTGTATATATATGTCAGTATATGCATATATATATATATATATATATATATATATATATATATATATACTATACACCTAAAATTATATATATATATATATATATATATGATATACACCTAGAATTATATATATGTACATATGTACACACACGTACACGCACGCGCGAGAGAGAGAGAGAGAGAGAGAGACAGAGTGCATTTATATACATGTGCATATATATATATATATATATATATATATATATATATATATAAGAGTTGAGATGGATAGTTTAGCCTAAGAGAAAGAGAAAATCCTAACTTAATGAAGCATACACATACATGCACACACACAGAGGAAAGAGGGAGATATTAACATATATTTCTATATTCTACATATACTATATAACCTTACATGTTTGTCACATACGTATCTTCACATTTATATACATTAGCATATACTCATGATCATTACTTTAGCTGAATGCTCACCCCTTCTAAGCATTGGACATTCCAATGTTGTGTTGTCTCTCCCCTTCTGCAAGAGTTGTGAGCTGCTACAACACTTCCTTGTTAATCACCGGTTGCCACATGCTAAATACGTGACTTATAGCGATCTTTAGACCTTAGGAGATGACAGGCAGACTCCCTGCGGGAAGCCAAGGACAACGCCCTGCGAGGGACAGCTGCGCTCCATCATTACTCACAAAAAAGGAGTCAAGACATCTTGGCTGTCCTTACACCCTAAGCTCGCTTATTCTATACTCTTGTAGGGTCCACCATTCGGGCTTCTACTAACCTATAGTATTCATAATGTTAACAAATTATTTTTTCATCATCCACGCAGCCGCGACCATGCAGGAACATCATCCATGACCTTGCTCCAAGTCAACCGTGCCCCGTCAGCCGTGCATCTCCCCAGCCTCTTCTCGCCTCGCACCACACCCAAGACCCGAATGTGTTGGGAAAAAATCGGTGATCATTTTGTATTAAATACATAATAGCGCCTCCTTTAATTTTTTTTTTTTTTTTTTTTTTTTAATTATTCCGCGTTCAATTGTCAGTTATAGGTATTCATTTGCAGTCTTTAAGTTGCCAGACGAGACTCTCATTCCCGCCTGAAGATACTTTACCTTCAGCGCCGCCGCTTGTACGCATCTTTACGGCCTATAGTGACCTCTCACCTCTGCCTCACCCTAGGCCTCCCACAGTACACTGTACTCTACTGTCTATGGCCCAGTTATCAATATGTTCACGTATTTCTAGCGCCATGATCTCTTATCACGAAGCTTTTTAGTGGTATAAACATATCTAATGTGTTCGCCCGACCATGTGACCATAGAAACCTTATGAAAGCTGTACTGTTCATAGAATGCCTACGTTTACACTTTTTCCATTTTCGTATGTTTAGTAACATTTCATCTACTGTCGTACAAAAACGACCTGTGATCACCTCAAAAACTCAAAGCAGAAGTCACTCAGTCCTCAGCATCGGCTCGGTCAACACCTTAAGCTGCCACAGTATCTAGCCTAGAAGAAACCAGATTTTTTTTTAATCAACTATCAGTCGTAACCATTACACTGCCGCCTGAGGATGCTCTTCCCTCGGCGCCGCTCGGTCGCTCGCATTCTGTGACGCTGAAGTGAACCATAAGAAAACGGAATCATCAAGGGGAGTCCCAAGCAATTCGTGGCAGGGCTGGATGCCTGGACTCTCAACTTGTCGCCACCAGGGACCAC
>NC_061835.1:13123500-13131190 GCF_019202785.1 Penaeus chinensis
TGGCTGCAACTGCTCTCTTCTCTCTGGTTGAGGGTTGGGTTTGTCCAAGTCCCCATGTACTAATCAAACCTCCAGAGAACACAAAACCAGACTCCCTGATCGTTCGAGACATTGGAAGTCTTGTGGTGGCAGCGAGAACCAATATCACACGCAAAGCATATGTTATACATTCAGTCAGATATAGAATGATATTAAGGGAAGTTATATATGTAACTGAAATGTCGGGAGTCACTACAGGGAAGAGACTGGGTGGCTGAGAGAAGTGTGTGGGTTGGGAGAGAGGAGAAGGGGTAAGGGAAGGGGCGGTAGGGGGGGCTGCGATGCCTCTGTTGCCGGGTGAGGGGCGATGACATTTGCTTTAATGCGGTTAAGGAGTGTGTGAAGCTGAGGAGGTGAGAGCCACGGAAATACTTGCATCTTAAAGCTTACATCTCAGATGGAAAGAGCGAGAGAGAAAAATGATAAATAAATAAACAGAGAGATTAGTAGATAGATATCGACTGATAAATATTTAAAGACAAAAAGAGAGAGAAAGACAAAAATGAGTAAAGAGAGAGAGAGAAAGTAGGAAAGCTGAAAGCATTGCATCCTGCCCCCCCCCCCACCCAGACAAAGAGAGAGAGAAAGACAAAAATGAGTAAAGAGAGAGAAATAGAGAGAAGGAGAGCTGAAGGCATTGCATCCTTACCCCCCCCCCCTCCCCCGGCCCATTTAATTGCATACGATTACATACTCGCTTGATGTGAAAGAAGCGCGCGCTGCCACCACCCATTTAACTGACGTATGGAAACGTTCGTATATATGTAAAGAAAACCTGGTGTAGGAAAGTGTAGTAGGAACGGCGAGATAGTGGGTAGGTGTATGTATGTGTGTATGTGTTTACACTATAGAGATACAATGCATCAGACCGACGATAATTTTTTTATACCAATATCATATGATATAACGTTATGGCTAATTCACGCCCGAGGCAAGGGAATGAACAAAGGATTAAACAAAGCTAAGTTGATGCGCAATAAGTGGGCGAGGGGGGGGGGGGGGGCGGAGAATGAGTCTGCGAAATGTAGTCAGGATGCGATGCCTTCAGCTCTCCTCCCTCTCTCTTTCTTTCCATATTCTTTCGTCTTTCTCTCCCTCTTCCCTTTCTATACTTATCAGTCGATATCTGTCTACTAATATATCTCTCTTTGTTTATGTCTATATTTATTTGCACTTCAGTCTTTCTCTCGCTCTTTCCTTCTGAGATGTAAGCTTCTGTTGCATCAAAGCAACATTTGATGCGATCCCTCCTCCTCTTCCTTCCCCTCCTCTGCCTCTTCATTCCCCTCTCCCTCTTCCTCTTCCTTCCTTTCCTCCTTCTCCTCTTCCTTCCCTTCCTCCTCCTCTTCCTCCCCTTCCTCCTCCTCTTTCTTCCCTTCCTCCTCCACTTCCTTCCCTTCCTCCTCATCCTCTTCCTTCCCTTCCTGCTCTTCCTCTTCCTTCCCCTCCTGCTCTTCCTCTTCCTTCTCTTCCTCCTCCTCCTCTTCCTTCCCATCTTCCTCCTCTTCCTTTCCTCCCTCCTCCTCCTCTTCCTTCCCTTCCTCCTCCTCCTCTTCCTTCCCTTCCTCCTCTTCCTCCTCCTATTCCTTCCCTTCTTTCTCCTCTTTCTTCCCCTCTTCCTCTTCCTTCCCTTCCTCCTCCTCTTCTTTCCCTCCCTCCTCCTCCTCTTCCTTCCCTTCCTCCTTCTCCTCTTCCTTCCCTTCCTCCTCCATTTCCTTCCCTTCCTCCTCCTCTTCCTTCCCTCCCTCCTCCTCCTCTTCTTTCCCTTCCTCCTCTTCCTCCCCTTCCTCCTCTTCTTCCTTCCCTCCCTCCTCCTCCTCTTCCTTCCCTTCCTCCTCCACTTCCTTACCTTCCTCCTCCTCTTCCTTCCCTCCCTCCTCCTCCTCTTCCTTCCCTTCCTCCTCCTCTTCCTTCCCTCTCTCCTCCTCCTCTTCCTTCCCTTCCTCCTCCTCTTCCTTCCCTTCTTCCTCCTCCTCTTCCTTCCCTTCCTCCTCCTCCTCTTTCTTCCCTTTCATCCTCTCCTCTTCCTTCCCTTCTTCCTCCTCTTTCTTCGCCTCTTCCTCTTCCTTCCCTTCATCCTCCTCTTCTTTCCCTCCCTCCTCCTCCTCTTCCTTCCCTTCCTCCTTTTCCTCTTCCTTCCCTTCCTCCTTCTCCTCTTCCTTCCCTTCCTCCTCCATTTCCTTCCCTTCCTCCTCCTCTTCCTTCCCTCCCTCCTCCTCCTCTTCCTTCCCTTCCTCCTCTTCCTCTTCCTTCCCTTCCTCCTCCTCTTCCTTCCCTCCCTCCTCCTCCTCTTCCTTCCCTTCCTCCTCCTCTTCCTTCCCTTCCTCCTCCTCTTCCTTCCCTTCCTCCTCCTCTCCTTACCTCCCTCCTCCTCTTCCTTCCCTTCCTCCTCCTCTTCCTTCCCTTCTTCCTCCTCCTCTTCCTTCCCTTTCTCCTCCTCTTCCTTCCTTCCTCCTCCTCCTCTTCCTTCCCTCCCTCCTCCGCTCCTCATCCGTCCCTCCTCCTCCTTTTTTCCTTCCCTCAATCCTCCCTCCTCTTATCCTTCCCTTACTCCCTAATCCTCTTTCTAGTCCCTTCCTTCCACGCCTCTTCTTCATTCTTCCTCCTCTTTCTTCACCTTTTTCCTCTTCAAGGCCCTCATACTCACTATTCTTTCCCTCCCTCCCTACCTTACCTTCCCGTTATTCTTTTCCTCGTCCTTCCCTTGCCGACCTTATCAATTCCTTCCCTTAACCTCCTCCAGTTCCTTCCCTTACTCACCTCCTATGAATTCAAAGCCGCATCCTATCTTCATTCCATGCCTCTCTTTTTGATCCTTTCTTCCCTGCCTCCTCCGCTTCCGTCCCTTCTTCCCCCCCTTCCTTACCGCCTTACTAATCCTCTTTCTTCCATTTTCATCCTCCGTCCCTTCCTTCACTTCTTCCTCCTCTTTCTTCGCCGCGTCCTCTCCCTTCCTACTTCCTCCCTTCTTCCCATCCAATCATCCTCCTCATTCCTTCCCTTCCTCCTTTCCTTTTCCCCTTCCCTTACTCCTTCTCCTCTTCCCTTACTTCCTCCCCCTTTTTCCCTTTCCCCCTTCCCCTCCTCTTCATTCCCTCCCTACGCCTCCTCTGCCTTCCCTTCCGCCTCTTCCTCTTCTGATTCCCTTCCTCCTCCTCTTCCGTCCCTCCCATCTCTCCTCGTCCCTCCCTTCCTCATCTCTTCCTTCCCTTCCTCCTCCTCCTTCCTTCCCTTCCTCCTCCTCTCCTTAACTCCCTCATCCTCCTCGTTGACCTTTGCATTCCTCATCATCTTCATCACTTCTTCCTCTCCTCTGAATTCCCTTTCGCCACATCTTCCCCCCCTTCCTCCTTACGCCTCTTCCTTCCTCCTACCTCCTCCGCTCCTCGACCTACACTACCTCCTCCTTGCCCTTCCATTCTTCATCCTCCCTCGTCCCTTACTACTCACTCCTCTTGTCTTCCTCCTTCCTATCCTCTTCCTTCCATTCTTCCTCAGCTTCTTACAACACCTCTTCCTCTTCCTACATTCCCGTACTCCCTCCTCTTCTTCTGTCTACCTGCTCCTACTCTACTTCCCTTCCTTCATTTCCGCTTCCTTCCCATTCCTACTTCACCTCTTCACTTTTCACTGTACAGCCTCCTTTTACTTCCCTTCATACTCCTCCAGACGCTGCCATTCCCTCCATCCTCCTCCTCTTCCTGCATTATCTATTACTTTACTATACTTACATTCCTACATCCTCCTCTTTCCGTCAGTAGCCTCCTCCTACTCTTCTTCCATTCCGCCTCCTCTTCTTAACTTACTCATCACCTTCCTTAAATGAATTACGACTTCCTCTTTATTCCCTTACGACTCCTATTACTAACTTCCGCATCATACGCTTAATTAACTTCATGCTCACATCCTCTTCGTCCCTTCCTGATCTTAACTTTCCGTCTACTTACCTCCGCATCCTATGCAACATTTACGTACAATTCTTAATACTCGTACTTTCGCACCCATCAGAATCTTACCATTCCATTTCTCTACGCAATCTCACGACAATTAATCCCTTCCTACTCAATATTACTTCACTATGACTAATAGTCTTACCTCTTACACTCTTCCTTCCTTAATATATAATCTTAGGTAAATAAGAACATCCATCATTACTTCAATTCATCCTTATAAGCGGAATTACATGAATACTAATTTTCATTCATTAAAATCAGATGCACCTGACATACCTACATACATAATAGTATTTATCAACGTCCTCCTACCTCTTCCATTCATACCCTTCAGTCCTACTTATTAATACTACATCAAATAATAACATCTTCCTTCCCGTAATCCTCAATATTCCTACAGTCAGATAACTAGTTTCTTCCAGACCTAATAACGATATAACTAACATTCAGAATAAGATTCATTAAATCTCTACATAATCATCTTCATTAACTGAATAATAATAGTCATTCACTTATTCCACTAATCTTATACTTCCCTTCATCCACTAAGATGTAGTAAATTAATTAAAAATAATAGACGTAACTTCTTAATAAGATGGAGAAATAGTTATATTAAGAAATATTACTAATAGGATTTACATAAAGAAGACTCAGAGACGTTAATTAATAATTTGAATATTACGTAAAGAAGAATTATAATGATGAATTACCTTCATAAAATGGTTAAGTACAGTAATAAGAAGAGGAATTAAGTAATAAAGAATAATAATAATTAATTTGATTAACGTCTTAAATATTAATAGTAAGGAAATTAATAATACTAGTAATTAAATAAATCAAACTCACTCTGCATTAAAGTTTAATAACATAATCAATTTAAATTCAGAAGAAGATGAATGAAAGTTAACAGAATATGAAATAAACGAAATAAGAATAGTAATGAAATCATAATAATAGGCATTAACGTAGTAAGAATAATAGGATGTAATTTATAAATAAGGATAGTAAATGAAGAAGAATAATCTTAATTACAAACGAAGAATAAGAATATTAATTAAATTACGAATAAGATATGAAATGAAATTAAATAAGAAGAGTAATGTAATTAATTAATAAATAAGCTTCATTACAGGACGCAGCATAATATGTAGTATGGTTATTTATCACATATGTATTTTGTGTATTTTTTTTAATCTTTTCATATTTTTTTTTTTTGTTTTTTTTTATTTTTGATTTTTTAAAAGATTTTTATATTCTTATTTGGGTTATTATAATTTTTGTATTTATTTATTTTTGTTATTAGTTTATTCTTTGATGGTTGATTACTTTTTCATTTATTATTTTTCACATTTATTTATTTTTCTTCCCGTTCTTACCCTTAATAAATAGACCATAAACCATTCCTCTCACTATTTCCTTCCCTTCTTCTTCACGCTGTATTATAAATAGCCTATTACTTACATTCACTCAGCCGCTTCTTCATAAACGAGCGTCGAGTCCTTCAATGACGGATTGTTACATTTTTAATGAAATTCATAATTACCATCGTACAAGAAATTAAGAATACATGTAATTAATAAGAAGAAGATGAGTAAATAAATCAGAATCATAGATTAAAGTAAGAAATGAATATTAAGGAAATTAATCACATCTTACTCTCCCTAAATCATACTACTATTATTTCAAAGTAATACATATACGTCATTCAAGTCCTACTATATATTTAATATACATCAATTAATACTTACTATATTTAAAGGACGAGAAGAGTACTAACGAAAAGAATAAGATGAATTAAATTAAATTATAAGAGGAAACTTAATTACTAATAATAGTAATTACATATATAATATCATATGCCTTAAACCTTTTGCCCCACGCAAATTTTCCCCTGCCCCACCCCCCGGGGCCGGGGCCGCCGGGGAACCTCCCCGTCCCCCCCGCTTCCCGGTCCCCCCCCTTTCCCGGCCCCCCCAAAACCCCCGTTCCGGAAAGGGTTTCCCGGGGCCCCCCCCCCCCCCCCCCCACTTTAAAAGGGGGATTTTTGGGATGAAAAAAAAAGGGCCAAAAAGACAAATTATTTTTTATATAAAAATCTTTGTTAGAAAACCTTAATTAAACCTTGTTCGTAATCATGATAGTGACGATACGTTTATCAAATGTTCATGTTGAATTTACCGAATATCCCCGTTCCCCTCCGAAAATGTACCACAAGACCCTAACACTGCCCTAAAACGAGAGTCTGCATGACATCTCACTAAAATGGGGGTGTCAGTGCAGTGCAGTGCAATCGGGTCGTCAGACTAAGCCCCAAGCTTTTCTTTCCTTCTCCTCCCCCCTCCCCCCTTTTCGACCACGGCCATAACCATTTCACCCCTCTCCCTCTTTTTCCCCCTTTTCCTTCCCCCCCCTCTCAAAAAAATTATAATTATAAAAAAAATATATAAAAATATCATATAATAATATTTTTCCCCCCCCCCTCTTTTCTCCCCCCCCCCCCTTCCTCCCCTTTTCTCTCTTTTCCCCCCCTTTTCCCCTCCTCCCCTCTCTCTCTTTCTCCCTTCCCCCCCCCTCTTTTTTACCCCTGTTTAACACAACACATATTGCGCTGGTATAAAAATTTTTCGTAATACGAATCCTAACACCCGTCAGAGAGGCCCTAGGTATAAATTCATCTTCTTGTGAAAAGCCGCTGAGAAGCCCCCAGCGAGTACCCCTGGTCAACACTTTTCCGTGACCAAAAAGGACGTCCAGAACGTGTTTGGCAGGGGCCCTGCCCTGGGGTTCTGTGCCTGTTCTCGTGACTCTCTCTCTCACATGCCCGAAAACCATGTTTTCCTTATTAAAAATAATTCCACTGTCCTCAACCGACCCATCGTCTACACCCTGACAATGACGAAATGACCTAAAAAAAACGCTATTCAACCCTTATTTCTCGGAACAATTACCTATTATTCTGTTTTTCAGGGTATAACTATACTTTTTTATCAAAATTTTTTAGAACACTAAGTATGAATCACTAAGTTGTTATCGCTATTTTTATGATTTCAAATGTCTTAATGTTTTTTTGAATACTCACATTTTTTTTTCCTTACACGACTTTTTTGTCTTGAAATACCATAACTCTTCTTACATACAAGATATAAGGTACCCTTTTCCTTCCCAAGAAACCACCATTTTCCATATGTATTTGAATTTATGTTCATTCCCAAATTCATCATGTTTTTCCTTATGAAAGTTTTAAAAAAGAAGTTTGTTTTATGAATTTGACAGTCCCGACAGACCGCTCACCACAGTGACCGGGAGGCGCCCCGCTCTTCCCTGGGGGCCCCCCCCCCTGCCTTTCCTGTCTTTGTATCCCACCTACCCCCTCCCAGAATAAACTATAAAACGCCAATTTTTTTCCCTTTAAGAACCAAGAACAAAAAACCATTTCATAAAAGAAGAGGATAACCCCCACTAATATTTCATCGATGGTGAGATAACAATCGCGACCTAACAATGCATAGCTTTGAAGTAGAAAGTTCTTTGCGTTGTAGCCTGTGTATGTTTATATGTGAGGGGATTTTGAGGGGAACCTCCTGCCGTCGAACGCCCAAAAGCATTCGGAATCAACCGTTAAACCGATATTCTGAAAGTTCCCGCAATACGTATGTATCTAATATTTTTAAAACTCTTTTTAAGAATAAATCTCTCCC
>NC_061835.1:13131290-13136290 GCF_019202785.1 Penaeus chinensis
TCGATTTGTTGGCAATATATAAATAGTAATAATAAAAAATCAAATGATAATAATGATAATGACAATACTACAGTTTTACTGCTAATAATAACAGTGATAACAATAAGCAGAAGGAGTAGAAAACAACGATGATAATAATAATGATAATACTAACAATACATTAATAATAATAATAGTGGTAATAATAAAAATAATAGTAATAACATCAACAACACCAAAACAACAACAGCAACAACAACAACAATAATAGTAATAATAATAAAAACAATATCAATAATAACAATGGCATTAACAATAATAGTAATAAAACATCAACAACAACAATAATTAATGGAATAACAACTTTCGCTTCCTTTCAAAGAGTAAGAGAGAGAGAGAGAGAGAGAGAGCGAGCGAGTGACAGACGCCAACAAGCTGGTGCATGTTTTCTGGTGCTTCCGGTGCTTCTCTTGAGAGAGAGAGAGAGAGAGAGAGAGAGAAAGAGAGAGAGAGAGAGAGAGAGGGGGGGGGAGGGAGGGAGAGAGAGGGGGGGAGAGAGAGAGAGAGAGAGAGAGAGATTGAGAGAGAGAGAGAAAGATTGAGAGAGAGAGAGAGAGGGGGGGGGAGAGAGAGAGAGATTGAGAGAGAGGGGGGGGAGAGAGAGAGAGATTGAGAGAGAGAGAGATTGAGAGAGAGAGAGAGAGATTGAGAGAGAGAGCGAGAGAGAGAGAGAGAAGGCTAGCTGTGCTACCTGTACACTCCCTCTCTTTCTCTCTATCTCACACAAACACATAATCATATATCATACATACATATATACATTTACATAAATATAAGTGTTTCTCATATCATATATACATACATACATGTGTGTGTGCCTACATACCTATTCACATACACATATACTGCGCGTGTGTATGTGTCTCTGCATTTGCAAAAACATACACTAGAGATCTCTCTTTCTTCTGTTCTTTGTGCGTCCTATGCTTGCATTTCTCATTCCACTGTATGTAGTATTTTAAAATCTATCCCATGAAAAAGTTATTGGTAAAGTTCATAACTGCTTGCGTTTAGTTCGCATGTTGAACTGCGTTATTCTACAAAATGTCCTCTTCATTGAGTCGTCCACATTTGTCCGAGTACAAGGTATGGTCTGGCGGGAAAACTTCACCAAAGACTGCGGTCTGTCTCCTCCCGCCTGGTCTAGTCCCCGACCCTCATGCACATGCAGACACATTCAGCAAACACATATATATTAAATTTAATTAAATTTTAAAACATAATTATCATTATTGATGAAGTGTATCTAATTTTAATATATACCACAACTGATGACTAATAAAGAAAAGCATTTTGAATTTTATATAAAAGTCTAGATATCAAATAGGAAAGGCATCAGTGTTATCGTCATAATAATTAAAAAAAACATATTTTAAAAGACGTATGTAATTCATAAAAGCATGTAAGACTTTGAACGTAGTCATAACTAAACAAATGCAATCACATGAAATCACATACAGACATACATACATACATGCATATATAGAGACACATACAGACATATATATATATATATATATATATATAGAGAGAGAGAGAGAGAGAGAGAGAGAGAGAGAGAGAGAGAGAGAGAGAGAGAGAGAGAGAGAGAGAGAGACTATACATACAACATATCAGTACACTATACATTATGTACAGGAAGCAGTTTAGGAGGCAAAGCCAATCTCATATCATCACTGCAAAATGTGCAAGACGCTCAAGTCGTATAAATTTACACATTACTTACTTTGTTGCTTGAAAACTGTACCCTATCAATCAAACAACACTTTTTTTTCTTTTTTTTTTTTATCTTACCAACTAGATGATATAATGTAAGCACAATGGCACAGCCCTTTAGGCATATACAGCTAGTGTCTGATTGGCAGCCTTTTACATAAATAGAGGCATAGCCATTTTACATAGCTTTTTGTAGGGCATGCACACTGCTCTGTAAATAGATTTCTATTTTTTATCAAATCAAATTATCTCTCTCTCTCTCTTCCCCCCCCCCCCTCTCTCTCCCTCCCTTCCTCTTTAGCATAGGCTATATGGTTAAGTAATTCTCGCAAGTATCGCTTTGATTTTATCATTTTCCTTCCCCTAACCTACGCATAGTAATTATGAAACCTCTCTGTACAGTGGCAATATAATTTAATGATAGGAATGGGAATGAGTTCGTGCACTTTATCGCGTGTGAAATGATCGAGAATTTATGAATAGATTAATAAAAAAGAGAATTTTTGAGTGGTATAATAATGACAACAACAACAACAACAATGATAATAATAAACATTTCAAGAATGTGTGTGCTTAACTAGTAATTCCCCGATTGGGGTTTCATCGGGACGTCGGGTCGAGTGAGATCGTGCTGATGGTGATATGCTGATTAGCTCATTATCCATACCAAATCCAGGAGGAGGATTAGCCAATCCCCCTGCATCGGATTGGGAATATCTATCGTCGGATTCTGTATGATGCGGAGGAGGATTAGCCAATCCCCAGCATCGGATTGGGAAAATCTATCGTCGGATTCTGTATGATGCGGAGGAGGATTAGCCAATCCCCAGCATCAGACTGGGAAAATTTCACGTCGGATTCTGCATGATGCGAAGGAGGATTAGCCAATCCCCCTGCATACTACTACTGAAATTGATACTGAATGATACTACTGCACAGGTACTGAATAATTCTCTCTCTGATCGGCTGGGTTTCCACGCGATGCCGCTTCGATGTCGACGTCAGGAAGGACTTCTGTCTCTTGAGGGTCGAAAGCGAGGTTCTTGCGGCCCGCGTCGACGGAGGGATTCTGGGCCTATTTAGTTATTTATTCAGTTATCATTTTTGTTGTTATTAGGAATTATTATTATTATTGTTATTATTATGAACAACTGTTTCTTTTGTTTTTATTGTGAATTATTGTTATTGTTATTATTATTATAGTTATTATGGATTAGTATTATTTTATTGTGAATTATTATTATAGTTATTATGGATTAGTATTATTTTATTGTGAATTATTATTATTGCTACCATAATTATTGTTGTTTGTTGTTGTTATTCTTATTTATTATTTATTTGCTATTTATTAATCATATTTATGGGGGGTGGGGGGGGGGCCGAGAGAGCTAACCTAACTACAATCAGCGTGAGTTACAGTTAACGCGATCGAATCCAGACTCAGCATTTGTACTGTGAAAACTGCTTCCTCGTAAGATGGCAGTTTGTCCACCAAGTCGTCGTATTTTGGAGGGAGGTCCTCAGTAGTCGGCTATAAAGAGAAGCAAACCGCACTTTCAATGTCAAAATCGTTAACTACTTACCTTACACTTCCTACCTTCGTTAAGTGTCCAATAACTTCATTTCGAGCTATTGATATGAAGTTTATTCTGTAAATGGAGCACATATTATATCCAGTATGAAATTAGTCTCATTATTACTAATGTTCGAAGGAAAAATAAATGGGTTGACGGCACTCCTCACCAAAACCGAGCATATTTATGCCTACTTTCTGTTATGATGCGCCATGTACGACCGTAAGGTGTGCATGCTAGCCATCATTAACTAAGGTTAATGATTCCGGTTATTGATTACGTCATTGGTTACGTCATTGATTACGTTATTAACCTACTTTCACACTCATGTACGTACGTCCATCCATAGTCTACTTATATATATATATATGTGTGTGTGTGTGTGTGTATGTATAACTGTTATGCAGATATCACGTATTTAGCATGTGGCAACCGGTGATTAACAGGGAAGTGTCACAGCAATACATAGCTCTTGCAGAAGAGGAACGACAGCACAGCATTGACATGTCTAGAATGGTGAGAAGAGATGGACAGTCAGCTAAAGCATGATCACAAAATGTATATGTATGTGTGAAGATACGTATGTGACAAACATGATGGTCCCCAGGGATGCCGAGACTGCAATATTCTCGGGCTTCAGAACTATGTGAACGGGCGGCGCTGAAGGAAATCTGTCTTCAGGCGGCGTTGTAGTGACCAGCAAGGCTTGATTATAGTGTCAGACTTTGACACTTTTCACTGGTTAATTTCCATTTACTGAAATATGCCGACGGAGCGGGCCGAGCGGTAAGCACTCTCCGAGGGTACGGTGGGTTTGGGATAAATATTGTTTATGGAATTTACATACATCCATCATTATTTCAACATATGTCGAGCCCTTTTGGTTCCCAGTGTTACTTTAAGTGTACACAACGGGGTTTTACAACTGTACCGCGAAGGTTTAAACTTAACACTCCCCGTGACGAAAATCAAAAGGAGCCTGGCCACAACTAATATTTAATAAAAGAGCTTGGATATATACATAAGTGATAAAAATATAGCAAAGCCGGCATATACTGCTGGTGCACACATAACTTATCTTACAAAAGGGGTGCCTCGAATCCTCCGTCCGTCACCGTAAAACACCATAAGGTTAAACAAAGAACAAGGTTCGACTACGGCCTCTCTCTATGCTTGCAATAAGGGTTCTCCTAAGCAAGCAGTCTTCCGCAAATGATCTCTGGCTTACTGCTAGAATACCCCTCGTTTTTAGACAATTGACCCGTGGATTGGGAGAGAGAGAGTACCTGTAGCCTGGGCCGTGCTAGCGTGACTCCCTTGTCTATCTCCCATTCCTCTATCATCCTCTTAGAGGCGGGAACAAGCAGTTATGTGCTTGGAGTACTAGAGGCTTATAATACAAAATCTTTTTTTTTTTATCAACAGTTTTAGGGCATTAATATCAAGGTATAAAACAGGTATACAAACGAAACAAAATATATACATTCATATTATCTACAAAAATATAAAATAAAACGTTGTAACGTCCATGGGGGTTGTCCACGGTGGTGGTCCCTGGTGGCGACAAGTGGAGAGTCCAGGCATCCAGCCCTGCCACGAATTGCTTGGGACTCCCCTTGATGATTCCGTTTTCTTATAGTTCACTTCAGCGTCACAGAATGCGAGCGACCG
>NC_061835.1:13141290-13153790 GCF_019202785.1 Penaeus chinensis
GTAGGTAGATGTTGTCTGTGGGTGAGCTGTGCTGAAGACAGTCAATGGCTGCCCTGGAGTCTGTGTGTATGACCACGTGTCCTTCCCTTAGGGACGCGTGGCCTAGGGCTCCCATGATTGCAACTGCCTCTGCCTGTAGCGAGGAGGCGTTGTCTGTTACCCTCATGGATCGCGTGGCATCCCTAGCTGCAAAGCCGGCGCCTGCAGTGTGGCTCAAGGGATCGACCGATCCATCCGTGTAGTATGTTCTACTATCCGGAGGAGTGATGGCTGCAATGACCCTGTGGGCTTCTGCCTTTAGGCTAGGCATGGGGTATAGGCTCTTTTTCGTTGACAGGTTCATTATGTTGAACTCTATCAGGCTCAGTGCCCACGGCGGGGCTTCGGCAAAGTCGGGGTGGGGGGAGTCCATGCCCTTAGCAAGAAGCTGTTCTTTGAGCTGATGGCGTATCAACACCCTGGCTGTATGAGACAGCCAGGAGTTGTTTGCAACGAGCTCGTTGTCTTGTTCGAGGCATCTGACTAATTTTTGTCTTAGGCTTGTGTTCCTGGGAGCCTGGATGACCTTTGACAGAAATTGTGTTGCCGTTAGATCGATTCGTGAGTCCAGGGGGAGAAGGTTTGCCTCCATCAGGAGGTTGAGGACCTTCGTCCACCTCGGGGCACCCAGAATGATCCTGGCAGCTTCATTTTGGACTGTTTCTAATTTGTCTGTGTGCTTTTTCTTTGCAGCAATTAGAGCGACTGAGGCATAGTCCACAATGGGCCGGACAGCATGTACATAGAATGATCTTAGTACTTTGTGTCTGGCCCCTATGCATCTCCCAGTCATTGCTCTCATGACAGACAGTCTTGCTTTGGTTCGGTCAACCAGGTACTGGACCTCCTTATGGAAGGAGAGGGTCCGGTCTATCCTTACCCCAAGGTATAGGTAGTCCTTGACCCATTCTAATTCCACTCCCTGGATTTTCAGTCTTGTGCCTCGAACTCTCTGTCTTAAAGCCATGGCTTTGGATTTGGCAGCAGAGATCTTTAGTCCCGTCCTACAACACTCCTCTGACACGAGGTCCAGACAACGCTGGGCTTTATTCTGGCTGCGTGGTCCAGTGGAGGTGATAGCGAGATCGTCTGCATACGAGATGATCTGGCACCCCACTGGGAGGTTTATGTTGAGGATACAGGACATTAAAGTGTTGAATAGGGCTGGACTGAGAACCCCACCCTGTGGCGTTCCATTTTCGAGCGGCATGTGCTGCGATAGGTGACCCTGGAATTTGACATTGGCAGTCCTGTTCCTGAAGTAGTCACCTATCCAAGCCAAGAGCTTTCCTCTGATTCCCTTCTGGATCAGGCTTTCCTGAATGGCAAGCGGACTTGCCAGTTCAAAAGCCTTCTCCAGGTCAAGGAATACCACCACAGCTGGGCCCTTGCTGATTGTGCTTAAGAGCGTGGCTAAGCTGTGTGCTGTGCCCATGCCCCTTGTGAACCCGTGAAGGTGTTCGTGCGGGGGTCCCGTTTTCCATTGAAGCCGGTTTAGTACCATCCTCTCAGCCGTCTTGGCCAGGCAGCTGAGCAGAGAGATGGGGCGGTACTTCCCCGGCTCCTTTGGTTTTGGGACGGGAACTATGGTAGCCCTCTTCCAACTCTGGGGTAGAGTGGAAGTTTCCCAGGACTTGTTGATGAGTTGCAAGAGTGCACGCTCACCTGCTAGTCCTAGGTGGGAGATAATGGGGTACGAGATCCCATCAGAGCCCGGGGCTGTGTTGGAACTGGTTTTATAGGCTTTCCTTAGTTCCCTCAGAGAAAAGATAACGTCTGAGTTATCGGGTTCGGCTGCCCTTTCTCTGATCTGAGCGTGTCTGTCTGGCTGTAGACGCTCTTGTCTTGCCCTCAGCTCGGCTGGCAGACTGTTGCTGCTCGTTCTCGCAGAGAACTCGTGCGCCAGTCTGTTAGCCTCTGCTTGGGGGTCGTGATGGGTGCACCTCGGGGCTGAGCGGCTGGTAGCTCGCTTGACCCGTTGCCACAGCTCTGAAAGGGTGGTTTGGTGGTCGAAGGACTCACACCATTCCAGCCACTTTACCTGCCTGACTCTGTTGGCAGTTTCCTTGGCATCCGTGACAGCTTCCCTTAGGAGGGATAGGTTGTCAGGGGTTCTTTGCCTTCGGAATAGTTTTCGGCACATGTTCACCCTGTGGTTGACCTCCCTGATCTCGTCATTGAAGTACCAGGCGTCTTTGTGACTTCTGGACCCAGGCCGAGTTTTGGGTATGGTCTGTGAGGCTGCTTCATTAATGGCGTTTAGCAGGCTGGCTTCGAGCACTTCCACATTTTCGCTTTGTGGGGGATTGTTGCATCTCAGACAGAGGGCCAAGGCGTTTTGAAACGCCTGCCAGTTGGCCTTGTCTGTTTTCCATCTTGGATTTGGTCTTAGGATTTCGGCTGGGCCAGCTTCCATGAGGGTAGTTATAGTGCCGTAATGGTCACTTGTGACGGTCTCATCGACACACCAGCCAATCCTCCCCACCAGAGTCGCAGTGGCCAGGGTGAGGTCTAGGACCCCTCCTCTGACATGCGTTGGCTCTTGGGTGTTGAGGAGAGCGATCTCAGGGAATGTCTCTAGCACGTCGGCTATGTGATAGCCGGCCGCATCCGGTGCCCGGCAGGGAGCCAGGATGGGGTGGTGTGCATTGAAGTCTCCCCCTATGATCACTCGGTCGTGTGCAGCAGAAGCACAGACCTGGCTAATGTCTAAGCTTTTACAGCGTGGCCGGCTGTACACATTGTACAGTTTGAGGGGCCCCCCGGCCAGGTGAACCTCGACGGCAAGGGATTCAACATCATCTCCACAGTGCGATGCATCGGCTATTGCGGAGCAGGGGATTGTTGCTCTCACAAGGGTGATCAAGCCTCTCTTGCCAGGTGTTCGTGGCAGTGTGAAGGCATGGTACCCTGAGAAGCGAACAGTGTCCACTGTTAATGTCTCCTGGAGCATGACAATGTCAATGTTCCTTGATCGCACTACTGCTTGGAGAAAAGCGTTCTTTGCAGAGAAGCTATTGATGTTCCACTGTAGGATGCTTAGATGGTGTGTCATGATGTTACTCAGTGATAGTTACATCAGAGACATCGTCGGAGTCTGACAACTCCATTGCGAGGTCCTCGCTAGTTGAGGGCTCCTCGTCTGTTGTCAGGCTATCCTTGGGTCCACTGGGGGGTGGAGAGCCTTTGGTAGCTCTGACTTTGGTTGGTTCGGCTTTTCTCTCAGGCTTTTTCTTGGCTGGCCTTGCTGGCCTTGCCTGGGCAAGGTCAGCGTGATCTGGCTCTGGCTGCACAGATTCAGCCTGTTTTGGCTCTGCCTGTGAAGGCATGGCCTGGTTTGGAGTGGGGAGGGGAGTCTCGTCCTGGGGTGAGGGTGAGGCTGGTTTTTCTCTAGCCAGCTTTCTTCCCTTCAGGGCTGCGACAGTCTGGGTCATTGCCGTCATGGCGACCGAAACTGCCTTCTCGGCCTCCTCACTCGACCTCCCCAGGGCTGTTGCTACTGCTGTGACAACAGCAGTTAACAGGAGAGTCATATCGTCCTCGTCAAAGAGGAGATGATCATCTGTTGGGGAGGTTTTTGTGGTGCTCTTAGAAACTTTTTTCTTTAGTTTCTTTTTCTGCACCTTTGGCATTGTCGGAAACTCCTTTTTGTTGGAGACATCCGGTGTCGGCTGGGGGGCGGCTTCCTTCCTCTTAGGAGGTCGGGGGGCCTTTTCGCTTTTGTTCCTTCCCCAGACATGGGTGCCCGGTGGGGCAGGAACAAAGTCTGATCGGTTTTGAGCAACCTCTTGTCGCCTGAGGGCCGCCTTTTTCCTGACAGAGCAAGTCAGGCTCCAGGCATGATGCTTCTTGGCACAGTTGGGACATTTGGCTGTTGTGTCCCTCTTTTCCTCTTTGTATGCCTTGAGGCATACCTCTGTGTTGTGTGCCTTGCTACAGACACCACATTTAGGCTTGGCTGTACAGTTAGCCTTGTGGTGACCGTATTTCTGGCACTTGAAACACCGAAGTGGTTCTGGCACATACGTTCGAAGGTTGTAGGTGCCCCAGTTACCCAGATCAAGGGTAGTGGTTGGGGCACCTTTCATGGTCACCAGGACTTGCCTGGTTGGGGTCTTCCCCTTCGACATTCGGGAAGCCTGCACGACCTGTGGGTGTGAAGCGATCAGCTCCACATCGTACGAGACTGAGAAGCCAAGTAGCACCATCTTGGTTCTCTTTTTCTCGGGAATTAGTGGGGAAAGACTCACTTTTCTCCCATCAGTTAGCTCCTTCGTTTCCCGGAGGAAATTTAAGGTAGCTTGATCTTTGGGCATTATGATCATGCCCTGATCTCGGGCGACCCGGATCGACAACCGGATTTTCCGTTGCAACTCCAATGCCCTGACCAATTGGTAGGCATTGTCGAAGCCTTCGGGTTTAGCTGGCACTTTGAACTGGGTGAAGCGTTTAGGGGGTCCCGACTCTTCATCAGAGTCGGTATCCGGCCTCGGACGCTTCGGCCCGCCCTTTCGGCTTTCGGGCTTGTTTGAGGAGGCAGGAGCTGATGCGGCTGGTTCAGCCTGCTCTCCCCTCTCAGTCGGGGAGGCCGTCTGTGAACTCAGGGGCCTCCCTGGCTTAGCTGCTGGCCTGGAGAGGCCAGCTCGCGAGTCAAGATCTTTGACTATTCGGTGGACAGACCCATTGGCTTCGGTCTTGTCCACCTTAGCAGCAGGGGTGACAGTGTCATCCTGTGCTTGGGGCTTTCTTTTGCCACCGGAAGGCGCATATGCCTTCATGGTGACTACCGTGGTCTGGGCCTTGCGCGGTTCGTCAACTGTAAGTTCAGTCTGTGGGGGGTGTTTGATTGTTTTTTCCATGAATTGGTAAGTGCTTCATCCTCTCACGCCCCCACCCACCACGGAGTCCAACAAGGGGAAGCTGAGTGTCAGAACCAGTGTCTAACAGCAACAGGAGTGATGAGAGGATATACGCAGCCAATAGCCATTGTGACGGCACTCACGGACCATTGTGAGTGCCAATGGCGGCATGACTGCTTGACCCTAGCCTCCCGGGGGAGACCAGCCGATTGACCGTGACCGGGCCGGGATCAGGCCGCCTGTCTTGCTGGAATAGAGGACCAAAGAGGCGTGTTGCTAGCCGCAGGGCGTACTCGTTCACGGCATCGCTCAACCTCCAGGACTCCCGTCTCCACAGCGCACAAGGCTGCCACGCACGGCAAACGCGTGGGTAGGTGTAAACCCCTGGGGAGAGACCAGAGGGGATGCCCTTCCACCTACGAGACATCATTGTTTGGAGCCTTTTTGCTCAGCCCTCTGAGGCAGCCACCCAAAGGTTGCTTCACCGCAGTGAGGGAAGAGGAGTCTTGCACTTTTACCAGGCAGTTCCCTTCATCCCTCTGAAGCAACCACCCAAAGGTTGTTTCACCTCAGTGAGGAAGGAAAGGACCTGTGTCTTTTCAAAGTAGTTCCCCCTTCCCTCTAAAACAGCCACCCAAAGGTTGTTTCACCTCAGTGAGGGAAGGGAGGTTTTGCGTTCTTGTCAGGCACTTCCTTTCGTTCCCCTGAAGCAACCACCCAAAGGTTGTTTCACCTCAGTGAGGAAGGAAAGGACCTGTGTCTTATCGAAGTGGTTCACCCTTCCCTCTAAAACAGCCACCCAAAGGCTGTTTCACCTCAGTGAGGGAAGGGAGGTTTTGCGTTCTTGCCAGGCAGTTCCTTACATTCCTCTGAAGCAACCACCCAAAGGTTGTTTCACCTCAGTGAGGAAGGAAAGGACCTGTGTCTTTTCAAAGTGTTTCCCCCTTCCCTCTGAAGCAGCCATCCAAAGGCTGTTTCACCTCAGTGAGGGAAGGGGGGTTTTGTCCTTTTTGTCAGCTGGTTCCTTTCATCCCTCTGAAGCAACCATCCAAAGGTTGTTTCACCTCAGTGAGGGGGGGGCGGTACTCGAAAACCATTCCGGACGTCTAGACGGGAGCGGTCGCCTGTGTGAAGGGCAGGGCCACAAACCGACCGAGAAGCGGGGCGGCACGGGGAATGGTTACCCCGGCGGCCCCCGGCCGGCTGCGTGGCGCGAGCCCGCGACCTTTGCCGTGCCCGGGTGGACGAACTCAGCAAGACGAAGCAGGTCGAAAACAAACCGCAGCTTGCTTGTGCGTCTCGCCAAAAATGCGCCTATGGTATTGCAGGTGAGGAGGATTTCGTCAGCATAGCCAGTGATCACATATTTATATATTTATGTATGTGAAAGGACGATTTCAGTGTATAATATCACAAAATTGAAATAGGCACTTATTTACATTGTTTTAATAGAAATTAAAACAATGTAAATAAGTGCCTATTTCAATTTTGTGATATTATACACTGAAATTGCATGTAATAATAACCTAATCCTCAGCATGAGTGAATATGAACAATGCAAGAATATATATATATATATATATATATATATATATATATATGAAATAATAACATTTGATTATTATCGCATACATACAACATTACACCACGAAGACAAAACGATAAATACATTATAACATGGATAATAAATAACAGAAAAGACACAACGCAGAATTATATCATGAATTCTGAGCCACGGAATTGTGTGACAAAACTGCCGAAGAAACTGCTTGTGTGTGTGTGTGTGTGTGTAAAAGTATGTATATATATATATATGCATATATATGTATATATATACATTTACTTATATACATACACACACATACACACACAAATGCAATCTGTAAGCAATACATAGCAAAACTGCTACATATATATGTATATATATGCATTTATATATATGTATATATATGCATTTATATATATGTATATATATGCATATATACATTATAAGGGCATTGATAATGGTGATGATGAAAATGGTAATTATGATAATGATGATGATGATGATAATAAGAATAATAACACACATTTATATATAATATATATATATATATATATGGACACACGCGCGCACACTCACCCATTCATACCCACACACACACATATGTAACCAAGCTATATAATATTACTATATTCTACATATTTTGTGTAACCTTACATGTTTGTCACATACGTATCTTCACATATACATATACAGATGCATTTACTCAGGATCATTGCTTTAACTAAATGCTCACCCCTTCCTACCACATTAGACATTCCAGTGTTGTGCTGTCTTTCCCCTTCCGCAAGAGCTATGTGCTGCTACAACACTTCCTTGTTAATCACCGGTTGCTACATGCTAAATACGTGACTTATAGCGATCCTTAGACCTTAGGAGATGACAGGCCGACTCCCAAAGAGCAACACCCCGCTGGGAGGGACAGCTGCACTCCCTCATTACTCACAATAAAGGAGTATACTGTGTACATAAGCACTAGACACTATGGCTCCCACGTGGCTCGCTGGCTGCCACGCTGGCGTGTCCACGCGGTGGGCAAGGGGCCGCACACAAGCGTGACCCGCTGCGCGTGGCAGATAATAATAACTGCGCACTCTCTCTGACCCAGATCAGAGAGAGTCCCTGCCCCGCGCTAGTCTGGTTAAGACCGGCTGCCGAGCCCCCCCCCCCCCCCCTGGGCTGACCGCGCACCCAGCACTACGCCTTACCAAGACTTGTATTGTGTGATCTGTATCCGTGTGCTTACGCACTCTTCTCAATAAAGAGCTGTAACAAATCTGGTAGCAGCGGTGTAGTTGCGTCCTTTTAGTACGCAATAGGGACTCATAGTCTCCGAAATCCGCTCGACCATCCCTACCCGGAGCTAGCAGAGTCAATATTGACCGTGAGACACCCGTGACGTCCGTGTTTTACCATAACTGGTGTGTGAGCGTACTTGCGCGGAACAGCAAAGGTCGCGGGCTCGCGCCACGCAACCGGCCGGGGGCCGCCGGGGTAACCATTCCCCGTGCCGCCCCGCTTCTCGGTCGGTTTGTGGCCCTGCCCTTCACACAGGCGACCGCTCCCGTCTAGACGTCCAGAATGGTTTCCGAGTGCCGCCCCCCCCCCCCTCACTGAGGTGAAACAACCTTTGGATGGTTGCTTCAGAGGGATGAAAGTAACCAGCTGGCTAAAGGACAAAACCCCCCTTCCCTCACTGGGGTGAAACAGCCTTTGGGTGGTTGCTTCAGAGGAATGTAAGGAACTGCCTGGCAAGAACGCAAAACCTCCCTTCCCTCACTGAGGTGAAACAGCCTTTGGGTGGCTATTTTATAGGGAAGGGGGAACTACTTTGAAAAGACACAGGTCCTTTCCTTCCTCACTGAGGTGAAACAACCTTTGGGTGGTTGCTTAAGGGGAACGAAAGGAAGTGCTTGACAAGAACCTCCCTTCCCTCACTGAGGTGAAACAGCCTTTGGGTGGCTGTTTCAGAGGAAAGGGGGAACTACTTTGAAAAGACACAGGTCCTTTCCTTCCTCACTGAGGTGAAACAACCTTTGGGTGGTTGCTTCAGAGGGATGAAAGGAACTGCCTGGTAAAAGTGCAAGACTCCTCTTCCCTCACTGCAGTGAAGCAACCTTTGGGTGGCTGCCTCAGAGGGCTGAGCAAAAGGGCTCCAAACAATGGGAGTCCTGGAGGTTGAGCGATGCCGTGAACGAGTACGCCCTGCGGCTAGCAACACGCCTCTTTGGTCCTCTATTCCAGCAAGACAGGCGGCCTGATCCCGGCCCGGTCACGGTCAATCGGCTGGTCTCCCCCGGGAGGCTAGGGTCAAGCAGTCATGCCGCCATTGGCACTCACAATGGTCCGTGAGCGCCGTCGCAATGGCTATTGGCTGCGTATATCCTCTCATCACTCCTGTTGCTGTTAGACACTGGTTCTGTTACTCAGCTTCTCCGTGGTGGGTGGGGGCGTGAGAGGATGAAGCACTTACCAATTTATGGATAACTCAAACAAACACCCCCCACAGACTGATAAAAATGTTGACGAACCGTGCAAGGCCCAGACCACGGCAGTCACCATGAAGGCATTTATACGGATGTGTTTAATAAGTATACAGATACATACGTGTCGATGAATTTACACTTAACAGAGAGAATAGAGAAAAATAGAGTTACTCCACTATCTGTGCCATTAAATTAAGATACTATTAATATGAGAATGAGGTATTTATTAATTGTATATATATATATTTTTTTTTTTAATATTACCGTTTTAAGTTTATTATGCTTTAAAAGCTATCATATAGCACATAGGTAAAAAGGACTGATGACTCACATATTTTTATATCATAATTTAGCAGATAAATGTGATGAAATTGATATTTAACGGGAGATAAGACTAAAACTAAAAAAATGGAGACTAAAGGTCTTATATTATAAATTAAATCGAAAAAACTGCAAAACAGCTACCGAGTCGGCCAACCAGAACCAGCAATTGAATAATCAAGTTTATAATCAAGTGGCCTATTGCTGCCTTTCTGCATAGCTGCCGACCTGGGTGACCTCTGACCTCGAGAGGGGGACGTTATCTCCTTGGAGAATACTCGTGAACCGCAAAACGCGAGCAAGTGTCAACAAACACCTGTTAACTTTTCCCGAAATCAAAAAGGGTTTATTCTGGTCTCGATCCTCTGAGGTGCGTATCTACGAACGTTATCAAACAGTCAAAATCGTCGGAGACAGCGAAAATGACTCAGATTCCGTTGTGTCTCAACCCTGTCTCAAACGTAAGGCGGGACGAGAGAGTCATTTGATATGTTTTGCAGACTGAACTAAAAACACCCATTATACCGAAAAGTTAAAATGTGCATTTCAAAACACCTTCTTTGGAGACTCGCATAGACTCATCTCTAAAAAACTCAAAGCGCCTACTACAAGCATAAATCCACATTTACAGTATGTGTGTGTGTTTGTGTATTGGGTATGCATTTTTTAGTACACGTGCATGTGTATGTGTATGTATTTGAATGCGTGTTAGCACGTCCGACCGTGTGCATGTATCTATATTTGTCTTTGTGGATACCGATAAACTTGATTTCTAAGAGTTGAGAAAAGACTAGAAAAAGACAACGAATTAGGAAAGAAAATGTAAAAGCAAATATTCTACTATCAAGAGAAATCCCAAATATTAAAAAAATGGTAAAGTCAAGTGCGGCCTACGATTTGACCCGATGGGGCCCGGACACTTGTAAAAGCATCGGCGTCGACATTCTAAAAAAAAAAAAAAAATAATAATAATAATAATAATAATAATTATAATAATATTGAAAAAAAAATAAAACAAAGTAAATAAACTGTGTAAATATGGCCAGTAAATAATGGATGACAATAGCGTCTGCGGTTTTCATAAAGTTTTATGCATACATAAAAAGTAAAACTATATATTTCTTAATTTCTTCAGCAATTGTTTTAGAAAATAGCAATTTAAGTAACATTTCATTAATTTATGTTGGAGCCAAAATTAATATATAACATTACTGATGACCAAATAACGAAAATAAAATGGTTTTATATAAAAAAAAGGTCTAGGTATTAAGAACGCTGTTAAATTATATTATGCAAATCATAATGACAAACAATTACTAATCATTGCAACATTCACAATAGCAGAAGAAATAGTTTATTTGACAGATTTTACTGACAGAATAATTATGGTGATTGCAACAAATTACGGAAAGTGGGAACGGAAAATGCAAACAAGCATGCAAATAAAAATGATGAACCTTTCGGTAATTATGATGATATACTAACTTTACTCAATTATGTATAGACAATACAGACACAGTGCAATCGAAAAGACTTATGAACAGCAAACAAGAAATAGTGAGACGTGGAATTATCATGAACTTTGGGTTTCAGAGAAGTGCTGAATATTGGCTTCATGATTGCAAGTCGTCAGTAACAATGGATGAAAATGTTGCATTCAATAGGAAGTTTGTATTGCGTTATTTTATTCTCATATCTTACTATGTAATTTTACGTGTGTAAATTCCAACACAACATGCCTTTTCGTTGTTACGTAATTTAATTTTATTTGTATATCAGACCAGGTTAGACTTGTAACATTGTCAAAAAGTATTTTTTTCAACAAAACAGCTACGAAAGGGGGACGCTATCTCCTTGGAGAACACTTGTGAACCGCCAAACACGAGCAAGCGTCAACAAACACCTGTTAACTTTTCCCGAAGTCACAGAGGGTTTACTCTGGTCTTGATCTTGGGTACTGCAACGTTCAAATCAGAGACGATGTCGCCAAGATCTAAAGAAATATTTCAGAATGAGGGTTTTTTATATTTCTAACTCCGTTTCAGACACGACTCAGCTCAATATAGTATGTAAATTAGGTAGTTCTCTATTGCACATGTCAATGATAACTAAAGGGTCATTATTCAAAGAAAGCGTATATTTAACATAGATAAAAAAAAAAAAAAATCAAACAAGCGTTACTCTTTACGTAATAATTGTCATTTCAATTTATTCTTATCGTCAGTTTTTTTTTTTTTTTTTATTCGTTATTATGTTTCTTCTTTTGTTAGCCCTTCATTTTTTTTTTTTTTTTTTTTTTTTTTTTTTTTTGGTGGGGTGTATTTTTTGTTGCTGATCTTATGATTATAATAACGTAATTCGAACACCAATGACAATAAAAGAGACAACATTTATCGAACATAATTACGAGTTAAAAAGAAGTAAATAAAGTTTTGCTGAGAAATGGTTAAGATGTGTTATACTCATCAAGATAATCATCTAAATAAATGATGCTAAACATTTAGGATCAGCACTCATCATTTCACATTATAATTACGTAGAGTGCAGGAGAAATTACATAAACTTTTCGTCTCCAAATATCAATTAAACTACTGAAGACATACAGGTTGATGGATCACACCTTCCTCTGGCTTCGTGATTTGATCTCTACGTTATTTATAATCATGGTAGTCATGTTATTCTACTTTTCTCCCTCTCCCTTCTACTCCAATTCATTTACCTTCGTTGTTTGTCTACTTCATTTACACTCGTATGTGTTCTCTCCTCCCCCTCTCCCTCTCCCTCCCTCTGTTCTTCACCTCTCTTTCTCTCTCTCTGTCAGTCTTTATCTCGCAGATATCTTTCTTTCTTTCTCCAATGATTTCTGACTTTTTAATTATTTTTTTCTCCCTCTATCTTCTTAATATCTTTCAGTTATTTGAAACAGCCGCAGGAAGCATGGCGATGGTTCATAATCGTAATTAATTTGATTGTAAAAGGCAGTGTTATCATAGCAATCGTTTGTAAATTTGAGGAACTTTTGTTTGCTGTTACTGCCAATAGGAAAAATAAATACAAAATATCAGCATAGTTTTGTTTCGCGGTACGATAATGATAGAGCTAAAATTATAATAATAATAATAATAATAATAATAATAATAATAATAATAATAATAATAATAATAATAATAATAATAATAATAATTAGATATTAAACAGCAAGTCGTCAGTAATGATGAATATACTGCATCGCACATTCAGCACTGTAAGTAC
>NC_061835.1:13158790-13161290 GCF_019202785.1 Penaeus chinensis
ACATGCTACTATTGGACTATAGGAAATAATAACGCCTTAGACTGTTGAGAAATATGCACATTGACCAATGTATATAAAAACTGTGAACTTCACTGGATTTTCTCTGAGTGCTTTAGTTGGTGAGAGGTGTAAGAACCACTGGCTAGGAATGAACACAAGATTTTGCATCCATCTTTTATATTAAATTTGTATAGGTATTGAAGCAAACCAAACACTGTTTTCCATTTTTAATAAAAACTTAGAAAAATATATGTACAGATGACGAATAACATTAGATCAAGAAATTAGTATGACTAGATGGAATGGGGTTATCTTTTAAAGAAGTCTTTAATCCGTGGCTTCCTCTTCTTTTGTTTCTCAGGAGGGGCACTTTCTGTCTCTATGAAAATCTTCGGGGCAGAACCGTCAGGAGGATCAAAAATTATGTAAACAGTCAATTCACAACCAATACACACTGTAGAGAGGAGGAAAGTGTTTATATTCACAGTAAATCTTGAAGGACAAAATTCAGTATAACACATGGGACACTCCTCAATTGCATGGCGGACAATGAGGTAATGCCCATTTGATGGGGTCTCTATGATCCTTTTTTCAGCCCCATTCAAACCGCCAACTATTTCAGCCATGTCTGACAAACTTGTGCTTTGGGAAGCCACGTCTCTAACTAAATTGCCACTGCAAGTATCAACATTGGTTTGATAATGTGGTAGGCTGTCAGTACTGGATTCAGTAAACAAGAGAGGTGATCTTTCCACCCTAACCTCTTGATAATCCTTGGCTATTTCAAATTCAACTGCATCATTTAAATATTCAAGATTATATGACTGAGAAAGGATTGGGTCACCATTTTCATTTTCAAGCGAGGGCGAGATCTTAATTTCACGTTTGCTTGTTGGAACACTCTCTTCTGGAACACGAAAGGCAGTTTCTGATTCTGAAACATTTAGGTGTTCTTCATTTGCTTCACTTGGTTGAGAGGTCTTTCCTTCAAAAACATTTAGACACTGATCAATTGCTTTTTTCCATGGATCATATCCTTTCAACCGATTTAGAGAGCATACATATGAAGTTAAGTTACTACTGTCCAATTCAACAGGTAATTCTTGTGATATTTTGTTTGAAATATACTCTGAAGGTGTCATACAATATGTCAAAGTATGCAGACATGTTGCGTTACCCATTATTAGATCTATCTTATTTTCTCGGAAGGCTTCACAGCTGGATATCTTCCAATTGCACTGAGTGCACTCAGTCTCCCCAAAAAATAAATGTTCTTCGAAGTCTACATCTGTCACCATATTCCCACATGTATAGCATTTCTGATACATGGAACTCTTGTTCAGAGACAACTTCCCTTTATTTCCTAGACCTTTTGCTATATCTGAAGTTGGTGTTCCTATAGACTCATTTGTACACTTTTTGTTACGATTTTCCTTTTCAAACTTAATGACAAGTCTAACTTTTGCTTTCATAGTTTGCTCTGCATTCTTTTCTTGGTGTATGCTTTCTTGGTGCGTTCCAACATAGCCAAGACTATTTCTTCTCTTAGATGGATGCCTAATTTCCTGAATGCTACCACCGTCTTCCTTCTGTTGGTCACTTTCCTTCGTTGGAGTTTTAAGGGGATATAAATCAGGGACGCCTCTTGGCTTCCCTGATATGCGGGTGGAACTTTCCGTCTTCCCTGTCGTGGATGTGAAGTTGCTCGGCTCCCACGGCGTGAGGGTGTTGCTTCTCGGTTTCTCTGAAGTGTGGGGCTCCCTTGGCGTGTGGGTAGAATTTATCGGCTCCCATGGCGTGCGAGAGTTATTAATCGACTTCCATGACGAGTGGGTAAAGTTTATCGGTTTCCCTGAAATTCGGGCCAAATTTTTCGGCTTTCGTGACAAGACGTGGTCTCTGAGGATTCCTGATATGCTGCCAGATTTCTCCCACAATGCGTTTTCTTTTAGACCTCGCGACTTAGAAATGGGACTCTTGTGATGCGAAGAATGAAGTCGGTCTATTGTCGGGGATCGGACTACGGCTGCTCTTGCCATCGTGCAGGCTCTGTAAAGCAGAGAAACACTTCATTAATTCTACCATCGATGAATGCATAAGGCCACTTAAGTATAATAAAGAAAAAAACAAAAACACTTGTGTGCATTTTCAACAGCATCACAGTTTATCTGCACAACACATAATATCCATGAAGTATCATCCACAACATCCGAAAACACCAGTACAACTTACATTACTTTAGCAATTGTATGAACTACATCCACATTTCAAAATCTTCATTTGCTAAGATGTTCCACAATTCGAGCCACAAAAACACTGGAAGCTAAGTCTCCTTGACCTTATCGCTACGATGGTTGAAACACAAATGAGCTCTGGTCATAGTGCGAGCGTAGGTGCGAGTGGTCTCGACTCTGATTGGCTAGACGCTAACCAATGAGACAGCGAGTCGCATACCACTTAGGCAGAAGACTCGTCCCGCGTCTGTTTTTAACCATACTCT
>NC_061835.1:13183790-13203790 GCF_019202785.1 Penaeus chinensis
TCCTCACTTTTCTTCTTCATCTCCTAGCTCATCTCTCCTCTCACCTATGGCCTCTTCGACTCGCTCCTTTTGCCTCACACCTCATGAGTGCGTTTTGGTACGTTCTTGGGCCATGGCACAACACTTTTCCCACTCCACACCGGAAACCTTATTAGTTGTTAGAAACCCTTATTATATTACTGGCCTAGCCATGCCCAACCGTCAGTCGACACTATCATTGTAGTGTAATAAGCATTGTCTCTACTATTTCCATAAGAAAATGCAATATTGCCACTCCCTGTAGATCTTCCCCCTGTCTCGTCCACGGAGTAAGTGGTGCAAATGTAAATGAGTCAGTGAATTAACTTTAAAGGTGTTCCTCTCTAGCACCACCTACAGTCACCCCTTTGCCGTGGTAAATGGCCCTGCCATCCCACGTGACAAGTTATTAGGTCATGATTTCATGGTACACAACGGACTTTATCAAATCCCCAAGGACAATGTTAAATATACTTATAAGCTCACTCTACTGAGCCGTGCATGGCTACACTCGCGCTGTCATTCAGTGGCTTCATCAAAGCCACCCTTACCCGCGTGACTGCTGCCGAACCAGTCATGCACGACTGGCACAGTACTAATGTTACCAGAGAGAGTACAAGTGTATAAACTGGTCACCGTACCCACGTTCTATGAGGCAAAAGATGGTCAATTTCAGTTATGTATTTTCAACGTCAACGAGACCCCTGTCTGCCTTGAGCATGCTACAACAGTGCTTGACTGCAAAGCCACACTTCTCCCAGTAGTTGAGTTTGACCTCCCTGCACCAACATTAGCCACCTCTGTCGCACTTGTTCTCAGCTCACCGACAGTTTTGGTTATAGATCCAGCATCAACTGCTGAGTTACCATCCGTTGAATTCATTTAAGGTAAAACAATGTTACAGTGACTCTTCAAGGAATTCCCACATTTGCTACCCTGTCCGGAGCGCCCGATTGGTAGAGCATCAGTACTCAATATGAAATCCAGTCACAGGACACCAAGCTGGTCTACATTCCTGCATACCACATACAGCACAGCCGCAGAACCACTTTCATTGAGAAAATAATGAAACTATTGGATATGGATCATATAGAACCAAGCACATCACCCTGGAGTGCCCCATGATCGCATATGCTCTCACTATTCCCAACTGCTTTCCCATCCCCTCATTACACTCATTGCAGAATGTCGGGAAAGGGCATGCAGTCTTCTCCACCACAGACTTGCAAACAGGCTTCTTTCAGGTTGACATAGAAGAAAATTCCAGAGCATTTACCGCCTTCTCCACCCCACAGGGCCACTTCCAATTCAAATCAATGCCAATTGGCCTCAGGAACTTCACTATAACATTTCTCGTTTCATGGCTATCATTAAGGTAGGTTTAGTGGGTAACAAGTCTTTCTGTACCTCGACGTCTTGATGACTGTCTCCAAGAATGTAGCAGAACATGAGTTAAAGCTTAGAAAAGTGTTTCAAAGACTGTCTGATGCTGGCTTGAACATATATCCAAAGTGCACATTCTTTCACTGGCAGATCGAATACTTAGGCCACACCATTAATTCCGATGGGATATCACCACATTCTAGCAAAGTTAAAAATGTCATGGATTTTCCCACCCCAAAGAACGTCAAGCAAGTTCACTCATTCCTTGGTTTAGTCGGATTTTATAGACAATTAAAGATGTTCGCTAACATCACAGTAGTAGGAATATGGGCTGAACTACTCACCCTCACATACGTACATGAATGTGAAAGTAGGTCCATGACCATGACGTAACTAATGACCATGACGTAACCAATGACCATGACGTAGTCAATAACCGGAAATCATTAACCTACTTTCACATGTACATCTTACGATCGTACATGTCCCATCACAAGAGAAATTAAAGGGATTATCATAATTAATGATCGAAACTGGAAATCATTAACTAATGGTGTGTTACAGGTGAGCCTCTCCAACGCAGGCGACTGGACAGAACTACTCACCCCGCGAACGTACATGAGCATGTATGCAGGCTAATGACCACCGGAAGTCACTGACGTAACCAATGACCGTGAGGTAATTATAACAGAAAGATGACTACTGAAAGTGATTAACTAATCAATGACCGCAACCATAATCATTACCCATAGCCAATGATGTCTAACACACACACACACACACACACACACACACACACACACACACACACACACACACACACACACACACACACACACACACACACACACACACACACACACACACACACACACAGGGATTATCATAATCAATGCTCGGAATTGACTGGACAGAACGCGACACCCCGCGTACGCACATGAGCGTGAAAGCAGGTTAATGACGTAATCGATGACGTAACCAATGACCATGAGCCAATCAATAACCGGAATCATTAACTCTCCTCCCACCCCACGCCTCAATATTCACCACGTTTGAACTTGTAACTGAATCGATAATTGACCCTGTTACAGACGAGGGATCACCCCTCCTAATTCATCATAATCCATAAATGTCCCTCTAATGATGCCTAACACGCTCACCTGAAGTGTGTCTCTCCCCCTCCCCTCCTCTCCAAAGCAATAATAAGAATAAGAGGAAGAAGAAGCACACAAACAAACAAACATGCATCCAGCTGCTGACATACGCAAAGTCCGAGAACAGGGGACCCCTCCTTCCGTTCCTACTGCCCCCGATCCACATTCCCCCATATCCCGTTACGGAGCAATAATGGTAATAGGAAGAACACGCAAACAAACAAATACCACAATAGACCGATGGTCATATTAGCTCACCCCATTCCCTCCCCCTCACCACCCGACACAAGTCCTATCTAAGGAGATAGGATAGGACCCTGCGCTGAAGTGTTACAGGTGAGTTTACCACACCTATAGTTAATGAGCGTGACACCCTACCTCTTACCCAGACACAGCGTGGGTAAAATAGATATTCTCAACTGCTCTCCGGATGCGATACGGGTCAAGGATATTGATCTAAAAGGAAGCATGGGTTGTGATCTGATAATTACATTTAGCCTTCCGGCATGTGTTGACACGTCGTTTACCTTAAATCGCTAAAGCATCCCAATGTTAAGAATTCATTGCAGTCAAAAGGATTATAAAATTCGTTGCTGTACTCAATATGCCTATATTAATGTCTGCAAATATACCTTTAGTACAAACAAACAGACACAGACACAAATTATATCGGTCGAGTTCCATATAACGACGATGCTGTCTCGTCTCGAGGTGTAACCAAACAAGAAAAGGAAATCCATTTTAACCCTTACTATGATTGATAATGTTCGCATTACGTAAATATAAGACAAAAATATATACATCTGACAATGTCCATTTCTCACTCCATATGTATATGTAAAAAAATAAATTAAAAAAAATGCCCGTAATCAATATCTTTACAACTGTTTACAAATGCATAATATAACAAAGGTGCAGCCCTAATAAGAATAACTCAACAGAAATTTCTTTACTTCGTGGGACGATTTATAAGCTTGCGACTTCCTCTCATCTTTTAACATGTTATACTAGTCGTTCTTACATCCCAAAGGCATCTTCCTAATAAAATTACAATTCAGTGAAAAGGATAATGAAACTCTTGTTGTACACAATATGCCTTCAATATGACTTTCACAAACACGCGTCCTAACAAGTGAAATAAAATTAACAGGCTTAAATTTTCTGTGTAAATGTAAATGCAATGACCACCATCTCGTAGGTTTGAAAATTTTAGGCTAATACAACAGGTTAATTACCTAATAGATTGAAAAGTCGCCGCTTTTATTCTATTTAGAGAGCATTAACCCATTTGCCCCATGTGGCAAGAATACATGCCACGCCCACTGTAATATATGTTTAGTTATTGTATTTACACATAGATGGCTTTACAAGTTCTTAATCACCAAATAGCCAGTTATCAGAACTACCTATCTCACCTGTTTCCTTTTTTCCTTCACTTTAGGAAAGGGTCTTTTGTATCATTTCATTGTCTAAAATAGTTTAATGACAATTTAATAATCATAACAATAATAACAGTATCGATAGCAATGGTATTAATAAGATAAACACATGATACATTCTTGCCAATTCAAGCAATGGGGAAATCAGGATCGGTAACTAGGGCCTATTGATAGACTCCTTGCCGGCTGAGCATGTAAGGGTATCTGTGGGAAGGGGCCTCTCATGAATGCATCCTCGGAGACAAACAAACAGATAAGTCAGACAAACGGATACGCCGTAAAAACAGCTAAGACAAACGGTTAAGAAAGACGCGGATACTCCGTAAAAACAGCTAAGACAAACGGATAAGACAGACAAACGGATACGTCGTAAAAACAGGTAAGACAAACAATGGACATTTGACGTCCTAATAACACAGGAATAAAAATGCACACATATAAAACATTTGCCGAACATGGTCAAATATTGTCCCAAATACTATGGAGATGAAAGGATCTTATGAGCGGGCATCAGCAAAGAAAACATGGCAAAAATGGCTACGCTCGATTAAAAACTGAAATCATTTGACATAAAAAAGTTAAGGCTGAGATAATGCTTCACCATACTATAGAGAGCAAAGTTGCTCATATCTCATAGATATCCCTACCCGCTGCCACCAAGAATACTGGTACTTGTAAGGGTATCTGTGGGAAGGGGCCTCTCATGAATGCATCCTCGGAGTGATGATCCCCGTGAAGCGGGTCGAGAGAATAAGGGCCTGGATAGGTGGGCCCTGTTTACCCCGTGAAAAAAAAAAAAACAAAGTATCTGGGTTCCCTTATAAGCCCTCAAGGAAGTGTGGGCATCTATGAGGTCGAGTGGTGATGCACTAAAGTATCCTTTCTTGAATCTATGTACACCCAGCTTTCAAAAAGTAAGGCAATTTATGAAGTCAGATACAACCTTTTCTCCGGTTCGGCGCCGTCTCACCGTAAGATCCACGGGGGACACACAAAATACACGTTCGGTCTTAACACTGTTTATTTGTCGGAATCCCCCCCCCCCCCCTTATATATGCGAGGGGGAAACGAAAGGGATACAAAGTTTTCGAGAAAAAAAGAATATTTATAATACAATTTGTTTTGAAAATAATAGAAAATACACTAAAGAACTGGTAAAAAGTAAAACTTAATGATAAAAATCACAAATAATTAAACTAAAAAGATCAAAGGAACACAAAAAAATAATATTGGCAGAAGCATTACGGTAAAAAAAAAAACGTAGACAGTCTTCTAGAATCATAAAAATAATACAAATTATCGCAGAACATAATGTAAGGTGTAAAGTCAATGTTTGATAATTGACAAAAAAGGGCCAGATACCAAAAACATTTGTGACTAGAAATTGAAAACAAACGCACAAACAAACAAACAGGCAAACAAAGCTTCTGTTGTCTCAGCTAACAAACAATAAAATTAGCAGGTAAGAGAAAAATTTAAAAATAGCAAAACTAAAATCATGCTTCGCAAATACATTAAATCTAAAAACAAACAAATAAGAGCGGCACTCTGGTAAACAAAAACAATATAATCTAATAGACCCGACAAATAAAAATTAAAAACGGAGTCGTTAAGCATTGAAAACAAAGAAAGTTACTTTATAATGTACAATAGTTTAAATAAAAATGCCAGTCTAATGGCCAGAGTGAACATGTGAAAAGGGTATAAGTTATGGGGAGTGACAGCCGATCCGTATGTCATATGTCCTCCAGGATCTTCCTACTTTTCCGTGGCCAGGATTTAGGGCAGGATGTAGGTCAAGGAAGGGATAGTCTGAGGTAAAAGAAACATGAACAAGGCTTAGGGCAGAGGAAAAAGGAGTGGAAGAAAAAGGAATGGAAAAAAAAAAGACCAACACTAGATAGGCATGGAGGCTTAAGTCTAGGCAGTTCTGAGAGATAATATTTTGGGTATAAGGCAAAGACACAAAAGAGTTACAAGAGAGAGGAAAGAGTAAAATGAAAAGAGCAACTGAAGTAAGACAAAAAAAGAACAGATGCTAGGCTAGGCCAAGAGAGGGAAAGGAAGAGGCACAGAGGCTAAGGGAGGGAAATGAAGAGGCACAGAGGCTAAGAGAGGAAAAGGAAGAGGCACACAGGCTAAGGGAGGGAAAGGAAGAGACACAGAGGCTAGGAGAGAGAAAGGAAGAGGCACAGAGGCTAAGAGAGGAAAAGGAAGAGACACAGAGGCTAGGAGAGGGAAAGGAAGAGGCACAGAGGCTAAGAGAGGAAAAGGAAGAGGCACAGAGGCTAAGGGAGGGAAATGAAGAGGCACAGAGGCTAGGAGAGGGAAAGGAAGAGGCACAGAGGCTAAGGGAGGGAAAAGGAAGAGGCACAGAGGCTAGGAGAGGGGAAAGGAAGAGGCACAGAGGCTAGGAGAGAGAAAGGAAGAGGCACAGAGGCTAAGGGAGGGAAAGGAAGAGGCACAGAGGCTAGGAGAGGGAAAGGAAGAGGCACAGAGGCTAGGGAGGGAAAGGAAGAGGCACAGAGGCTAAGGGGGGGGAAAGGAAGAGGCACAGAGGCTAGAGAGAGAAAGGAAGAGGCACAGAGGCTAAGGGAGGGGAAGGAAGAGGCACAGAGGCTAGGAGAGAGAAAGGAAGAGGCACAGAGGCTAGGGAGGAGAAAGGAAGAGATACAGAGGCTAGGAGCACAGAGGCTAAGGGGGGAAAGAAGAGGCACAGAGGCTAGGAGAGAGAAAGGAAGAGGCACAGAGGCTAGGAGAGGGAAAGGAAGAGGCACAGAGGCTAAGGGAGGGAAATGAAGAGGCACAGAGGCTAAGGGGGGGGAAGGAAGAGGCACAGAGGCTAAGAGAGGGAAAGGAAGAGGCACAGAGGCTAAGGGGGGGGAAGGAAGAAGCACAGAGGCTAGGAGAGAGAAAGGAAGAGGCACAGAGGCTAGGAGAGAGAAAGGAAGAGGACACAGAGGCTAGGAGAGGGAAAGGAAGAGGCACAGAGGCTAGGAGAGAGAAAGGAAGAGGCACAGAGGCTAAGGGAGGGAAATGAAGAGGCACAGAGGCTAAGAGAGGGAAAGGAAGAGGCACAGAGGCTAAGGGGGGGGAAGGAAGAGGCACAGAGGCTAGGAGAGAGAAAGAAAGAGGCACAGAGGCTAGGAGAGAGAAAGGAAGAGGCACAGAGGCTAGAAGAGGGAAAGGAAGAGGCACAGAGGCTAGGAGAGGGAAAGGAAGAGACACAGAGGCTAGGAGAGAGAAAGGAAGAGGCACAGAGGCTAAGGGGGGGGAAGGAAGAGGCACAGAGGCTAAGAGAGGGAAAGGAAGAGGCACAGAGGCTAGGAGAGAGAAAGGAAGAGGCACAGAGGCTAAGAGAGGGAAAGGAAGAGACACAGAGGCTAGGAGAGAGAAAGGAAGAGGCACAGAGGCTAGGAGAGGGAAAGGAAGAGGCACAGAGGCTAGGAGAGAGAAAGGAAGAGGCACAGAGGCTAAGAGAAGAAAAGGAAGAGGCACACAGGCTAAGGGAGGGAAAGGAAGAGGCACAGAGGCTAGGAGAGGGAAAGGAAGAGACACAGAGGCTAGGAGAGAGAAAGGAAGAGGCACAGAGGCTAAGGGGGGGAAAGGAAGAGGCACAGAGGCTAAGAGAGGGAAAGGAAGAGACACAGAGGCTAGGAGAGAGAAAGGAAGAGGCACAGAGGCTAAGGGGGGGAAAGGAAGAGGCACAGAGGCTAGGAGAGGGAAAGGAAGAGGCACAGAGGCTAGGAGAGGGAAAGGAAGAGACATAGAGGCTAGGAGAGGGAAAGGAAGAGGCACAGAGGCTAGGAGAGGGAAAGGAAGAGACACAGAGGCTAGGAGAGGGAAAGGAAGAGACACAGAGGCTAAGGGGGGGAAAGGAAGAGACACAGAGGCTAGGAGAGGGAAAGGAAGAGACACAGAGGATAAGGGGGGGGAAAGGAAGAGGCACAGAGGCTAGGAGAGGGAAAGGAAGAGACACAGAGGCTAGGAGAGAGAAAGGAAGAGGCACAGAGGCTAAGAGAGAGAAAGGAAGAGACACAGAGGCTAGGAGAGAGAAAGGAAGAGGCACAGAGGCTAAGAGAGGGAAAGGAAGAGACACAGAGGCTAGGAGAGAGAAAGGAAGAGACACAGAGGCTAGGAGAGAGAAAGGAAGAGACACAGAGGCTAGGAGAGAGAAAGGAAGAGACACAGAGGCTAAAAGAGGGAAAGGAAGAGGCACAGAGGCTAAGAGAGGGAAAGGAAGAGGCACAGAGGCTAGGAGAGGGAAAGGAAGAGACACAGAGGCTAGGAGAGGGAAAGGAAGAGACACAGAGGCTAGGAGAGAGAAAGGAAGAGGCACAGAGGCTAAGAGAGGGAAAGGAAGAGACACAGAGGCTAGGAGAGGGAAAGGAAGAGACACAGAGGCAAGGAGAGGGAAAGGAAGAGGCACAGAGGCTAGGAGAGGGAAAGGAAGAGGCACAGAGGCTAGGAGAGAGAAAGGAAGAGGCACAGAGGCTAAGAGAGGGAAAGGAAGAGGCACAGAGGCTAAGAGAGGGAAAGGAAGAGGCACAGAGGCTAGGAGAGAGAAAGGAAGAGACACAGAGGCTAGGAGAGGGAAAGGGAGAGGCACAGAGGCTAGGAGAGAGAAAGGAAGAGGCACAGAGGCTAGGAGAGAGAAAGAAGAGGCACAGAGGCTAGGAGAGAGAAAGGAAGAGGCACAGAGGCTAAGAGAGGGAAAGGAAGAGGCACAGAGGCTAGGAGAGGGAAAGGAAGAGGCACAGAGGCTAGGAGAGGGAAAGGAAGAGGCACAGAGGCTAGGAGAGAGAAAGGAAGAGGCACAGAGGCTAGGAGAGGGAAAGGAAGAGGCACAGAGGCTAGGAGAGAGAAAGGAAGAGGCACAGAGGCTAGGAGAGAGAAAGGAAGAGGCACAGAGGCTAGGAGACAGAAAGGAAGAGACACAGAGGCTAGGAGAGAGAAAGGAAGAGACACAGAGGCTAGGAGAGAGAAAGGAAGAGGCACAGAGGCTAGGAGAGAGAAAGGAAGAGACACAGAGGCTAAGGGGGGGAAAGGAAGAAGCACAGAGGCTAGGAGAGGGAAAGGAAGAGGCACAGAGGCTAGGAGATGGAAAGGAAGAGACACAGAGGCTAAGAGAGGGAAAGGAAGAGGCACAGAAGCTAAGATAGGGAAAGGAAGAGGCACAGAGGCTAGGAGAGGGAAAGGAAGAGGCACAGAGGCTAAGAGAGGGAAAGGAAGAGGCACAGAGGCTAGGAGAGGGAAAGGAAGAGGCACAGAGGCTAAGGGAGGGAAAGGAAGATGCACAGAGGCTAAGAGAGGGAAAGGAAGAGACACAGAGGCTAGGGGAGAGAAAGGAAGAGGCACAGAGGCTAGGAGAGGGAAAGGAAGAGGCACAGAGGCTAGGAGAGAGAAAGGAAGAGGCACAGAAGCTAGGAGAGGGAAAGGAAGAGGCACAGAGGCTAGGAGAGAGAAAGGAAGAGGCACAGAGGCTAAGAGAGGGAAAGGAAGAGGCACAGAGGCTAGGAGAGAGAAAGGAAGAGGCACAGAGGCTAGGAGAGAGAAAGGAAGAGACACAGAGGCTAGGAGAGAGAAAGGAAGAGGCACAGAGGCTAGGAGAGGGAAAGGAAGAGGCACAGAGGCTAGGAGAGAGAAAGGAAGAGGCACAGAGGCTAGGAGAGAGAAAGGAAGAGGCACAGAGGCTAGGAGAGAGAAAGGAAGAGGCACAGAGGCTAGGAGAGAGAAAGGAAGAGGCACAGAGGCTAGGAGAGAGAAAGGAAGAGGCACAGAGGCTAGGAGAGGGAAAGGAAGAGGCACAGAGGCTAGGAGAGGGAAAGGAAGAGGCACAGAGGCTAGGAGAGGGAAAGGAAGAGACACAGAGGCTAGGAGAGAGAAAGGAAGAGGCACAGAGGCTAGGAGGGGAAAAGGAAGAGGCACAGAGGCTAAGGGGGGGAAAGGAAGAGACACAGAGGCTAGGAGAGGGAAAGGAAGAGACACAGAGGCTAGGAGAGGGAAAGGAAGAGGCACAGAGGCTAAGGAGGGAAAGGAAGAGGCACAGAGGCTAGGAGAGGGAAAGGAAGAGACACAGAGGCTAGGAGAGAGAAAGGAAGAGACACAGAGGCTAGGAGAGGGAAAGGAAGAGACACAGAGGCTAGGAGAGAGAAAGGAAGAGGCACAGAGGCTAGGAGAGGGAAAGGAAGAGGCACAGAGGCTAGGAGAGGGAAAGGAAGAGGCACAGAGGCTAGGAGAGGGAAAGGAAGAGGCACAGAGGCTAGGAGAGGGAAAGGAAGAGGCACAGAGGCTAGGAGAGGGAAAGGAAGAGGCACAGAGGCTAAGGGGGGAAAGGAAGAGACACAGAGGCTAGGAGAGGGAAAGGAAGAGACACAGAGGCTAGGAGAGGGAAAGGAAGAGGCACAGAGGCTAGGAGAGGGAAAGGAAGAGACACAGAGGCTAGGAGAGAGAAAGGAAGAGGCACAGAGGCTAGGAGAGGGAAAGGAAGAGGCACAGAGGCTAGGAGAGAGAAAGGAAGAGGCACAGAGGCTAGGAGAGGGAAAGGAAGAGGCACAGAGGCTAGGAGAGGGAAAGGAAGAGGCACAGAGGCTAGGAGAGAGAAAGGAAGAGGCACAGAGGCTAGGAGAGAGAAAGGAAGAGGCACAGAGGCTAGGAGAGGGAAAGGAAGAGACACAGAGGCTAGGAGAGGGAAAGGAAGAGGCACAGAGGCTAGGAGAGAGAAAGGAAGAGGCACAGAGGCTAAGGAGGGGAAAGGAAGAGGCACAGAGGCTAGGAGAGAGAAAGGAAGAGGCACAGAGGCTAGGAGAGAGAAAGGAAGAGGCACAGAGGCTAAGGTGGGAAAGGAAGAGGCACAGAGGCTAGGAGAGGGAAAGGAAGAGGCACAGAGGCTAGGAGAGAGAAAGGAAGAGGCACAGAGGCTAGGAGAGAGAAAGGAAGAGGCACAGAGGCTAAGGAGGGGAAAGGAAGAGGCACAGAGGCTAGGAGAGAGAAAGGAAGAGGCACAGAGGCTAGGAGAGGGAAAGGAAGAGGCACAGAGGCTAAGGGAGGGAAAGGAAGAGACACAGAGGCTAGGAGAGGGAAAGGAAGAGCCACAGAGGCTAAGGGAGGGAAAGGAAGAGACACAGAGGCTAGGAGAGGGAAAGGAAGAGACACAGAGGCTAGGAGAGAGAAAGGAAGAGGCACAGAGGCTAGGAGAGGGAAAGGAAGAGGCACAGAGGCTAGGAGAGGGAAAGGAAGAGACACAGAGGCTAGGAGAGGGAAAGGAAGAGACACAGAGGCTAGGAGAGAGAAAGGAAGAGGCACAGAGGCTAAGGGAGGGAAAGGAAGAGACACAGAGGCTAGGAGAGGGAAAGGAAGAGCCACAGAGGCTAAGGGAGGGAAAGGAAGAGACACAGAGGCTAGGAGAGGGAAAGGAAGAGACACAGAGGCTAGGAGAGAGAAAGGAAGAGGCACAGAGGCTAGGAGAGGGAAAGGAAGAGGCACAGAGGCTAGGAGAGAGAAAGGAAGAGGCACAGAGGCTAGGAGAGGGAAAGGAAGAGGGGAAGAGTAAGGAATGGGAGGTGGAAAAAAAGGGGATGAGGAAAGGCAGAGAAGGGAGGCATGCGGGCCTCACAAGCACATGTGGAGCCATCTGTATGTAACAAAATTCACCAAAAACTACAGGAGACAGAACATAGATCCGGAGGCGAATGGGTTAATAGGGGTTTCAACACATCTGCGCGAGGCCAAAGGCGGGTTTCCCCTCATAATTCCGCCTGCCAACAATTTCAATATTATTTTTTATAAAGGTTCTTTTATATCAAGAAAAAGATTTTCACTGAATTTTGCAGTGTTATTTTCAGTAGATACACCGGCTTTGTCATCATCTTTTTATCTAATATACAAGATATTTATCCCCTTTTTCTTGATATGAAACGTATATCTATCTATCTATCTATCTATATATAAACTATATAAAATAAATATTGAAATTGTTGGCAGACAAGGTTTATGGGTGTAATTTTACAAATATTTACACGGTTTTACGTGGGGAAAGTTGAGAAGTATCAGGTAATGTAATAACCCGGATGTACCCCCCCCCCCCCCTCAATCTAGGCGTCGTCGTGCAAAGCGCCCCCTGTCGCCGCTGCCGCCCCTCTGTCGCCCCCGCCACCGCAGCCGCCGCCACCGCGTGCGGTTTTGTAGCAGATCTGACGGACGCACCGATAATGTAAATAAAAGCTACCGTTTTATGAAGTAAATAAAAGTAAAATCTAATGTTTACGCAAGAAATATCTTAACAGCGGCACTAACCCGTTTGTGTTTACACTAAACTACCGAACTAATACACAACAATTTGCATGTCTTTGGTCCCGCCAAGGTGGTGACCTAAGGAGCATAGCCAGCCCGCTAGACAGGGAGGCCGGGACCAGCCTTGAGAGCTGCTGTGTTGTGTTTGGTTCTTGTGGAAAAACAGAGATAAGTATTGGCTGTCGGTATATTTTTGGGCCGGATTACATAGCTGTACATGTGATGATAATTAAAATATATTCTTGCCAGTTCAGAAGTGTTTTTAATAATATACATACTTGGTTTTATGTCTAAGAAGAGTTTGAAAAGAAAAATCAGTGCCTTGCATAACGCTCGCTACCATATGTTAATTAAGACATTGTCAAGGTACAAGAGGTTCAGAAATAAGATAACAATAATAGCCTCCTATGAAAGCTTAAAAGGTATCAAAACACAGAAGGAATAATGTTCGTAGAACTCAACGTGGATTTCACCACAGTTTTACTTCCCGCGCGCGCAGCCGAGTCAATGGGTGCGACGCGTGCAGAAATATAGAGTCCCTTGTATAAACTGCGGTCAGTATCACAGGGAGAAATATTCTCTGAACAGATAAGCCGGGGAAGAAGGCGGGTGATAACGTAGACAGTTTATCTGCTGAATGATTATAATGCAACCGCCAAGTAGAAGTTTTGTTAACAAGGCTGAGAATCGGTCACTAATGACAGCTAAAAGTGCAGCACATTGTGAGGAGAGCCATTAACGGTCGCATAGTTAGTGGAAAGGTGAGCAGCTTTCTCAGACGTATGTACTTGTCTTCCCATACACGCTGAAAAATGTATTGGAGGAGGATTGTGACATACGACATATGAGTTTCCTAAGGGAGTCTAATATTTTAAACAAAATATAAGGATGCATAATATTTATGCAATAATTTTATACTTTTAAAACACGATACTTATGTTTTGATATTTATGTAATATTTATTGTTATTTATTTTTACTTTCAAGAGACTTTATATATTGATAGATTTTTAGATATTTTAACATTTTACTTGGGATTCGCCACTAGTGGCTTTTTTTCATAGATGCGGCATTTAATTTTTAATAATCAATCAGTCGATCAATGAAAATATTTTTGGGACAAAGCATGTTAATAGTTTTAGGTATTTTATTTATTTCTTCTTTATATAACAAGGTTAGATGGTACTTTTATGAAAACAATACATATATTGGCACAATATGTAAGCATTACTTGTTATCTAAGAATAAGAATTACACTTTTACATAAGGAAATTTGATAAAATATAAGCAAGTAATGACTCGGATGCGGTCTTCAGTATTCATAAGCCTCTATCAGAATCTGAATGCTCCTATCGACAGAGGTGAAGTTTCCGGAAGACAGCAAGTCGTCTCCTGCTATCATCGTATATCTGTATGCGGATAGGAAAAAATAAATGCGAGGAAAGTGAGAAGAATAACTTGAATGAATGATAGAATTACAAATGATCGTGACAAATGTTTGTAATCTTACAGAGTTTATCGTGTATTGCAATCATACCAGTTATTATTTATTTTATACTACTAATGAAAGAGATATTACTGTTTTCAGTTTTTTTTTTTTTTTTTCTTTTTTTTTTTTTTTTTTTTTTTTTTTTTTTTATAAGATCTTCATGTTTTCTTCGCAAGGAACCTCCAAGCTTGAAGTGGCTATAAGCATCACCAATTCTAAGTCAATCAATGTCAATACATAGTGTTGTGTGAAGTTATGTTATAGCTCCATTTATGATTATAATCACCATTTTAATTTCCTCGCGGTAAATGCAGCATCGCGCTTTGCCGAGGGGAGAGAGGGGGGGGTGGGCAGACGTAGGAGGAGTGAGACTTCCGCCAACAAGATATGGCATGTTTGATAGGAAGAGCAGACCGTGAGCTAGCGGAACGAGCAAGTGTGTAGAAGGATGTGCTAGGAGGACCAACAACAGTTCTAATACTTTCTAGCTATCTAGAACATGGGAATTTACCTTGGTCAAATGATTGAAGGGGTGCGATTCCCATGGTAGATATTCATTAACTATGCCGTTCTTCACGAAAGGAGGCGAGGAAAAGTACTTCCATGACGTCGCTCTATTGTTCGCTTCTTCCTCACTTGGCCTGTCCATTAATAATCTTAGCATGTCGGTGAAGTCATTAGCTCGTGACGAGTGGGAGTATTCCTTGACACCTGTCTGTGGTCGTCCGTCATCTGATTATTGCCCGGAGCATCGTCAGAGCTTAGGAGGGCATCTTTAGATAAATAAGACTTTAGAACAAACTGACATTTTGTTAAAGATGATAACAATACCATAACGTAATAACACTTACCATATATTTCCCGGGTCTGGAAAAACTGCTCTGTTCATATACATATACTTCAATCACCCTTTTATTTGAAAAAAGGGTTTTTTTCTTTCTCTAAGTTAAGTAAAAGGAAGCTTTTCTCTCCCTTATTATGAGGTAATGCGAATAGTTTTCCCTCCAAACGAATGCCTTTTACTTGACATTTAGAAATTGTTGCTTCGGTTCCGGCTTTTTCCCTTTTAGGACTGTGATTTTCAACCCTTTAACTTACCTCCTCGATTGTATGGTGCTCGTCAATATACCTCTTTCGTGTCATGTAAAACAAGAATATCTAATGTAGATGCATAACAAGAAAAAGAAAGCACCATTATTTTTTATATTTTGCAAAGAATGTTTTGGATATATAGTTGTTGATAAATCGGTAAAAAAATAAAAAAATAAAAAAATAAAAAAATAAAAAAAACGCATCAAACATTTAACAGTTGGAAATTCGCATGCTGTCTGCTAAGATCCATCGCATCGAGGGTGTCATGTATATTTCTTTACTCCCTGGGGTAAAAATACCCTTGGTCAAAAATCCTTGCTTTAGACGAATATGTCTTCCTCTTTGTCCAATACACGTACAATAACAAAAGCTTTATAACATGAGGGGTAAACGATTTATATTATTTTACCTCAATGTTTTTTCATATCTTGTAAAAGTCCTTGGTTTTTGATAAAGAGACAGTTGCTAAAAAGGCGAAAAAATTATCAAATCAAAGCCTTCTTGTTATACATGTGTTTTGTTCTTTAACTATTTTCGCTACGACAACAACTAGTGACAGTGAAAAGCTATAGGCAAAGGATGTTAAGATATATTTTTTTCTTCATTTAGCATGATTGTGTATTAAGTTCTTCAGAAAAAATTGAAGAGGTCGTGTATCAAGTTTTATTCAGTGCCAACGTAAAAAAATATTTATCTCTTTGTATAGGGAGATTTGAGAAAATATATGCATGTATTACTTAAAAAGTGATGGCTGAATGCGCGTTTCCCGATAAAGTAAATCACCGTATTCCGACGGCGAGGTGATCGTCTCTTGAAGATAACAATTTACCTAACTCCATCTCTTGCCGCATATTTGTAGACTGGTGAGAAAGACAATGACGTGGAAATCGAGAAGTAAAGTTTGGTTGAATTATGCCCGTTGGCAAGGTTATCTGTGTCCTTTTGCAATATTTTCCCCGTTCTTGTAGGAGACAAAAAAGCATATTTGCTAGATAAATAAAACTACAGTAACCAACATTATTGGTTACCGTTCCTTTTCTTCGCCGGGAGGTACTATAGACGATTTCGTGGAGGGGGAGTAAATTACTGAAAAGCTAGACCATTTTCTGTGCTGATTCGTCTTTTTCTTATATCATCATAAAACGGAGGATCCCTAATCGATGTTTACCCTGGTCTTTTTATATCAGAAGGGGAATGCAGTGTATTGGCGTGCATAGAGTTATACATATGGGCCTGAAGGGAAAGCTGAACATATTCCCTAGTTTGCATAGTAGACTGTAAAAAAAAAAAAAAAAAAAAAAAAAAAAAAAAAAAAAAAAAAGAGAGAAATGAGGTAGGAACACTTTTTTGGAAAAGCATTGCATTGCCCCTTGAGGTTAATTAGCAAAACATAACTGGGTCGACACGTGGGAACTGGTGGTGACACTAGTTGGTAGATAATTAGCTGGGGGAAGAAGAGGAGGAGGAGGAAGAGAAGCAGGGATAGGAGGAGGAGAGGGAGGAGGGGGAAGAAGAGGTAGAGGAGGAGGAGAAGCAGGAATAGAAAGGGAAGAGGGAGGAGAGGGAGGAAAAAGAAGAGGAGGGAGAGGAGGAGGAGGGGAAGCAGGAATAGGAGGAGGAGGAGAGGGAGGAAGGGGAAGATGAAGAGGAGGAGGAGGAGGAGAAGCAGGAATAGGAGGAGGAGAGGGAGCGTAATATATGAGAGGAAGTGTATCCCTGGATTGTACTTGCGTGATACTGTGGTGAGTTCGTGTTCCTATACGATGGTACTGTTTTGATTCTTGGGTGTGTTGGGTTACAGTTGCCGCAGGTTCAATATTTATTAACACGGGAGTGTGGTAGGTGGAGTACAGAGGTCGGCAAGGCAGAGGTGCCCAGGAAAAAGCGGGGCGTGTCCTGCCTCGTCCGCTGTGGCGAGCGATCTGTCTGGACTGCTCAGAAATTTCTATGAACAAACTTTTAAAACATTCCATAATGGAAAACATGAAAGAATTTGAATGAACATAAATTCCGATACAAATGATCACATTCTGGTTTCGTGGTGAAGGAACAAGGTACCTTATAAACAGTTGTATGTAAGAAGAGAGCTATGGTGTTTACAATACTAAAAAGCTTCGTGATAAGGAGACAGAAATCCTGAGTATTCATAAAACATAAAGATATGTGAATATCGGTAATGATAGCGATAGCATACTTAGTGATCATGTTGGAGTCGACTGAGGACAGTGGAATTCATGTGAGATAAGAAACACTTGGCTTTTCTGGTATGTGAGACGAGAGAGATTACGAGAACAGGTCACTATAAGGAGGAGGGGGAGAAAGACGAGGAGGGGGAGGGTAAGGAGATGCAGGCAAGGGAGGAGGAAGAGGAGGAGGAGAAGAAGAAGAAAAAGAAGGAGAAGGAGGAGGAGGAGGAGGAGGATAAGTTATAATGATATAATAATAACAATATTTCAGTAATCTAGTTTCATTCCATTTGTTGCAATGGTTATTCTAGGTGTGATAGGCTGTCTGTTTCGTTGTGAGGGAGTTGAATGCGAGTCGAGACCACACAACGCAGAAGAAAGAGAAAGAGGAGGAGGAGGAGAAGAAGAAGCAGAAGTAGGAGAGGGAGGAGGAGCAAGAAAAGGAGGAGGAGGGGGAGGAGAGGAGGAGGAGGAGGAGGAGGGGGAGGGGAGGAGGAGGAGGAGGAGGAGGAGGAGGAGGAGGAGGAGGAGGGGGAGGAGGAGCCCCCATCCCAACATCATTTCTACGCAAATTCAGCAAATCAAGGAATCACATCTCTCTCTCTCTCTCTCTCTCTCTCTCTCTCTCTCTCTCTCTCTCTCTCTCTCTCTCTCTCTCTCTCTCTCTCTCTCTCTCTCTCTCTCTCTCTCTCTCTCTCTCTCTCTCTCTCTGCCTGTCTCTCTCTCTCTCTCTCTCTCTCTCTCTCCCCTCTCCCTCTCCCTCTCCCTCTCCCTCTCCCTCTCTCTCTCTCTCTCTTTCTCTTTCTCTTTCTCTTTCTCTCTCTCTCTCTCTCTCTCTCTTTCTCTCTCTCTCTCTCTCCCTTCCTCTCTCTCTCTCTCTCTCTCTCTCTCTCTCTCTCTCTCTCTCTCTCTCTCTCTCTCTCTCTCTCTCTCTCTCTCTCTCCCTAGGTGCTAACCTTCGAGAAATAGGGAGAAATGATTTGGACCAGTTCATGGTGGAGAGTATTAACCTGGCGAAAGATAACCCTGCAATTGAAAGAATGAAGGGGGCGACGGAGAGAGTAGATGTCAGTGCAGGACAGACAGAACAAGCAGGTGAGGAGTCTCTCTTGGAAAAGAGTCGTGGTTGAAGGTACGCCATTACCTAGATAACATGGCATCGAGAACATGGTAAGGGTAACCCAGCTTAGTGGAGGAACAATGTAAGAATGATATTTCTATCTACATACTGAGGATCACAGATGCGGAAGGGGCGCATGAAGTGGGTGGTGCTGAAAATGAATAGACATCCAAGCATGCATAGGTTTCCTGTACAATTAAAAAGAGAAATGGTCAGCAGAGCTTGTTGCCAACCTTTCACTCAACCTTGAAAAGAGTGGAGGGAAGAGAGAATTCTGCTCCGCCATGAAATCCAGGAAGAGGGGAGGGTCATGAGGGCCAAGAGCAAAGACGTCAACGCCCCTTGTAGCTAAACAGCCGGACGGAGGGCGATGGAAGGGAGAATCTCAGAGTCGAAGTACTTCATGGACAAGTTACAAGATGATTACGATCGTAAAGGCAATTAAGGGAACTTCAAGTTTGAGGTTCTAGCAGTTCAATGTATTTTTTTTTTTTCACATAATTTTACATAGCTATAAGGCATAGCATATGTAACATTCCCATGACTTTGTTGTTTTACTCTTCGATTGTTATTTTCAGAGACAAGATTAATATCCCTTTTCAAAATGCCATAACTCAAAATAATTTGTATTTTCTTCATATTTTGCACACGTGTTGTTACGCTATGTATCTTCAAATGTATGCATTCGAAATTTTGAAGTATATCAATTAATAAGAGAGAAAAGGTTTTGGCAACTTTCATCGAAATAGAAAGAAGACCTGAACTAAAATTCTAAACGAGTACGCAAGTAGATCTGTAGACCTGGCCGAGTTGTAAGCATTTATATGGGGAAAATGTAGCTTTGAAATACAGGCACCTGACCATGGAAGTTTCTTTTCGTCTTTCACTGTGTCATTTTTGTACTTTCTCAAGCTGATCGTAGAATATCCCTAAATGCTCAACACGACTAAGGATAGGTGAATTCCATGACATATCTTCATGTGATGTGCGAGGCTGGGGGAGGGTAAAGGAACGTCAGGGGCTGGGGGTGGGCAGTGTGTGATGCAAAGTCAACCGCCTGAATCTTCCTCTCTTTGAACAATGGAAAACCAGTCCTTCCTCTTCTTCTGCTGTGATAGGTTTCCGAGATTTCCAACATGCGTCGTGTGGCTCTTTATTTCAGAAAGACTTGGCATGTTGATTAAAGAGGAGTGACAGTAATAAAACAAGGAATAAGCATGATTTATAAGGGGGCTCATTAAAGATTTCTGCACACCACAAGAGACCTTCGATGTGGATGATGTCCCATCATATGATGTTAAATACTGGCTTCGCCAGTTCGGGTGTGGTCGGAGATCTATTGAAACACTTATCCAAGGGCGACCCCAGTCTGCTACCGATGAGGACACCATCCGTCAAGTGGAGACTGCCATTTTGGAAGTTAACCGTATTACTGATTAGTATTGGGTCTGTGGGCAAAATCATTCATGACCATCTGTATATGCAAAAGTTGTCTATTTGATGGGTTTCCAGGCTACTTACACTTTTAGTCATGTGCCAGGAAAACCAGAAGGACCTTACTGACAGACTAAATAATCAGGATACAACTTGAGTCCATCACTATGATCCAGAAACTAAGGCCCAGTCAAAACAATGGAAACATTTTGACTCATCACCCCCAGAAAAGGCACATGTCACACCCTTGCTCATTCTTTCCAGACCAGCAAGGAGTAGTGAAGATGGATTTCCTGGCAGAAGGTACTACAATTACAGGAGCTTACTACGCTTCACTGCTACAGAAAAATCAAGAGGCGTGCAATGTTTACCAAAGGTGTCTGCCTACTACAAG
>NC_061835.1:13211290-13228790 GCF_019202785.1 Penaeus chinensis
GATTACCGAAGGGAAAGAAGCGGTTGGTATCATTGTAAAAACATATCAGGTGGGTACTGGTCAGATAGGGGATTGAACTTGGGTTGAGACACTCGTGAAAAAGAATATACTGCAATACAAATTATGTGTGTACGTACTCAGAGAGAGAGAGAGAGAGAGAGAGAGAGCGAGAGAGAGAGAGAGAGAGCGAGAGAGAGAGAGAGAGAGCCTGATAGATGGTGGAGGGGGGGAGACCCTTACAAAATTACAATTATCATTTATTAAGAATATCTACTCTCACGCACTGGCATCGTCACTTTTTGCTCTTGTAGAACATCATCAAGAACATGTTTTTTGTGTGTGTTTTGTTTTGCTTTCTATGCATTCAACCTCTTAGTCCTCCCCCTTTTCACACACACACCCTAACCCCCCTTCGGCGCTGACTGGGTTGAGAAGAAACAGACTCACACAGGTACTTGCACGCTAACCTTACAATGGGACATGCTCTCGTTTATCTCTCTCTCTCTCTCTCTCTCTCTCTCTCTCTCTCTCTCTCTCTCTCTCTCTCTCTCTCTCTCTCTCTCTCTCTCTCTCTCTCTCTCTCTCTTAAAAAGGGAGGATGAGAAGAAATAATAACTCGACCTCCTATTTGTTTCAAACGAGTCTCTGTGTTGTGAAATATATATGCAATAATATTTCACAGAACATTCCACTGGCCCCGTCCTCGCCAATGGCTGTGGTCGACATCCAACTTATTTTAGGGAGGTATTTTAACCTTTATTACTTTTGTTTACAATTACATATTTCTCTCTATTCTACTATTTACAACAGTTTCCTCTATATCTAAATCCTTGAGACTAGTGTACATTGCCGGTTTGTTCCTTGTTCCTCGTAGACAGAGCAGTGAAGACCGTAGTAGTGAGAAGGCCAATCGACACCTCATCCATGCAACGACGGCGCTCTTCTGTTGCTGCCTTTTCTCTGCAAGTTGTTGTGCAAGGGATGAGTAGAATACCGTCGCTCTCGGTGACATTCCCCCAGAAGTCGTGAATACAAGAGGTGTGAAAGTACCTTGCTCGACCTCTCGGACGCGTTCGCCATACTCCCTCATTTTGTTGTTCTCATGCTTAGTGTGAGCAGAGAGGAGTTCCTGGGATCGGTTGCTCGTGGCCATAGGGTTGAAGATTCGTATGTCGAAGAAGGCCCGTTGCCCTCGTATCCAGAAACTGTTGGCACTGATGTCTAATCTGGCGTCGTTGGCGGATTGGAGTGAGAAGTTGCGCCTTTCTGTGGGGATGAGGGGAGGTTCGATCCTCACGTCGCGGCACACCTCGCCAAGCATTTGTGCAGTCACGTCCCTCACCTCGTCGTGGCGCATGCAAACGAAGCCTCCCGTCTTGCACGTCATGGCATGGTTGGGGTCGAAAGCCGAACCGCATGTGCAGTGCTGGTGAAGTTCCTCTATTGGCCAACCATATCTCAGGGCAAGTGCGTCCACAAACTCCTGCTTGTTTAAACTAAACCCTTTGACTTTGATGGGGAGACTGGTCAACCAGTTAGAGGCGCCGGTTTCGCGTGCCATACTCATTCTTCTTTTCATATCCTCAGTAATTATAGAGGTTAGTTCTTGAAGTTGTGCCCTCTGCTTTGTTTCTCTATTTTTTGTAATTTCCATTTTGATTGTTTTTTGTTGTGTTGTATCAGGCTGTGTATATGTTTCTTGCGTTATTATGGCTTGTGTCAGGCTGGCTGAGAGCTTGACAGAGTTTTGGAACTCCATGTCCGCTATTTTACACGGGTTTGTTATGCCGAGTCCCCCAAGCCTTGGCGGAAGTTCGAGTATGGCTCTCTCGTTGGCAGTGGGATTTCTTCCACCTGATAGTGCTGGGATCAAATGCTTTACAATTGCTTCCTCAAGTGGTGAAAGTAAAGGCTCGATGTTAGGTATAGTTCGCATTAAGAAGTTCCACTTGTGTTTGATACCGAAGGTGAAGGCGGTATATGCCGAGTGCGATTCCTTCTTTGCGATTTCAGCCAGCTCTATCACTTCCCTTCTCCATTCATCCACTTGCCTTGTTATGTATTCTTCCCTGGCTGCTGTTGTGCCAAGAACTGCCCCAAGGTGTTTTTCACCGCCGGCCTTTATAATCACGTTTGTTTCTCGGAAGGCTTCTCTGGCTTGTCCGAGATATTCCGGTTTTACAATTAACACCGATTTGGCGGCGTTCGGAATATATCCTTGTGGAGGGCCATGTGTCTCAATGAGATTCCACCACTTCCTTATGTTCTCAATTTTCCCTGCTCCGGTCAGGTCGTCGGCATAGGCAACTTGCTTTATATTTGTTGTTGTGTGGTCAATTATTGTTTGTAGCCTGAGGAGACCGATGGCGTACATCGCCATGGCAACTGGGTCACCTTGTGTTGTGCCCTCGGCTGAAGCTATCATTTCATAGGTATTTGTTCTATTGTCGACTATGTGGAGCTCTGCTGGGTTGTTGTAGGTGTTCTTAATGTATGGTGCGAGGCTTGGGTATTTGACCTCTATATTGTGGATTGTTGCCTTCCGGTTGATGTTGTTGAAGGCATTTGTAGCATCCACCATGAGTACGGCCTGACAATCCGGCTCTTCATAGATGTTTCTCATGGCATGGATTGCTGCCTCACACCCTGCCTGTTGACCTGCACACACCTGTAGATTTCCCACGGCTTGTCTAACGTCGTCTCCGACAACGTTCATGATTGCCTTGCCGATGATTCGTCGCAAGACTTCTCCAATGCCAATGGGGCGGCATCCGGGCTTCTTGTCGAGGGCAATTAAACGACAAGCTGTGAGGGCATCCAGGTTGTTGCAGTTTTCTGTTGCGAGTTTTCTAGCAAGAGATGCAATGGCTTTGCAAAGGTCATTTGCAGCTGACCCAAACTTGCTGCTGCTCAGGATGGTTTTCCATGCCTTTGCGTCGAGTCCAGAAGGTCCAGCTGCACTATGTGTGTGCAATGCATGTGTTTTTATCTTTTCGCCGGTAATTCGCTCAAAGATCTCCGGAGGTGGGGGATTATACTCTCCACGAAACATCGTTCCCGCCGCCGCTTCCTTTGCAGGCGGGTGCTTTTCATTGAGCAAGCGACGGGTGTTTTCATTTAAGGGTAATGTCCCTGTTGTTTCATTTGATGTTAGGACCCTTACTGCCTTTATCACTTTGCCTTGTTTCATTAGACTGGCAAATTTCCTTGATTTGTCCATCTCTTTCCTTGTTGCAATTGTTTTTCTGTGTCTTTCCTGTAGGTTTTTTTCCTCTTTCAGGAGTCCAGTAACATCTCCTACTTTCCATCGCTCCATCCTCCTTTTCATAGCCTTTACATCATCTGCGGTCTTGGATTTTGTATGTGTTCTTTGGCATATGAGATGAGGTAGAAGAGCGATTGTTTTTAGAGCAATCGGTTGGAGGAAGCTGCCGTTTGTGTACTCTTTAATTAAGAATTCGACTTCCTTAATTAAGTCTTTCGTTGCGTTGCATTTTGGAATGTCGAACAGATTGCTTGGGGAGAAAGTAACTATTTTCTTGTATATGTTTTCCGTTAGCATTGTTGCATCTTCAATTGACATGTTTCGCCAGTATCGGGTCGAAGAAGAGTCTCCTTCCACCTGAGTGATTACCGGTTGTTGAGATTCGTGCCCTGTATTATTCATTTGAGATCCTACTATGCTATCTGTCTCTGCTTCTGTTCGCACTCTGGCTGGTTGGGATCTGTTTTGGCATTGTTGCCCAGCTCTGCACGATGTGCAATATCTTCCACTTCTTGTACATATGCAATTGGAGCAGTTTCGTGTAGTACAAGCACAGCAATGGGCTACAGTGGCCATTTTTGATAATTGGTTGAGGTGAGCGATGCTGTAATTAGGCGCACTAGGCTGGGGGGGTGATATAACTCGGCTGTTCGGTGTTTTAGGAGGGGGTGTATGGCATACTCTGGGAGGCTGGACGGTGTTATTTCACCCAAGGCTGAGTTCTCCTTGCAGATTCCCCGAGAGCTGTTACATACACCAAGTGAGAGAAGTGGGAGAGAAAAAATATAAACAGACAAAGAGACAGAGGAAAAGGGTTGACAATGGTCAAGGCGTTGATAACCGCGGTCAGGTCCTTATCAGTGATTCCTCAAACGTCCGCTCGCGCACGCGCTAGTTCAAATCAGGGCGTGTGTCTCTAATAGTATATTTTCAGTAGTATTTAGTGTGTGGAGAGAGATTATAAGGTATAAACCTTATTTAGCTATAGTGCGTATGTTTATACACTAGCTATTAAAAAATAGAGACTGTAGGATCCGTTGTGTCGCAAATATATCTAAGTAATGCGGAGCTACTGCGACGTACGTGCGCCCTCCCTCCCCTTCGCTCTCTCTCTTTCTTTTCCTCTCCCTCTCTCTCTCTCTCTCTCTCTCTCTCTCTCTCTCTCTCTCTCTCTCTCTCTCTCTCTCTCTCTCTCTCTCTCTCTCTCTCAATCTCTCTCTCTCTCAATCTCTCTCTCTCTCTCTCTCTCTCTCTCTCTCTCTCTCTCTCTCTCTCTCTCTCTCTCTCTCTCTCTCAATCTCTCTCTCTCTCAATCTCTCAATCTCCCAATCTCTCTTTCTCTCTCTCTCTCTCTCTCTCTCTCTCTCTCTCTCTCTCTCTCTCTCTCTCTCTCTCTCTCTCTCTCAATCTCTCTCTCTCTCTCAATCTCTCAATCTCTCTCTCTCTCTCTCTCTCTCTCTCTCTCTCTCTCTCTCTCAATCTCTCTCTCTCTCAATCTCTCAATCTCTCTCTCTCTCTCTCTCTCTCTCTCTCTCTCTCTCTCTCTCTCTCTCTCTCAATCTCTCTCTCTCTCTCAATCTCTCAATCTCTCTCTCTCTCTCTCTCTCTCTCTCTCTCTCTCTCTCTCTCTCTCTCTCTCTCTCTCTCTCTCTCTCTCTCTCTCTCTCAATCTCTCTCTCTCTCAATCTCTCAATATCTCTCTCTCTTTCTCTCTCTCTCTCTCTCTCTCTCTCTCTCTCTCTCTCTCTCTCTCTCTCTCTCTCTCTCTCTCTCTCTTCACTCTCTCTCTCTCTCAATCTCTCAATCTCTCAATCTCTCAATATCTCTCTCTCTCTCTCTCTCTCTCTCTCTCTCTCTCTCTCTCTCTCTCTCTCTTTCTCTCTCTATCTCTTCCTCCCGCTTTTCCTCCCCCTCTCTGTCCCAGCTTCATCTTCAACCTTACCCTCTTCCTCTTCCTCACCCTCATTTTAACCCTTTTCCTCGCCCTCACGTATGCCTCACCCTCATTTTAACCCTTTTCCTCGCCCTCACGTATGCCTCAACCTTACCATCAACCGTACCCTCTTCCCCTCTCTTTCTTCTAATCCCTCTCCTTCTCTCTTTCTCTCTCCCTGACGGATTTTTGTGTGACAAAAATCCGTCAATGTAACATAATCCTCCCATTCAAATATATGTACAGAAATAATACACAGCCAGTCCTGTATGTATCAATAAGAAAATGGTTTACAAGTAAGGAAGCAAAGGGGTTTGCGTGTTGCCAGCGCGGGAGAGCAGTGCGGTCTGAGATGTGAGGACGTGATAACCTCCCTCCGTTTTACCCACGTGTTTTTTATGCCTCTCTCTCTCTCTCTCTCTCTCTCTCTCTCTCTCTCTCTCTCTCTCTCTCTCTCTCTCTCTCTCTCTCTCTCTCTCTCTCTCTCCCTCTCTCTCTCTCCCTCTCTCTATCTCCCTCTCTCTCTCTCTCTCTCTCTCTATCGTCCCTCTGCATCACATATACTGTACTGGGGTCTGCTGCGAACTTGCCACTTCATTAGAAAATGTTCTCTTTACCGATGCATAAGAGAATAGTATCTGCATTTCCCTGAAAGTCTTTTTTTTTTCTTCTTCTTCTTTCTGTGCACAAAAAACGTTTTCATTTTGCTTCAATTTTTCATAGGCCTCCTCGCATCCCTGGTCAGGAACCACTGCTCTACATACTACATAGATGCGTATATGTGTATCATACAGATAGATTATCTCACCTGGGAACAAGGTACGAGCGTTTGGCATACCCATTCCCCTTTTGGCCCTTTGTTTTTTGTTTTTTTGTTTGTGTTGCTTTTCTAAGTTTCAGTTCAATATCAGTCTGACAGGTACAACAGCAATTTTAGCATTAAAATATGAAAATAAACATTCGAAATTCCTCCCATGCCTCATGGCGCGAGTCTGTTGCCATGGGAAGCTCTGCGTCGAGGCTTATGAAACAGGCCTCCCACTTCCTCTAGTATTGTTTCATCCTCATGCTATATTCTCAACATATATGTATGAATATACATATAGATATATACGTACTATATATCCACAGTTTACATATACGTGTGTGTATGTATATGGATGCATGTGTGTGTATATATTTACCGCCCTCCCTTGCCTGTTTCCTACAGGATCCACCGCTGCCATCTAACCCTACACACACATGCATACATGCACGACCTTACACACTCGGAGATGTACACTCGAGGGATGACATTTGAATGGTTTATGTTATGGCTATGAGTATAAACATGCCTTGAATATAGTGTTCTAGAATTTCTTTTTGTTTTATGTCACTTCTTTTATTGATTTATGTAGGTTGTAAGCTGCATAACTTCAAATTTAAATGGAATTATTTCTATCGAATGTTTTTTCCCCATGTTAAAATTACAAGCAGGCAACTCTTTGTTTACATGTGGGATTTTGTTAGGCGTTCTCTTAGCCTTTATTCTGGCTTCTTTTATTAATGCAGCTGGTCACCTCCCATACTTTGATGTTTGTCCTTATTTATCTAATTTTGTTGCTGTATTTCTACTTCACTCGAGATTTTTTTTTTTTTCCTTAATGGTCGAGTTGTATATTGTTTAAGCCGTATTTATCATCTTATGTCATTTGCTGTTTTCTTTTCCTTACTGAGGTTTCTTTTATAATTAATTTTCTTTTGTTTAAGTATTTACTTTTGCTAAACATATCATTTATCTCGAATGAAACCAAATTCGAAAATGTATACCCTGTGTTTTTGGGAGTTCCCGCCCGCAGGCTTTGCGAAGTAAAGTGTCAGCCGGACCTTTGGTGTGGTCACTACCCTTTTCCCGAGTTTTTTTTGGGGAATCTACCTTTTACTTGCCACAGTTAGGAGCTGGGACGTCTATTATTGCTTCCTTAAAAATGAGTTGTGACTGTATCTCATATTAATGGACTTATCTTGATCTGAATGAGTATATATATATTTTTATTATTCTTGTTATTTTTGTTTTTTTATATTAACATCGAGCTTACGTGTCAATCTCACTATTGTTGCGATTTAATTATAAATATTACACTTTTGTCATGTGTGTGTGCTTTTATATTACTACCCAACACAAAGACCTTACACCGGTACCCAACTAAAATCTGTAGGGGGATATAGCACAATCTGGAGGGACCGAACGGGGCCCAGTTCTGGCCCTTAAGCCGCCTATCGGGGTACCTCTGGCTCACACAACCCTTTTGGCGCCCAACGTGGGGCCGGTGTTACTATGGATTTGTGTTGGTGTGTTCCAGTATAGATATTTCCTGTCAGGTAATGTCACTTGCATAATTATTGTAGTTTTGGAGAGCCACACATTGTGTTTTTTTTTTTTTTTTTTTTTTTTTTTTTTTTTTTTTTTTTTTTTTTTTTTTTGTCTGTAAATGTACTGATTTGCACATTATTATTCGTGTTTCGCCTTGCCACCCTGTGCCTTTCCCCTCTAACTATACCCCCATTTCTCATCATATTAGACAGGTCGATATAACACTTGACCCACAACAAATTGCAACAAAAGGTTTCTCGGTGGTTTTCAGTTCCACTGTATATACTGATCAACAGAAAAAAAGTCTACCAAAATCTGACGCCCGGAAATGGGTTAAAACTGAGTCATTTCAAAGATGGCCGCCACCGAGCTTTGAAATCACGAAAACAGTTATAACGTCTTCAAAAATTGTCATAGAAACGGTTATATTCCATGGTTTTAAGGGACCAGCAAGCCATTGGTGTAAATGACATTCATATGTAACCAATATTTTACCTGCTAAAAAGGGAACAAAAACTCAGGAAGAAAAATCAATAGAATTTCCATTTTAACCAAAATGACTGAACAGCTGGTGCCAATGAAACATTTTCTTGTGAGCATTGCATAATGACAGTTCAGGTTACATATTTATTCCTCATCATTGTCTTCTAGTTCCTGAAAGACTTGATTTAGTGGATTGTCACAACACGAAACCTGGCATGATCCACATGCAGGCGTACACGGAAGCCCATTTTTTCTGCAGCTGCAACGAGGTGTGCCACAAGCTGTGGTGCAATTGCAGTGTATCACCTTCAGAAGAGTGTTTGGTGCAGCATTCATGTCAGTCATGATAGGTACAAATCGATTGTCCACAAGTCCCCAGCCCCAGTCCAAAGTGGACAGAATGCAGGACTTGTCCCCTGAGTACATATCAATCATTGGCAAATACAGAATGGAGGATGTGCCAAGATGTGTCTCTCCTGCATGAAGGATGTGCATCATCCCCTGCCAGCCTGGTACCTTCTGCTTGAAGTGGAAGGATAGCTCCCAGAGGATGTCAACTGTCATGTCACAAACTCAGAAATCTGGGAGGTCTAGAAACTTGATATTGCGAAGAACATTTTTGGCAAAGCCATATTCTTTGATATCAATTTTTGACATCTGTACAATGTTCAGTTCTATGTTCTTTTTTCTTGTCACTTGATGACTTGATTTTCTACTAGGAGTCAATGCAGCAATCATGCCCATTCCATGAAAGGTACCTTTACCGTCAAGGGTGATGATGTTGTGATCTACATTGTCACCGGCAAACAACACTGATACCGGTATGTCAGAAACACCTGTTTCTTCAAGTAGCAAATCGGGAGTGACACAGCTTGCAGCATTCTTTTCAAACTGCAGTACTTCAGCATATGACGAGCTGTACCCCATATTGCACAGTGTTTCTACAAGGAATTTTGACCGATATATGTGATGAACCTGCACAGCGAGACCAATCTGGAGTGGTGCAATGATAGCCCGAGGTCTGACTGCTTGTACAATAGCTTGTCCAATACTAGCCACTTTATGTTGCGTGTTTTTTCCAACAAACAGACAATTCAGCATATTTCGAAGTGCATCTGGAAGAAAAGCTAGTGCAGAGTCAAGTTCAAGTTCTTCTGATTTTGGGTAATGATCAGTAACAGATGGCACACCTGTTTTGATATCACTCTTGATCAGCCTTGCTGCCGTCTCAATTATGGCTTTCTTTTGTGACTCTTCGTCTACTTCTCGCTGTGCATCTTTGTAAAATGACTGGAGTATGTGTGATGTTTTCTCCCTGAATGTAACTATGTCATTGCGGCCGTCTCCTTCAGCAATATAGACGGAGTTTCCATATCTTTCCACCATTTTCTTTTTCAGATAGTAGCTTGTGTATGGAAGAGAATTTTCTTCCGTAAGGAACTCTTCCATTTTGCCCCGAAGGTACGAAATAGTCATCTGTTCCTCATCATTCATTTCGAAATAAGAACACATTCTGGAGAATGCCTGTTCTTGATCACTGTCTATCGGACGTCCAGATTTCCTAATTGTTGAATCTGGTCCACTACGAAAGTGCACTGGTACATCACGCCCAGTGCGGAAATGGACACTACACTGATGATGATATATGCAGTCAGCTGCATGAAGATCTCTACCATAAAACTCAATCCGCCCTTTCACTGTGAATGCCCAATCATCGGTCTGATTCTCACAGCACTCCAGAATGGTTTTGGTAAAGTCGTCGATCTTCACATGACTGTAGTCAAAACTTCCAAGGCGGACCGTTGTTCCACAGAACAAGCAGTCTGATTTACTGTTGAAGGTCCCGGTCAACACACGTGAACTTCGCTTCATGGACGGTTTGGATGGTTCTTGTTTCTTCTTCTGATTCAGGATATCATGTTGATTTATGTACCGTTTACCACAATCTGTGTGTACCTTGCATCCAGCCGCCACATGAACATCGTCACCTCTCTGAACGCTGGCTGCGTTCATGCCATCAGCGCCCTTCTGACGAATTTGCACAACATCACTTCCATCTTCAAGCCCCTCCTTACAAACTAGACACCTATCTTCGTAAATCTCAGGAGCATTCATGATTTCAACCTGAAAGATAAAAAAAAAAAAAAAATCAAGGAAAGAGCATTCGAAGGAAGGGATACTCAATCAGAGTGCGGGACGGTCACGTGACATGAAGTACATTACATCTAATTACTGGCAAGATAAGACTCAAAACTCCTTCGTTAGAATTTGACAAATGATGGGTGATTGCCTAACATAGGTTTGATTGTATACAGACAATTCTTTGATTTCAGGCCTAAAATTTCAGATTTCAGGTTCAATACTGATCAAATCTGAATTTCGTTGACACCAGTGGATAGCTGACCCCTTAAAACCAATGACTGGAACCAACAATGGTGTTTCTATGTCAATAATTGAAGAAGTTATAGCTCCTTTCGTGATTTCGATGCTCGGCGTCGGCCATCTTGAAAATGACTCGGTTTTAACCCATTTCCGGATGTCAGATTTTGGTAGACTTTTTTTCTGTTGATCAGTATATCCTGTGGGATAAAATTTGTTGTGGGTTGGGTGACTGTTTCTCATAAATTGACCCGTCTATATGAGAACATATGCTTCTCTTTTACTTCCAGTATATGTTATTGCTTTCTTTTGTAATAGCATTTCCTTCCATTTAAATAACATTTGAATGTTGCATAATCTTTCCAGGCCGAGGAGAGTTCAAGACACAGCATCTAGCCTACCCAGTTCCCGCAGTCTATCTCTAGCGAACCGAGAGCCACATATAAGCTTGCTTCCTGTGGTCATGAGTGAACCAAGGCAAGGGGCAGAAGCAACCCAAGCAGTGCAGAGGGACTGATGGAGGAAATACAGGACCAGTTGGCCCATATGGTGGAGCGGATGATGAGCATGATGGAAAACTTCCGCAGGAGTCAAGGTGACAGTCTTTCCTGTTTGGAAGAGAGGTTGGCTAATACTGGTGCACCAACCAATAGTGTAGATGTGAACCATAGTGGTCCAGATGTGTCTGCTACGAATACATTTGGCCCTCCTCCTGTGCCGAGCAACCCAACTGTCAGGACCCCTTCAGTCGAGCTGCCACCTTCCCGCCTCCAATTCCAGAGTACTGATCTTTTGAGCCAGCTACAACAGCAGTTACTGGTCAGGGACCAAGAGCTCACTCTGCTGAAACAGCAACTTGAAAGGCTTAGCTCCCAGGGCCAAACCAGTGAGTTTCCAGCCAGTGGGCCTGCACGTCAACTCCCTCTGTACCCCACTGACCATTAGCTGCCTTCATATACTCCTTCACGCCAAGTGCCTCTGTCTGAAGCTGTAAGTCAGAACCTCTATGAAGAACCACTACAAGGTACTGCTATTCAACAACCTGTCCCTCTTCAGTCCCACCAAGAAGCAGGTGCCCCTTCATTGCCATCTGGTGATCCAGTCCTGCAGTCACACCACGGATCCTGGCAATCAGCAGTCTCATATGTACTGCCAAGGGAACCAGTACCACATTTCAAAGGGGAAACTACTGCAAATGATCCTTTGAAATGCAACCATGAAATTGAGAGCTGGATCCGCGCAATAGAGAATTTGGTGAGACCTGCAACTGATGAGGCTTACATCAAAGCTGCTAAGGCAAGTTGTCGGGACCGAGCTGACATGATTATCAACTCACAGCAATTCGACCACATCATCAGCTGGCCCTTATTTAAGGCAGAACTCCGAAGAAAGTTTCGAGGTACATACACTGCAGCAGACTTTTTGAAGGTCTTGTAGTCAAGGAATGAGTCCTAACCAAGCTCCCATGGACTATTATTTACAAATAGAGGCTTCAGCTTATCAAGGCGTAATGGATCATCGTGATGCCATGGGAGATCCACTTGAGCTGGTAAGGAGGGTATTCCTGTCTGGGCTCCCTGGGTGGCTGAGAGACCTGCTAGCTCTCAAGGATGACTGTGGTGCACCAGATTTGGCAGAGGCAGCACAGCGGGTTTGGAATTCCCGTAATGGGATTCGCCATGGAACAGATGCAAACCGCCACCAGTCCCCAAATGATGTCACAGACCACTAGTCTCGTCGCAGCCCAGACCGCCATTCCAGATATCATGACCTCCACCCTGTTAAGGCATAACCACACCCTCGTACACCACCAAGAGCACGGCAGGAACTACCCTGGTGTAAGTTCCATAAGATGAATGGTCACCACACTAAAGACTGCAGAGCAGCCCAAAGGTCACCCAATAGTCAACCAAGGTATTGCTGTTTCCGCTGTGGTGATCTTAACCACTTCAGTAGGAACTGCCCCTTTCTCACAGTGTAGTGATTTGCAACGCCCCTGGCTAGTGGTAGCGGGCGTGCCAGGGTGTAGGGCTGCAGAACTGCCAACCTTATTCTTTAGGTTCGTTTGGGTGATTGCATCCTCGAGTCTGATCCTTCATGTTCTAACATTTTAAAACCATAAAAAAAACAGATACTGGGTAAGATAAAACAAAGAAAGAAACTTGTGAATAAAATAATGAAATAAGTAAAACGGACAGCAGGGAATCATACACAAATAAAACTGACTGAGGGTGGGGGCAAACAAGAGAATTCTGATCATGTATACATTTATTTAGGCACCGGGATTATCAATTCAGTTTGCATGTATAGCATGTGCACTTGGCCACGTACTTACAAAATTCCAGGCGAAAATTCAGCAGCCAAAACATACACCCACTCCTCAGTCACACGGCAAAACACAACCCCAAACAAGGAGGTGTTAAGCCTATCAAGGTACGAGAAAAAGAGACCCGAGTATACTGTGCGGCCCCCTTTTAAAGGTAGAGGGCGCGCAGGCTCTCTGCGAACAAGTTATATCTGAATATCCCCGTAAACAATTAAATAAGGATAAAAATGATTAGAAGATAAAATGATAACTAAAAAGATTAAGAAGTGATAAACAAAAGTACATATATAAAAGAATAAAACAAACAGACGAAATGCTGAAGAAAACAGAAAACTGGAAAAACGGGGGTAACTTCAGAAAAACAAAGTAAAATGAGGACGAGATAAAAGATTTAAACGAATTCACACTTGCGCACACATCACACAACATAAAAAGGCAAACTGAACATAAAAAGGCAAACTGAACATAAAAAGGCAAACTGAACATAAAAAGGCAAACTGAACATAAGGTAAAACTAGAACTACTGGATTGTCAATATTCTCTTTAGGATTATTCACGTGCCGGAGAGGCAGCCGCAATCACTGATCCCGATGAAAGTCTACGGGCCCCGCCACCGGGAACAGAGAGGGATGCAGCGGTTTGTTTCACTACACACAGGCCAGGGAGGTCACGTTCCCAAATCCACTGGCACATACTCCATGGGGGACAACATGTTCCGCATGCAGCCAGCCCAGACAGATTGCAGCAACAGGAGTGAGTACACTATCTCTCTAAGGAAGACTACTCGCAGTACTCAGTGCTGAGGGTAAATCTACCAAATGTTTCATAGACACAGGCTCTCAGGTCACCCTTATTAAGAAAGCTGTGCTGAATTGACTTGATCCCAATGGTAAGCTGAAACAGCGACCATCAGACAAAGTGCTGACGGGTGTCTCTGGCACTGCTATGCATCCAGTGGCTGAAGTGACTCTGGGGTATAACTTGGGTCTGAATGCTGTTGAACACCCTACTCTGATAGCTGACCTAGACTTTCCAGGGGACGTCCTAATAGGCATTGATCTCCTACGCTCTTTGAATTTCACCCTGAGGTCCAAAGCTAACTCCTCTCATGGTGAATTGGTCTTAGGTGATTGTCAGTATCCAGTAGTCTTCACCGAGGCCAGATCTCTGAAGATAAGCCTGCTGACCACTATATGTTCCACTGCTACACAGTCAGAAAGCCAGCCTGAAAGTGAAGCCAGTACGACTGAAGATCCTGAGCTGCAGCAGCCACTTGAAGGTGAACCCATGATGGCAAGGGATGATTTTGTTGGAAATATTCTTGAAGTTAATGAATGGGATGTTGAGGGTTCGACCTTGCCATCTTCAGTGGCTATTGCCATGTGCGATGCCGCCTTGTCTCTTGATGCTTCAGGGGATAAGTGTACACCACCAAAGCTCGAGCACTTGATGGAGCACCAACAGCGACAGATAAACAATCTCTTCAAGAAGTACCATGAGCTGTTCGATGGAGGAGAAGCTGTCGGCCTAATACCAGGGGTCTGTCACACTATAGAGACGGGAGATGCAAAGCTAGTATGTATTCGCCAGTGGAGACTACCGCAAACAACCTGGGAAACTATCTGTCAGCAGTGTGACATCATGCTTCGTTATGGATTTATTGAGCTATCAACAAGCCCTTGGCTTAGCCCTGTAGTTTTAGTAAAGAAGAAAGATGGGAATGTAAGATTTAGTGTTGACTACAGGGGCCTTAATGCTGTGATAAGGAAGGACTCCTACCCTTTTCCTTGGATTGATGCTCTTGTTGATGAACTAGGATCAGTCACTGTATTCACCACACTAGATACCAGGGCTGCATACTGGGCAGTTGAAGTAGATCCGTCCGACAGACCAAAGACAGCGTTTACAGATGGAGACCGCCTTTTCCATTTTTGTCGACTTCCCTTTGGTTTGGCGACAGCACCCTCAACATTCCAACGAACCATGAACATCCTCCTGACACCAGTCCTGGGACGACACACACTCTGTTACCTCGACGACATTGTTATCTACAGCCCTGAGTTTGAACATCTCCAGGACCTAGAAGAAACTCTCCAACTTTTAAAAGCAGCTGGTCTAAAACTCAACATGATAAAGTGCAAGTTTGCAGCTACAACTATAAATTTCTTGGGATATACTATCAGCCCCAATGGAGTTCTTCCCAATCAGGAGAAAGTAGCTGCTATTGCCTAGACCCCGCCACTACGCACTGTTAGGGAAGTTCGCCGTTTCTTGGGATGCACGGACTTCTTCAGAAAGCATATTTCTGGGTATGCTGCCATAAGTGCGCCATAACACCTTATTCTTAAGAAGAACCAGATATGGATTTGGGGGCCAGAGCAGCAGGCAGCCTTTGAAGAGCTGAAGCAAAGGTTGACATCTGCCCCAGTTCTTAAACAGCCTGACTTTGACTGTGTGTTTGAGCTCCACACTGATGCTTCTTTCATTGCCATAGGATCATGTCTTATGCAAAGAGCGGATGACAACTCCCCTCAGGCAATAGCCTATTATAGCCGTAAGCTACGAGATGCTGAGACAAGATACCCAGCCATTGATTTGGAAGCCCTTAGTGTAGTTGAATGAGTGTGTGTCTTTAAGTCCTATTTGTATGGCAGGCACTTTATTATATATACGGATCATCATCCATGTGTTTTCCAAAAAAACAAAGTTGCCCCGGATGACACGGTTTGCACATGAGCTGCCTTTCCTCACTTTTAGTATACTGTATAAGGAGGGCCCAACTAACTACGTTCCTGATCTGCTCTCACGCTACGTTGACACTCTGAAAGAGGATCAAATGCTGATGACATCTACAGTCAAAATCACTGACCTATTACCAGAGGCACTGGCCAAGCAACAGTTAGAAGATCCACAGCTAATAGACCTTAGAAAGTACTTGATTGATTACCACTCACACTGGAAGAGTTTGAGGTCAAAGCACCTTCTGGATCAGACCTTGTATCAATTGGTAGTTCCTGCAAGCCTAAAGAACTCTGCCTGGTATTCATAGGACATATGAAAATGCTAAAACTATGTTCTATTGGGTAAATATGTTCAGTGACTGCAAGGAGTATGTAGAGCATTGCCAGATTTGTCAACAGACGAGAGGGAATCCCCAAACTGTACCCATGGATGGTGCCCCACTAGCTGAGGTTCCCCTAGAGTGTGCATCAATGGATATCTTCGACCTGGGTCAATCCATCCCAGTTCGCTATGGGCTGAGTATTATAGATAAGCATTCACGCTATCTCCAAGTTGTGCCCCTTCGCAGTATCACTGCTGTTACTGTTCACCAAGCCATTATTGACCATTGGGTGACTCTGTTTGGACCTCCAAGAGCTATCCAAACTGACAATGGGTCCCAGTTTACTAGCCGCCTCCTCAACGAGTTGTGTCAGATGATGCGAGTGTCCCATCATTATACAATCAGGTACCACCCCCAAGCTAATGGGCTGGTGGAGCGAACTAACCGGGTCATTAAGTCTGCCTTAACTACTTTAGTTGGCCAGCGACCGCGTATCTGGCATCAGTTTGTCCCAGAATTGAGACTACAAGTTAATTTAGCCATCCACCGATCAACCCAAGAACAGCCACTGTATCTACTAATTGGTCGCCTTGCAAACTTCTCTGTTGGGCTTACCAACCAGGTGGTATTTGCACACAATATAAGCTTCCAAGAACGTTTGCAGGAAGCCTGGAAAGCTGCAGTAATTGCTTCAAAAAAGGCGAGGGAAATCTGTGGAAAATATTACAACCATTGTAAACGAGAAAATTTCATCCCTATTGGGGGCTCGTTAGTTTGGTACTTTGACCATGGGCCCCATACACCCCTCACAGGACGTTGGAAGGGTCCTCCCAGAATTATCACTCAATTAGGCCCTCTAGCTTTTGAAATTAGAGACATCCATACTGATGTTCAGCGACGAGCTTATTTGAACCACTTGAAGCCATTCAAGTCATCATCTGAGCTCTCTTACTCATCTGAAGATTCTGATGCAGACGTAGAAGACTCCGACAAGTTCAGTGAACCAGAAGTTCCTGTAAGAAGCAGCAGTCTAGAACCAAGTCAGGTTGATGCTGATCTAAATGCTCCAATGTCCCCTGAACCTTACCATAGGACTCCAGGCGAGCCAAACAGTGAAGAGGAGATGCTGTAGCAAACGTTACAGTTCAATCGAGACAAGTCCCAGGTGTCTGTCATGCTTGGACAGAGTTGGATTAGTGTTTTAATCATTTTCATAACAGTTTACTTCAGCTTCGTTACCTTTGTATGACCTTTGTTAACCATTAATGCAACACCTCATCTATGCTCTTTGTGGTAATGATGTCCAGAACGTCCCAGCTGGGTGGGCACACATTTAGTTATTTTGTGGCAAGTAATGGCTCTGGCCAGCTTTGTTTTGTCTTTCCAGGGTCTCCGTTGCTCTCTTCGACCCCGCGGGCAATGGAGGAATTGTGAGGTTAGAAATTTTCTATCCCCTAATTCTTACATACTTGACGTCTTCCTAATACTCCATGTTCAAGGTTCCTAAATCCTTCCCATCCTTGCTGTTACCACCCTCCCTTGCCTGTTTCCTACAGGATCCACCGCTGCCATCTAACCCTACACACACATGCATACATGCACGAACGTACACACTCGAGGGATGACATTTGAATGGTTTATGATATGGCTATGAGTATAAACATGCCTTGAATATGGTGTTCTAGAATTTCTTTTTG
>NC_061835.1:13233790-13261290 GCF_019202785.1 Penaeus chinensis
GAGGACAGTAATTACAATTGGAGGGCAGTAATTACACTTGGAGGACAGTAGTTACACTTGGAGGGCAGTAATTACACTTGGAGGACAGTAATTACACTTGGAGGACAGTAGTTACACTTGGAGGGCAGTAATTACACTTGGAGGACAGTAATTACAATTGGAGGGCAGTAATTACACTAGGAGGACAGTAATTACACTTGGAGGACAGTAATTACACTTGGAGGACAGTAATTACACTTGGAGGACAGTAATTACACTTGGAGGACAGTAATCACACTTGGAGGACAGTAATTACACTTGGAGGACAGTAATTACACTTGGAGGACAGTAATTACACTTGGAGGACAGTAATTACACTTGGAGGACAGTAATTACACTTGGAGGGCAGTAATTACACTTGGAGGGCAGTAATTACACTTGGAGGACATTAATTACACTTGGAGGACAGTAATTACACTTGGAGGACAGTAATTACACTTGGAGGACAGTAATTACACTTGGAGGACAGTAATTACACTTGGAGGACAGTAATTACACTTGGAGGACAGTAATTACACTTGGAGGGACAGTAATTACACTTGGAGGACAGTAATTACACTTGGAGGACAGTAATTACACTTGGAGGACAGTAATTACACTTGGAGGACAGTAATTACACTTGGAGGACAGTAATTACACTTGGAGGACAGTAATTACACTTGGAGGACAGTAATTACACTTGGAGGACAGTAATTACACTTGGAGGGCAGTAATTACACTTGGAGGGACAGTAATTACACTTGGAGGACAGTAATTACACTTGGAGGACAGTAATTACACTTGGAGGACAGTAATTACACTTGGAGGACAGTAATTACACTTGGAGGACAGTAATTACACTTGGAGGACAGTAATTACACTTGGAGGACAGTAATTACACTTGGAGGACAGTAATTACACTTGGAGGACAGTAATTACACTTGGAGGCAGTAATTACACTTGGAGGCAGTAATTACACTTGGAGGGCAGTAATTACACTTGGAGGGACAGTAATTACACTTGGAGGACAGTAATTACACTTGGAGGGCAGTAATTACACTTGGAGGACAGTAATTACACTTGGAGGGCAGTAATTACACTTGGAGGGCAGTAATTACACTTGGAGGACAGTAATTACACTTGGAGGGCAGTAATTACACTTGGAGGACAGTAATTACACTTGGAGGGCAGTAATTACACTTGGAGGACAGTAATTACACTTGGAGGGCAGTAATTACACTTGGAGGACAGTAATTACACTTGGAGGGCAGTAATTACACTTGGAGGACAGTAATTACACTTGGAGGGCAGTAATTACACTTGGAGGACAGTAATTACACTTGGAGGGCAGTAATTACACTTGGAGGACAGTAATTACACTTGGAGGGCAGTAATTACACTTGGAGGGCAGTAATTACACTTGGAGGGCAGTAATTACACTTGGAGGACAGTAATTACACTTGGAGGGCAGTAATTACACTTGGAGGACAGTAATTACACTTGGAGGGCAGTAATTACACTTGGAGGGCAGTAATTACACTTGGAGGGACAGTAATTACACTTGGAGGGCAGTAATTACACTTGGAGGGAAGTAATTACACTTGGAGGACAGTAATTACACTTGGAGGGCAGTAATTACACTTGGAGGGCAGTAATTACACTTGGAGGGCAGTAATTACACTAGGAGGACAGTAATTACAATTGGAGGGCAGTAATTACACTAGGAGGACAGTAATTACACTTGGAGGGCAGTAATTACACTAGGAGGACAGTAATTACACTTGGAGGGCAGTAATTACACTAGGAGGACAGTAATTACAATTGGAGGGCAGTAATTACACTTGGAGGACAGTAATTACAATTGGAGGGCAGTAATTACACTTGGAGGGCATTAATTACACTTGGAGGACAGTAATTACACTTGGAGGGCAGTAATTACACTAGGAGGACAGTAATTACAATTGGAGGGCAGTAATTACACTAGGAGGACAGTAATTACACTTGGAGGGCATTAATTACACTAGGAGGACAGTAATTACAATTGGAGGGCAGTAATTACACTTGGAGGGCAGTAATTACACTTGGAGGGCAGTAATTACACTTGGAGGGCAGTAATTACACTTGGAGGGGCAGTAATTACACTTGGAGGACAGTAATTACACTTTGAGGACAGTAATTACACTAGGAGGACAGTAATTACACTTTGAGGACAGTAATTACACTTTGAGGACAGTAATTACACTTTGAGGACAGTAATTACACTTTGAGGACAGTAATTACACTTGAAGGGCAGTAATTACACTTGGAGGGGCAGTAATTACACTTGGAGGGCAGTAATTACAATTGGAGGGCAGTAATTACACTTGGAAGACAGTAATTACACTTGGGACAGTAATTACACTTGGGGACAGTAATAACACTTGGGACAGTAATTACACTTGGGGACAGTGTGTGTGTTTGTGTGTGCGTGTATGTGTCTGCGTGTGTGTGTGTGTATGTATGTGTGTATACATCATGGCGTTAGAGAACAAAATGAGAAAGCCATAAAAAGCGGACACAGGCCGGGCCATATATGGAAGGCCCGGGCGAAGCTAGATCTTCGCAAATTCCAATCAATCAGCCCAGCATGCCACTGCGAGCTATGCAGAAGGAAGAAATCCGACAAACAGGCGCACATTTGCATACAATGCAAAGTTTGCGGTCACTATATTTCTGCAAAATCGATGTATCAACAACGAAAATTCTGTCTGTATGGTAAGCAATAAGTTATTATTTGTTTTTATTATCATTATGAAATATTATGTGTATTAATAGTAGTTGCGGAGATGGAAAATATTTCGCTATATGATAGAAACGACTTGTGTTTTGGAGGTATTAACACTTTAAGCTTTAAAATCCCCACACAATTAGACATTATCATACTGTTTTGTTTTTTTGGGTACCACTTCACTATAATGTTGGTTATATACATTTATGATGGTGCTGATTTTACCATCAAAAATATTTTGATATTAAGATTGTCAATCACATTGGGATAGAGTTCTTTATGTAAATGCTAATTCTCTTGTATGTGTATTCCGCAATTTTAGCATAACGAGCACTAGTTTCAACTTCCTGAAGCAAACATCAACATCCTCATAGTAAGGATATTGAGATTTGCCTTGCGTGTCTGTAAACTGTTTCAATAAATTACTAGGAGACATTGGTTATATGACCATTTTCAAGGTCCATTACAGGTTGCTGGAACTCTATCGAACTGGAAGGAGGTAGACGTAAACAGTGGAGGATTCAACAAACAGACATCGCTACGGAAGGGAATGTAAACACTGCAGCGGGCGGATTCATATATATCCGAGTTTTGCGGGAACAAATGTGCAGCAGGGGGCAGACCACGGTTCGTCTGATATATATATATATATATATATATATATATATATATATGTGTGTGTGTGTGTGTGTGTGTGTGTGTGTGTGTGTGTGTGTGTGTGTGTGTGTACATACACTCACATATATATATACATATATATATATATATGTGTGTGTGTGTGTGAGTGTGTTTGGCCGGTTTATATATATATGTGTGTGTGTTTACATGTGTGCATTCTCTCTCTCTCTCTCTCACACACACACACACACACACACACACACACACACACACACACACACACACATATATATATATATATATATATATATATACATATATATATATATATGTGTGTGTGTGTGTGTGTGTGTGTGTGTGTGTGTGTGTGTGTGTGTGTGTATGTATATATACATATATGTATATATATGTGACCGACACGAGAGATGGACTTAAGGCGGATAATAAAAGTGGCCTTGGCTTTTGGCTTATTCGCTACAAGGTGAGTGGATGCAAGCTGAGTTATGGAGAATGTTTCCACTTTCATTCAGCGGCTACATCCTGGGCGGTGCTTGCTTCCGCAGGCTGGAATGTCAGGTTTATCAGACCGTGACAGAGGGGCGAGTCGCTGGGCTTGCTCGAGGGGGACATGTAGCTGACCTAGGAGGTCCTTGGGTAAACCAGGCTCAGGAGTGAAAGATGCGAAGTGGCTGCTTCCTGTGATAAGGTGTACTAAGGAGGCAGCGACAGGAAGGCGCAGCCTTTGTTCAGCCACGGACAGATGTGTGGAGCACCACCACCTTCCGGATGTTGTTTATAATATTTGTGTGTGTGTGTGTTTACACCTATAAATCAATATATCTGTTTGTAGATATATGTATGTGTGTTAGATACTATATTGACAAGTAGATTTAACTAACGTACGCACGACGTACGTACAGTCGTAAATGGCCTATCAGGAAATACGCGTACTCAGTAACCGGAAATTATTAGCATAATCGATGGCCGCAATCAGTAATCAGTAATCGCTCCTAATGATGAGTCACACGCACACTTGATGGATAGACGAGGGCAGAGGAGGGCGTGGGTCTCCCTCCGAAACAAATTCAGTGGACCGTCCCTGGGTTTGAGGGTTGGGGGTTGGGTCGGGGGGGGGGGATCGAAAATGAGTTATGCTCTGTTTCAGATTCGTTTACTACTGTAGAATTACCCACGTGAATATGAACTTCCGCGAAGAAAAAATAGGTGGTCAAATGAGGGCCTAACCCCGGACAACTATTTCGCTGATCAGCTAATTTCACGTAAATGTACTTAGTGCCGCAACAACGTTAAGTTGTATTTTGACATTATCTAGAGAAATGAAACACAGGAGGGTAAAAGTATCGTGCGCGCGAGTGAATGAGTGTGCAACCGAGTGTATGAGTGTGCGCGCGAGTGTATGAGTGTGGGCGCGAGTGTATGAGTGTGCGCGCGAGTGCTTGAGTGTGCGCGCGAGTGTTAGAGAGTGCGCGGAGGGTTAGAGAGTGCGCCCGAATGGTAGAGTGTGCGCCCGAGTATATGAGTGTGCGCGCGAGGGTTAGAGTGCGCACGCGAGTGTATGAGTGTGCGAGCGAGTGCATGAGTGTGCGCGCGAGTGCATGAGTGTGCGCGCGAGTGTTAGAGTGCGCGCGCGATTGTATGAGTGTGTGCGCGAGTGCATGAGTGCGCGCGAGTGTTAGAGAGTGCGCCCGAATGGTAGAGTGTGCGCCCGAGTATATGAGTGTGCGCACGAGGGTTAGAGTGCGCACGCGACTGTATGTGTATAAGTATGTATAAATACCTTCCACGTGGCGTACAGAAGCACGTGTATGCATGAGCAATATAAGTATGTATAAATACCTTCCACGTGGCGTACAGAAGCACGTGTATGCATGAGCAATATAAGTATGTATAAATACCTTCCACGTGGCGTACAGAAGCACGTGTACGCATGGCTTCACCGCAGGCGCCCCAACGCGCCCCACGCCCCCACACCAGTACTTAAGGCTCAGGATGACCCAGGTCAGTCTCAGTCCTTTCAGAGAGCCTTGCCGGTTGCTGCGGGTCAGGCTGGCTGCGCCCACCCTCCGGGCAGCCCAGCACTAAGCCTTATCCAGACTTGTGAACTGTGCTAACGTTGGCTATCACTCCTGTTTATCACTGTTTAAGGTTTTAATAGCATTTACAATGTGTGTGCGCGAGAGTGCATGAGTGCGCGCGCGAGTGTTAGAGTTTTAACTGACAGTTATAACTGTTCAGTTATAACTGACAGTTTAAACGTCAGTTAAAAGTGAAATGTACACACACACACACACAGTTCAATCCCTCAGTTTTTACCATGGATTCTGAGGAGTACGATCTTGCCGCTCTCGGTGTATTCTTTGTAATGCTACAAACAAATAGAGAAAAAAAGAAAACTAAAAAGCGTAAACAGTGGCGCAAAAACTGGTTACAAAGGCGAAATCAATGTTCTGATATTAAATCATCTTTAAATTTATTAAACTAAACTTATTTACTAATTTGCTATAGGCAGCATCTTTATTTGTGCGGTCATGATATTCTTCACTTTTAACTTGCCACAGGCAAGGTTCAGATCGATAGAGTTCAACGAATTCAACAATCACTTGGTTTTGTTTACGTGCCATCTCAACAAACTGCACTCACCGCTACCACCTGTAGAAATGAGAAGTTGAGAACTGTACAGTTACACACACACGCTCAGTTCAGTTACTCCTTTCAGCTAAAAATATGGAACAAAGTATTTGCCTCAGTTTAACCGTACAGTTTTGTTGAACTAACGAAATGAGCAACTGAGATACCAACACACGTTCAGTTATAACTGTCAGTTAAAACTGCACGTGTGTAGCCGGCCTTAGAGTGTGCGCGCGAGTATATGAGTGTGCGGCCGATTGTTAGTGTGCGCCCGAGTGTACGAGTCTGCCCCCGAGTGTATGAGTGTGTGTGCGAGTGTATGAGTGTGCGCCCGAGTGTATGAGTGTGCGCGTTTTAATGACCTTCCCCCCACGGTACCCGGGTCTCTACTGGTCATCGCCTGTGCCAAGTTTGACCTGCGCCCAGAAAGTAATGATAATGGTGAAGTGCCCCCAGAGCAAGCGATTCCGACCCTTACCGTCGAATACTTTATAACTACAAGTGAACTATGTTGATTATATTCAAAATGTTTGTTAAAAATTCCTTATTCTCAATCACTATGTTTGTAATCATTATTATTGACGATATTGTAGTTATCAAATGTTCATGAATTAATTGTATTCACATACCCAGTGTCCCTAACCAGACCTGTGACAAGACCCTTACACTGCTATAAAACAGAGAGTCTGTACTGACATTTCCACGAAAGAACAATGTTGCTATATTCTTATGTTTAGTGAATATTTTGTGAACCCTCAAAAAATCAGAGCCGAACTTACTCTGCCCTCAGCATCGGCTCGGGCAACACCTCAAGCTCTCTCTAAGACCGCTTCGCCTCACGGGCGTGGCAAGAGGCCTCGCTCCTCCATGGGCGTCTCTGCCACGCCTGTCCTCTGTACACCACCTACCATATTCTCGTGCAAATAAAACGTTTGAAACTGCGACAACTTTAACTACAACACTTCACTTCTTCAAGAGTACTAAACATCAGTCCCATACAAGAGAGAGATGATCAGTCCACCACTAGTACATTACACGCGTGAGTGTACGAGTGTGCGCCCGAGTGTGCCGTGCCTGCCTTCCTTGGCGACAAGGAGTGGGTTGGTAGCCCATGATACTCCCGTAGGGGACCAGGAACTATGAGTAGTAGTATCCATGTTTTAGTATTAGCTTTCTTCTTACTCTCCCTTCCTCCCGTTGTACACCCTGTTTGCTTATGGGTGATTACGTAAGAGCATATTTATATTTACCCCACACCCCCATTTTCGGTCAGGGGGGGGGTAAAAAAGAAAATGGGACAACCGAGGTGGAGGGATAACATGAGGTATAGAGGACTCCTGACGGCAGAAAAACGAGTTTAGAAGTGTGTGGATGTGATATTACATTATTTTATGGTCACGTGGACCGCATACTTACGGCGCAGGATGACTTCAGTGCTATATTATATTGTATTTTGTGATGCTGTGCAATAACTATTGATCCGATCTGAATGAAATAAAGAACAAGAGATAGAACAATGGTTGGGCTTTTTCTTATGTAAAAAGAAGCCAGTAAGCAAGCGAAAAAAAATATGGTATATTAATAGAAAATTATCAAAAAAGTTTGAAGATCTCGTTTTTTTTTTTTTTTTTTTTTTCATATTTTAAGACTTCTTACGGCTTACAGTTTTTGTCCGATCTCAAAATGTTTTTTCCCCTGAACATAACGTCAGTATGCGCATAGAACTACGTATCGTTTTTTTTTTTTTTAATTCAAAATATTTTTTTAACGATTTTTTACTTTTTTTCTTTCTCTTTTTTTGCAATTATGTAACTTGCGATGATTTTGAAACGAATGAATGAATTTCCAAATTGGAATACGATGTTTTGTTTATATGACCTAGAGGTTTTCTCAGCAAAAGTAATATAGAAAATAAGTGATAACTCTGGGACGCGAGAAGGCTAGAGTTAACCTAACTTTAAAATCGTATAGAGATGCGTAATAAAGTACTCTTTCATCCTACCAAATTTCATTAAAATCTGTAAGACCATTTTCTATTTTTCAACAAAAAAGTGAAAATCGGCATTTTCTCAGGGACGGTCCCCTTAAACAATACAAGAAAGAAGAGGCAAACAAACAATGTCCTTCACCTGAGCCGTTCCCCCCTAACCACCCGACACAGCGAGATAACGGGTCGGAGGAGGGTAAAAAGACGTCTTCTCAGCTGTTTCCCGGATGTAACGTAGGTCAAGGTATTGATCCTATAATAGGGAGTGACAGATGAGTGATCACATCCCTAACTAACAGACAGTCAGTCGTAGGTAGGGAGAGAGAGTCCACCCCTTCTAATATGGCCCCTTCCCTCCCCCCTTACCCCTTGCCCCCAAAAGAGGGTAAGGGGGCAGGATTAGGACAGTGGTTATGGATTCGCTAATTATCATTGGCTATTCCTCGTGTCTGAACATGCAGTTTACCTTACATCGTCAGAGCTTCTCAGTGGTATGGGTATTAATCCATACAGAGGGGTGGGTATTGATTCGATAATCACTGATCACTCCCTCGCCTCTGAATATTTTTTGTCTATCTAGTCTTGCCCTTGCCCCTCGCCCAACCACACAGGGGTCCCTAAGCAACAATAATAGGAATACAATTCAGTGAAAATGATAATCAAATCCGCTTTTGTGCTCGATATACTTTTACTCTCGCCTTCAAATATACATTATATGCACGAGCAAACCATACTAGGGTAAGTTCCAAGACCTTATATCTATTTCCTATGATAGACTATTCTCACCTGTCATACTATGCGTATGACCTCACCGGGGAAAGAACCTGAATACTCGACCGCGAAGACGACCATACATCCTTCTCATCACTTCTATGACCTTCGTCGCTCACAGGGTCAACTACGATGGTGGACTCGTCTTTCAAGTTTGAGATCAAGCACCGGTAACATTGGTGATGATAATGGACCTCTTCTTACTCCGAGGTAATGACGGCGGCGGCGGTGATGGTACACACGTTACACCCTCTCTCTCTAAAAACTGTAAGCAATCAAGACAAGAAAAAATTACATTAACCTCCTCTGAGATTTAAAATGTTCGCATTATACAAGTACAAGACAATGTATCTGTATATATATATATATATATGTATATATATAGTTGGCAAACTCCAGTTCTCGCCTGGATAAATTTGCCATTGTGAAAATGAAAAACAAAAATGCTGGTTAACCCTCTATTTACATGAAGAAAAAAAACACTTTGAATAATATTGTGAACATGTTCACAAATGTATATCAACAAACAAAAATTACATACTTACGACCTCTCCTCAAGTTTCAGCATGTTATAGTAGTCATCCTAACATCATTAAACCATCTCCATAATATACATACAATTCAATAAAAGGTGTACTCAATATGCCTTTATTATGGGTTTCAACCTCACACAAACACACGTCCTAACAGACAATGACTCAAATTAAAAGAAAGTAAACATGCGTAAACTTTTTGCCCAAATACAGATACGTTAACCACTGTCTCGCATGTTTGTACATGTCTCAGTATCTATCTAATGGTTTTGCTAGTTCAAAAACAAGTGAACACGAGGTAAGCTGTAATTTTACCATCAACTTGTCAAATGCTTATACCAGGGTTTAGCTGTATGCTAGAGAGAGGGGGAGAGATATAATATTGGCACTGGAACATTGATCCAATTACTTTTCTCTGGCTTGCCACCTATCATTTAGAGGGCCATCTACCCTCGGTGACCACCCAGAATTTAGCCTCTGAAAGACTATCGGGGCAGCTTGGATCATCATCTACTCTTTGCGACAAGATGAACTAATACCATATTTACTGAGGAGGCTGAGCCAACTTGGGTGGAGTTGGCTGCCCTCCCAAACATGCAAAGAAATATGAGTGCCTTTGTCAGTGAGAGTGGCTACACTTTTCGATGGTTAGGCCACACTGCAGACTCCATGCGTCATTAGTTAGCTCCAGCCGATGAATGTGTAATGGTATCCCTATATACACTCCCTCCAATGTATTTTAACCAAATGTGGAAGAGATGTTCAGTGCCAAACTAGCTTTTGTGACAGATAGTATAACGAGAAGACTGTAAGCGCCAATTCATGCGCTCAGATTATTTGTGTTAACTCAAGGTGACTGATACCACTGCGTCGAACTCGCTTCCCGATTTATTGGAACGCGGTCAAACCTGTAACCAATACATAATTAATACAATATCAATCCTAAATCAATACAATAATAATACAATGATAATCATACTTACTGTTACAATTCTACTTAGATTCACTAACGAGATTATATCAGTACTTATATTACAACTATAGAAAGAATACATTTTACTGTTTGCTAAGAATATCATTACACCCTACTGCTTAAGGTAAACAACAACATACACGGACACTAATCTATATCTATACATGAATGTGTATGATGCATACGCATAGCGAGAACAGTCAATGCCTTTAACAGAAGTCCTCAGATCGGTCCTTATGTACGTGTTGTCGAGCCAGTATCCACTCTCAAACTGCTCTATAAACCTGTGATGGCCCCCTTTCGTGAGACACCCTTCCTTCCATATATATGTCAACACTAGGGACAAGGCCTAATTCTGCACATATATACAAACGGAGGACACGGCTATGGCATTATCCTTATCGCAATCCACGAGGAAACCGTTAACCATGTCCTAGAAGCGATGATATACGCGTGATGCTGATGCCAGCAGCTACGCCATGCCGATGGTGATAACAACGGCTACAAAGACAACCTACGCAGATTGTACTGCCCGACTTCATTGCGGTATCAGACTGTGAAACCTCCATTTCTCTGAAAATTATACTAGTGATTAGAATAGCTTCTCTCACCAGGACTGTGGGGTTTGCTCGGTGATTGTATCAGGGGCATCATTTAAATTAGCTCTGGCTCGCAGCGCCCCTGAAACTGATTGTACTCACTCTGCTCGCCAACCTAACCCCCAAGAAAAAAAATCTGAATGATGCCCCTGCTCTGTATCACTGTAAGACACCTTAAAAAAATAAAACACTCAATACAGACCACCAATTCATCGTTAACTACACAAGAAAAAGGTAGAACTTTATATTGCGGGAGACACTGGAAGCCAGAAATGTCTATTACATGGGCCATCTGACTGGAGATATGTAAATGTATCAATCCCTGGAACAGAGGATCCAGACTTTCGACAAAGATCAGCATATCAGAAAGCTTCCTGAAAGGACCAAAAGCCATTCTAGTAAATGTCTGCCCTAAAAGAAAACTCCTCGCCAAACCCACCCCACTGTAGTCTGCCGAGTAAATGACAAGGTCGTCTTAGATCCTGATGGGGGCGAGCATGCTGCATTGGGTTGAGCCGTCAGTGGTTTAGCATGGTTGTGGATGGTGTCATGATCCTGGTGCCTGACCCCCTCTTACCCTGAGAGAGTTTAGAGTGGTGACTTCCGAGCTAAAGGGGGGAAAACTAGTAGGTATATGCAGCATTCATACTAAATACAGTTTCAAAATCTAGCAGAGAACATGTGGCTTAAGGATTACATGCTGCCTGGTTGCTATTTGACAGTCTGGTACCATTCCCTTGATATTCTTAATTATACGAAATTGTTGGCAGTACAGCAGTCATTGAGACATTGCCGTGCTAAGTATAGTAAACATGAAGCCCACTCTCATCCACCTGAGATGTATCAGAGACAGTTATCAGGGCTATCTAGATCCCACCCATGCCCTAGATCCGTAATAGACCTTATCCTTGCACTGAGCTAATATTGATAATATGTTACGGAAGGCAAGGAGGTGTTCTTGTACCATCAATCTTCAACACCTGCATGGACAAGATATAGTTGTACATGTTGCCAATAAAATTTAATAAACATATCTTATTATGAACTGATTCTGGAAATGGCAAAGGAGGGCCATGGTATCAAAAAGGTTATAGAACACAGGTTTAAATTAACTAATTATATAAAAAAAGTACCTTCCCTGGCAAGGACTGACTAAATCCTACTCATTCTAAGTAACACCCAGAGAGAATATAACAAGAACTGTCTAACTCAGGGGTCCCAAAACGTTTTAGTTCACTGACTCTTCATGAAATCCTTGATTTTTCGTCGACAAATATAAATATTACTAATGATCGAGTAAATATGCAGTTTTCATAAAGGGAAAATGTATATCAAGCCCTGCGAAAGATTTGTTTAATATACCCTCCTCTTGTGAATATCTCTCATGCAATACTGGGAAACAAAAAGGAAAAACTTTACTGTTATTGTGGAAATAATAACCAATGTATAAAATATTGAATATGATATTAGAATTCAACATAAAAAGTGCTTAAACTTATTGAAAAACGTAGAACCATAATAAATAAATTTGTCACATTGAATAAACGGACAGGAGAATCTGTTTGCTGTCATTTGGTGCATATAACTTTGACATCCCCCAACTCCCGCTTGCCAAATGCTTTCCAACACTCCCAGAAAACAATAAGAACAAAGAGAGAGAAAAGTATGTTTGCTGCCATTTGGCTCGAGTACAATAATCAATCAATGTTCTAATTATGGAAACAATTGGTCCCATAGTGTCGGAGGATTTTCGTAACAGACAAATGCAGGCAGACAGACAAGCAAACTTTAATATTTAATATAAAATAAATTGACAATAAAAAACTAAATATATGATTTAGAAACGTGTATCAGCAAGCCCCCCCCCCCCCCCCACAAAAAAAAAAAAAAAAAAAAAAAAGGTTAAAGATCAGTATCTGCAAGATCACGGTTTGAGAAAACTGGCTTTCTACGTGTTGTCGTCACGTAGAAAGATGGAGATAGTGTATTTAAGTCCTTTGGATATGATAACTCAATTTAGGTAATAATGTAGATATTGTTCTTTGCCTTTGGGGTGGGGGAAGGGCAGTATATTACATGTACTTTGGTTTCTCACACGAATGTTATTTTTGACCCCAAAACTACAAACTTTCCCTACGTCTATCGATCTCCTTTGACCCCCAGGCGTTTATCGACCACCTGGAAAGTCCCATCGATATTGACCACCTCTGGAGAACTAACCAGGAGCAACACTGACCTCATGGAAGTTAAGTTTGTATTTTTGAAAACTTTTTGCATTGCTAAATGTGTTTTTTTTTTTTTTTGTTTTTCTAATTACATGCTTTAGGTTGTTGCATCGCATGTGAAAGCTTGTGTGTATTCATAGATAGATAAACAGACAGACAGACAGACAGACAGATAAATCGATAGATAGACATGCCTGTGTATATGTATATACAGACACACTTTTATCATATACTATTAAATTCCCATGACTCTTCTAGGAAGCAGCCCACAAGCCTCCAGGTTTAAACAAACGGCGGGTTACAGTCTGGAAAGGGAAGGGTGGAGTCACGACTGTGAGAACCACGCTGATGTTGCTTGTGTTACTAAGTGGGGATGAGGATTATGAAAGAACAATAATAATAATAATAATAATAATAATAATAATAATATTAATAATAATAATAATAAAAATTAATAATAATAATAATGATAATAACGATTGATGATAATGATGATCATATAAATAACAATGAGAATAATGGTAATAATAATGAAAATAGTAGTAGTAGTAGTAGTAATAATGATAATAATAATAATAATAATAACAAAATCAACATTAATAATGATAATAATATCGATGATAATAGTAATAATTATAATAATATAAATCATGAAAACAATAATAACAACAATAACAATAATGATAAAAACAATAATATAACAATAACAATCATGATGATATATCTAGCTTATATAGCTATTTGTTTGCCTTTGCTATAGGAAACAAGAATACCAGCTAACATCTTCGATAAATTACTAATAGATACATTTTACGGGAGGAGATTTTCATACCTTCATAAAAAAATGTGCTTAAGTGTGTGGCTCTGCAATTTAATATATTGTTAGATTTTCTCTATCGCCCTTTATTTTACCATTCCCTTGTTACGGTTCTTACTGTTTTGTAAGAATTCATATCCGTGTATTTTCTTTTTCTCGTGAATGCGTCTAACCAATCGGCCTATATTCCTTGAAGTCACGATTCTGTATCATAAGTGAGTCTCTAAACAATTGGTATCGCAATAAAATCTCTTTTAGATACATACACACTGCTGGAGTCGTTCTCACATACTTTGATATAGAGACAGAGAGCGACAGTCTTTCCTCATGCTGTTTTTTTAGTGAATTTCATCAATTACTAACGACTTCTTTACTTCTCTCGTACAGCTGACAGAAGGGTAATGCAAATATTGCTGAATTAATTAATTAAAAAAAATATTGGAAAGTTCCACTTGCAAATGAGTTTGAATATGTATGTCTGTGCATTTAAGGATGTGTGTCTGTGTCTGTGTATGTGTTTCTGTATATCGCATATGTAAACATGTCGACAGTATCATAACTGCTATTGTTATTATTAAAAATTACCTTAGGATCCCCTGACCATTTATTTTCTGTCATTACTGTGTGTTTAATTTTCTCACGCTGCAATTCTCAATTTATATTTCACATCAACCTCAGAATCAAATCTTACTAATGTGCTTGCTATTTCCTTCAAGATGAATATGAATAAACAATTTACATGTCTTTAAATATATCATAGCATAGGCCTACATATAGAATTAATCCCTAAAATATCTTATAACAGAGGAATGAACATACCAAAAATTTATAGAGACGAGACTCAAAACTCTGACATACCCTTACATATCAAAGTAAATACATACGAAATGTGTATATGTATACAAGAAAACTAAAAGTCTAAATGCAGGAACGAGGTAAATCCAAATGATAGATAATTAAGCGAAAAGGCATTCATAATATCCTAAACATGACCTGATCCTTTGAAGACACAAGTTTTCCTTTCACAGAAAAATCTAATCCTGAAACCTCATATGGCTGATCTGAGTTATGAAATATAAGCTTAAAAAGAATTTTTAATCAACACGAGTAATCATGAAAGTTGTTAAAAATAAAAATAGCATTTTTAAAGTCATATTAGTGTTGCTTAACAGGGAATAGTCTCCCGCCCACTTATAAAAGAAAATTGAAAATGCGGTCCATTTTCTCTTAGTATTTTATAGGAGTAACTACGTGAAATCTAAAGCCAATTTTATTTTAAAGGGAGAGAAGTAGAGAGAATGAGAAAGAAAGAAAGAGAGAGAGAGATAGAGAGAGAGAGAGAGAGAGAGAGAGAGAGAGAGAGAGAGAGAGAGAGAGAGAGAAAGACCGAAATCATAAACTGGAAAGAGACACAGGTAACACATGTATACATACATATATATATATATATATATATATATATATATATATATATATATATATATATATATGTATAAGTATATATTTTTATACATATATACACATACATATACATAAATATATATATAATATATATATATATAGATAGATAGATAGATAGATAGATAGATAGATACATACATTATTTATATGTATAACAAATATATATTTATATGTATAACAAATATATATTTATATGTATAACAAATATATATTTATAAGTATATATGTATGTATATGTATGTATACATATACACATGTGTGTATGATTATATATGTATGCGTATAAAGAATATAACACACACACACACATACAAATATATATATATATATATATATATATATATATATATATATTTAAAAAAATATATACTTATACATATATATGTATATATATATGTATATGTATGTATGCATGTGTGTGAATGTATAAATGTATGTATGTGTATAGATATATATAACATATATATGAACCGCGTTCACGTTGACAAATGTATAAAAGGTATGAATGAGAATGAATATCTTCACAATACAAGAGATGTATTTCTGACGAAGACAAAGTCGAAACCGGTCAAATACATCTCTTGTATTGTGAAGATATTCATTCTCATTCATACCTTTTATACCCACACACACACACACACACACACATATATATATATATATATATATATATATATATATATATATTATATATTTATTTATATATATACATATATATATATATATATATATATGAGTGTGTGCGTATGTGTGTGAAACTCATCGTGGTGGATATTTCCATTTATCATATGAATAACAATGTATTTAATGGGACATTTTTTTTTTTTTTTTTTTTTTTTTTTTTTGACTGAATCTGAGAAATACATTGAAACTTTCCACAGCCTTGCAAAGCGAAGAGTGGTGTGTATAAACAATATAAGTTTCATATCTTATTTGAAGCTTCCACAGTGTTTTGCTTGTGATTACAAATCATACCAGCAAATTAAGTTTTTTAATGGTTTTCTATTGACTTTTCCATGTGAAATAAAATATAAGATAACTTCTCCTTTTATCAAAACTTTGTATGCCAGTACACCTTCGATGATATCGTGTTTTGTATCGACCGTGACAATGTATCAAAGTGTTAGGGTTTCCAGAATGCTACATTAAAGGCCTTTAATAAATGCAGATACACACAGTAAATATAATAATATTTTATGTCTTCATATAAACTGTGTGCATGTGTTTTAGCAACATGGAAGTATCAAGCTGAACAGTATTGCGAAATATTAAAGGTTCGTCTCAATGTTTCGAATACTGGCGTGGCGGTTCGTACGGCTCGCGATGGGATTAGTTGTCGGAATGTTTGCTATTATTTTTCATGTCATAAAACAGGAATGGAAGACGAAACCTTCATTTTTCATCGATTCGAAGAGACCATGAGAGGTAAGGCTTAGCTTTAATACCGAAAATTAATTGTAAAATTCAACCTAGACATGTAAACACAAATCATACCATAAAGAAGCATCGAAGTCAGTTATTGAAAGAAAACTCATATTGGCATAAAGCTTTTGACAAGCATTCCATTTTTCCACAGATCGTTCATGATAAAAATCGTTATATATATTATCAATAGGAAATAAAAAAAACGCTATTACAAAGTATAAACATTGCTTCTAACTACAAATTTTTAGGGAACTCAGTGACTGACAGAAGGTGTATGTCTAGTAAATAATCCATATCTTGATATATTTCAGGAGAGACAGAGAGGGAGAACAAGAGAAAGGGAGACGAGAGACAGACAGACAGACAAAGACACAGTGAGCAAGAGAGAGAGAGAGATGTAGGAGGGAGATCAAGAGAAAGAAAGAGACAGATAGACAGCCAGCCAGACACACACACACACACACACACATATATATATATATATATATATATATATATATATATAAAGAGGGAGAGACAGACAAACATAGACACACACACACACACACACACACACACACACAGGGGGGGAGATGGGTGAGGGAGAACACGATAGATAGAGAGAGATAAAGAAACAGATGGTTGAGGGAGAGTAAAGAGGGAGAGGGAGGGAGGGAGAGGGGGAGAGAGAGAGAGATAGGGAGAGCAAGAGAGAGAGAGAGGGGGAGGGAGGGAGACAAGGAGAGGGAGAGTGAGTGTGTGAGAGAGAGAGAGAGAGAGAGAGAGCGAGAGAGAGAGAGAGGGAGAGAGTAAAAGGGAAGGAGAGAAAGAGAGAGAGGGGGGGGGAGCAAAAGGGAAAGAGAGAGAGAGAGAGAGAGAGAGAGAGAGAGAGAGAGAGAGAGAGAAAGACAGACATACAGAGACAAACACACACACACACACATACACACCCACCCACCCACACACACACACAGAGGGGGGGAGATGGGGGAGGTAGACCACGGCAGATAGAGAGAAAGAAACGGATGGTTGAGGGAGAGTAAAAGAAAAAGAAAGAAAGAGAGACAGACAGAGAGAGATTTGATTTGATTTGATTTGATAACATTTATTTACAGAACAGTGTACATGCCCTGCAAAAAGCCAGGGTAAGATACCAAAGCATATATCCAAACTGGCTGTGCTTCTATTTTGTAGAGGGCCATCAGTCAAACATTAGTGTTACATACATGCCTGAGGGGCTGTGCTTATTATCACTGTATTAAAATTTCATCTGGTTGGTAAAAAAAACGTTTATATCACTAATCATGTCAAAGACAAGACCAGTGTCTATAATAAAGTTAATATAATCAACAAGTGCTAATCTGTGAACAGTACTACTTGATCGTTAGGATGCAGTCTTTATGCAACAGAGTAAGTAATGAGTGAGATTATGCGACTTGGGTGCCTTGCACAGTTTGCAGTGGTGATATGAAACAGGTTTTGCATCCAAAACTGCATCCTGTACATATTGCATAGTGTACTGATATCCTATGCGTAGCCTAGTTAATGTAACCTGTTGTCTCCTAGACAGTCCGTGATAGAATTTATAGGGTTTGTCTAAATTTGATGTCCCAGCAATACTCTCGTAATGCCAGATAGTACCATGTCCGTCTTTTTTCATCTTTTCAGTGGTCCATACCTGACCCTCATAATCTCTAAGACAGTTGATAACTCGTTTTTTCATTTGATTGAGAGATAGTGGTATTACATAATATGGATCTTCATGGGAAAGTGCTAACCTGGCTAATTGATCAACCCTGTCACATAGTGATATTCCTATATGAGAGGGTATCCAGTATAGTGACACTTGAGTACCCCGTTCTGATAGTTTGGAAATTTGGTGAAGGATATTCCTAGTTATCATGTTTTCTGGATTAAATGCAGTAAGCCTTTGGAGAGCGCCTTGGCTGTCTGTAAAGACAGCCAGGTGTCGCTGCTGCTCACTACCTTTCTTAATGGCATGATGTATAGCTACTGCCTCGGCATCAGTTGTGCTTGTCCAGTTGGAAATGCACACACTTTCTTCAAGATTTATATCAGGAATTAGCACACCAATCCCTGTTGATCCATGAGGATCAGTGGAGGCATCACAGTAGATTGCAAGTTGGGGCGTACCATGAGAGGGATGTAGAATGCCATCTATATATTTCAAGTAGTGAGCTTTTAGTTCCATTTTTGAAGCCAAAGATTTAGACCCTATTAATTTATCAATATAAGCATGTACATGAGTTATGTGCCAAGGAGCACCAATTACTGTATCTGGAATATTAATAGCTTCGTTGTTCCATACATTGAAGAACATGATAGTATGAGCAGTTTTAGTTTTCCATTCTAAGTTGGACTGTATGAGATTGGAGTATCGAGGTCGGGCATACCTAACTCTATAATTTATCTCATTTGATAGGCTATTGGAGATTTGTGGTCTAGGCTGAAGCTGCAGGAGTCTGATGCCAAGTATGGTGTTAACCTGGATGACACGACTGTGAATAGAAGGGAGGTCTAACTCTTTCCTCATGACGAGAACTTTAGCAGTCATTGGGCATCCAAGTATAATTCTCATGGCCTTGTTCTGTAAAACTTCAAGGGGTTTGAGGGCACTCGGTGGCAGCATACTAAGAACTGGGCATGCATAGTCTATCATGGACATGACAAGGGAGATATACATCAACCTTAGGACTCTCAGGGAGGCACCTACATATCTGTTACTTATGTATTGCAATGGTCTTAAACGCTCAAGGCATCGTTCCTTGATGTTTTGAACAATATCCTTGGTAAAACGTGAGTTGTGGGACATAAGGTGGGGAGCAGTCACCATAACACCAAGATATGTGTAGGTGTCAGTTCTTGCAATAGTTTGTCCACCTAACTTTGGAATGTAAGGCAGTTTACGAGATCTGGAAATATGCTTAGTTTTGATTGGGTTGATTATGAGACCAAGGGAGGCACACTTTTTGTTGAACCTCTGTAAAACATATTCCCCCATATCAAATACCTGAATAAGAATGTCATCAGCATAGGATGTGATGCTGTATAGGTCTCCTAATTCATCGTTGAGCTTACAAAGAGAGTGCATAAGTATATTAAACAGTGTAGGGGACAATACTCCCCCTTGTGGAGTGCCTAATTCCAATTCGCCATTAGCACTATAGTTGCCTTGATACCACACTTTTGCTCTTCTCAAAGATAGATAATCCTTTATCCATAACAGAAGCTTGCCCTTAACTCCTAAAAGAGTTAGTTCATGGAGGATTGCAGTAGGGGAGGCTCTGTCGAATGCTCCCTTAAAATCTATGAAGTAAGAAGACTGTGCATTACGTCCATTTAGGTACTGTGCTAGACACATTTGTGTTCCTCTCCCTTTTTGAAAGCCAAAGACAGATGGGTGGATCATGTCTTTGATCTGGTGGAGTAAACGAGTAAGGATAATTCTTTCACAGGTTTTAGACAGGCAGGACGTCAGAGAAATCGGCCTATATTCATCTGGCCGTCCTGGTTTTGGAATGGGAATGATGGTTGCCTGTTTCCAAGTGGTAGGCAAGATGCCTGCCATGTAGGTTAAGTTGAAGAGATCAAGAAGAGGATTTCTTCCCTTAACCTGTACCTTTGCAAGAAGTCGGATGATGTCGTAAGTGATTCCATCATCCCCAGGTGCAGTGGATTTGCTGGTCTTAATGGCTGCAAGGAGTTCCCCCCTTGTAAATGGTGCATCAGCCTCATCTAAGAGGTGGCACTGATAGTCAATTTCGTTTTTATGGCCTAATTTAAGGGAGCACCTGCGTATGGATAACGGAAGACTATCAAGAGAAGAATCCTCACATCATTTATTGAGGAGAGATGAGGCTACCCTTTCTGGATGTGGGTGGGGTGTTATACTGCATGTATTGCCTTTAATCTTGCTGATTTCCTCCCATATATTACTCATGGTTGTCATGGAGTCAATTGATTCTGCCCAGGCATAAAAATTTTCCTCCCGTTTCCGTGTTATTATCTCATTGATCTTTTTACTAAAAAACACAAGATCCCTAGCTAAGTAAGGGTTTTTTCCCAAGTGTCGTAGCTGACTTACTGTAGTCGTATGAGCCTCCTAAGCAGTTTTATCTCAGGGTCTTTGTTCAGTTGTTGTACATGTCTATCTCTGGAGGATAAAGATCTGTGCTTGGCAGGGCTTTTGGGCTGTATTTGAGTAATGATATTGCCAACTTGCTGACAGAGAGTTTCATTAAAGTGATCCATACTGGTAGGAGTAAAGTCTTCATACCAGCAGGCAATTTTTTCAATGAATTCATCAGGATATTTAGCAGCAAGGTGGTATCTAAGGCGTGGCTGGGGTGGGGTTCTTTTGCAAAAAGGGAGAGTTATACCTAATGCCCAGTGATCACTAACTAAGAATGGGATGACTTTCGCAGTACTTGGTAGTGTGTGCTGATTGTATAGAGCTATATAGTCCAATTTCCCTCCTAAATAATGAGTTTTTTCGAAGGGGCATAATAAGTGTATGGGGTCACTAGTATTTTGGAGATAGTCATAATAAGCCTTACCGTTTTTTCCAATGGTCCTTCCCTCGGAGCCCAAGAGAGGATGGCGAGCATTACAATCCCCACACAATAAGACAGTATCAGTATGTATCATGCAGTCAGGAGGTTTAGGTACCACCTCACTATCATGTGGATTATATACATTAATGATGGTGATAGTTTTACCGTCTAGAAATATTTTAATACTAAGATATTCAACACAGGAGTTGTCACTATTGTCATCAATCACTTTCGATGGAATTGAGTTCTTTATGTAAATGCCAAGCCCTCTCGTAGAGGGGTTAGCAATATTTGGTCTGCCATAGTATGTGTATCCCGCAATTTTTGCATAATGAGCACTAGTTCTGACTTCCTGAAGGCAACACACATCAACATTTTCGGTGCGAAGGTACTGGGAGAGAGTTGCCTTGCGTTTCTGCAAACTGTTTATGTTCCAGGTAATACATTCCAAGTGATTAACTGGAGACATTGATTACTTGACCATTTCCAAGGCCCACTACAGGGTGATGCTGTTGTTGATTGAGGAGGAACGAAAACATCCTTTCCTGAAGTTAAGACTGCTGAGCCATTTGTTGCTGCATCATGAACATCATCTGCTCCATCTGTCGAAGCAACATTTGCAGTAGTTCTTTGATTTCCCCGTTGGACTCTTGTTTGTCCTGCTGCAGAGAGGGCTGAGCTGCAGCTTGTGCTGCAACTGATACTGAAGCTGGTGCTGAAGCTGGTGCAGCAGATGGTGCTAGAGTTGGCGCTGCAGCTGGTGTTGAAGGTGGCGTAGAGACTGATGCAGCATATGGTGCTAGAGTTGGTGCTGCAGCTGGTGCTGGTGCTTGAGTTGACAGAGCTTGACCTCCTGCTTGTGCTGGTACTGTGGCCGGTGCCATGGCTTCCGTTGCAGGGGCTATCACTGTTGACCTCTGCAGGTGTGGGAATTCCCCCACATCATCGAAGCGCGGTGCTGGCGGGGACTTTTGTGGGGGGGAGGGCTGCCTGTTTTTTTTTACTGTTTGTTTTCCTGTCCTTTGGATAGTAAGCGCATAATGGAGAGTTTGCATTATACTCTTGTCGGCAATTCACGCATTTACGAGGGACATTTTTTCCTTCGGAAATCTTTTCTGCACATTCTGAACTTCCGTGTGGAAGAGCGCAGTACCGGCATCGCGGAGCGTCTCGTGGACAAGCACGTGTTCCGTGGCCCCACTTTGAACAATTTGAGCAAAACGGGGTCAGGGATTTGAAAATGGCACATCTAAAGGGTGCCATGCCCTCAACCATGTTGATACTTTTGGGGACCCCCCCCCCCCCCCTTCATAGGTTATGATGACTCTCTGGGTCAGCATTCTATCAGTCTTCATGCGCCTCGCATGAATGATACGTTCATTATATGTGGTAATTTCTTCTGTTTCGATTTCCCTTGGGACATCGAACACAATGATGTTAGTACATTTTCCCTTTCCAAATACTTTAGCTTTCTTAAGCACCTCGCCACATACACCGCTGGATGTTATATGAGCAAGAATTTGCTTGTTCTTGCATCTAACATAAACGTTGTTGCATCCAATTTTCAGCTCCAGGGATCCGTATGTCTTATTATACGGGTCCATTTTTAGGGCCTTAGAGACCCAGCGATATTTGTCACCTTGTGTGCGCAGGTTTGTCTCATTCTTGAAGTGTGCCTCTGTGGTGTAACTTCCACAGAGGCAGATAGCTGCCTCTTTGCTTTTTTTTCATCCGTGCCGGGGTCCCACCGATATCCTCCTCACTGAGGACATCGTACCTCCCCTCGGTTTCCATCCCTCCGTCTGTGGTCGCGGTCATTCCCCCGATCTGAGTGCCTGTCCCTTGAAAATAAAAAGTTACGCACACGGAGAGAGAGAGAAAGAGAGAGAGAGAGAGAGAGAGAGAGAGAGAGAGAGAGAGAGAGAGAGGGAGGGAGGGAGGGAGGGAGCGAGAGGGAGAAAGAGAGAGAGAGTGAGTGAGAGAGAGAGGGAGAGAGAGAAGAGAGCGAGAGAGAGAGAGAGGGAGAGAGTAAAAGGGAAGGAGAGAAAGAGAGAGAGGGGGGGGGGAGCAAAAGGGAAAGAGAGAGAGAGAGATAGAGAGAGAGAGAGAGAGAGAGAGAGAGAGAGAGAGAGAGAGAGAAAGACAGACATACAGAGACAAACACACACACACACACATACACACCCACCCACCCACACACACACACAGAGGGGGGGAGATGGGGGAGGTAGACCACGGCAGATAGAGAGAAAGAAACGGATGGTTGAGGGAGAGTAAAAGAAAAAGAAAGAGAGACAGACAGAGAGAGATTTGATTTGATTTGATTTGATAACATTTATTTACAGAACAGTGTACATGCCCTGCAAAAAGCCAGGGTAAGATACCAAAGCATATATCCAAACTGGCTGTGCTTCTATTTTGTAGAGGGCCATCAGTCAAACATTAGTGTTACATACATGCCTGAGGGGCTGTGCTTATTATCACTGTATTAAAATATCATCTGGTTGGTAAAAAAACGTTTATATCACTAATCATGTCAAAGACAAGACCAGTGTCTATAATAAAGTTAATATAATCAACAAGTGCTAATCTGTGAACAGTACTACTTGATCGATAGGATGCAGTCTTTATGCAACAGAGTAAGTAATGAGTGAGATTATGCGACTTGGGTGCCTTGCACAGTTTGCAGTGGTGATATGAAACAGGTTTTGCATCCAAAACTGCATCCTGTACATATTGCATAGTGTACTGATATCCTATGCGTAGCCTAGTTAATGTAAACTGTTGTCTCCTAGACAGTCCGTGATAGAATTTATAGGGTTTGTCTAAATTTGATGTCCCAGCAATACTCTCGTAATGCCAGATAGTAGTACCATGTCCGTCTTTTTTCATCTTTTCAGTGGTCCATACCTGACCCTCATAATCTCTAAGACAGTTGATAACTCGTTTTTTTCATTTGATTGAGAGATAGTGGTATTACATAATATGGATCTTCATGGGAAAGTGCTAACCTGGCTAATTGATCAACCCTGTCACATAGTGATATTCCTATATGAGAGGGTATCCAGTATAGTGACACTTGAGTACCCCGTTCTGATAGTTTGGAAATTTGGTGAAGGATATTCCTAGTTATCATGTTTTCTGGATTAAATGCAGTAAGCCTTTGGAGAGCGCCTTGGCTGTCTGTAAAGACAGCCAGGTGTCGCTGCTGCTCACTACCTTTCTTAATGGCATGATGTATAGCTACTGCCTCGGCATCAGTTGTGCTTGTCCAGTTGGAAATGCACACACCTTCTTCAAGATTTATATCAGGAATTAGCACACCAATCCCTGTTGATCCATGAGGATCAGTGGAGGCATCACAGTAGATTGCAAGTTGGGGCGTACCATGAGAGGGATGTAGAATGCCATCTATATATTTCAAGTAGTGAGCTTTTAGTTCCATTTTTGAAGCCAAAGATTTAGACCCTATTAATTTATCAATATAAGCATGTACATGAGTTCTGTGCCAAGGAGCAGCAATTACTGTATCTGGAATATTAATAGCTTCGTTGTTCCATACATTGAAGAACATGATAGTATGAGCAGTTTTAGTTTTCCATTCTAAGTTGGACTGTATGAGATTGGAGTATCGAGGTCGGGCATACCTAACTCTATAATTTATCTCATTTGATAGGCTATTGGAGATTTGTGGTCTAGGCTGAAGCTGCAGGAGTCTGATGCCAAGTATGGTGTTAACCTGGATGACACGACTGTGAATAGAAGGGAGGTCTAACTCTTTCCTCATGACGAGAACTTTAGCAGTCATTGGGCATCCAAGTATAATTTTCATGGCCTTGTTCTGTAAAACTTCAAGGGGTTTGAGGGCACTCGGTGGCAGCATACTAAGAACTGGGCATGCATAGTCTATCATGGACCTGACAAGGGAGATATACATCAACCTTAGGACTCTCAGGGAGGCACCTACATATCTGTTACTTATGTATTGCAATGGTCTTAAACGCTCAAGGCATCGTTCCTTGATGTTTTGAACAATATCCTTGGTAAAACGTGAGTTGTGGGACATAAGGTGGGGAGCAGTCACCATAACACCAAGATATGTGTAGGTGTCAGTTCTTGCAATAGTTTGTCCACCTAACTTTGGAATGTAAGGCAGTTTACGAGATCTGGAAATATGCTTAGTTTTGATTGGGTTGATTATGAGACCAAGGGAGGCACACTTTTTGTTGAACCTCTGTAAAACATATTCCCCCATATCAAATACCTGAATAAGAATGTCATCAGCATAGGATGTGATGCTGTATAGGTCTCCTAATTCATCGTTGAGCTTACAAAGAGAGTGCATAAGTATATTAAACAGTGTAGGGGACAATACTCCCCCTTGTGGAGTGCCTAATTCCAATTCGCCATTAGCACTATAGTTGCCTTGATACCACACTTTTGCTCTTCTCAAAGATAGATAATCCTTTATCCATAACAGAAGCTTGCCCTTAACTCCTAAAAGAGTTAGTTCATGGAGGATTGCAGTAGGGGAGGCTCTGTCGAATGCTCCCTTAAAATCTATGAAGTAAGAAGACTGTGCATTACGTCCATTTAGGTACTGTGCTAGACACATTTGTGTTCCTCTCCCTTTTTGAAAGCCAAAGACAGATGGGTGGATCATGTCTTTGATCTGGTGGAGTAAACGAGTAAGGATAATTCTTTCACAGGTTTTAGACAGGCAGGACGTCAGAGAAATCGGCCTATATTCATCTGGCCGTCCTGGTTTTGGAATGGGAATGATGGTTGCCTGTTTCCAAGTGGTAGGCAAGATGCCTGCCATGTAGGTTAAGTTGAAGAGATCAAGAAGAGGATTTCTTCCCTTAACCTGTACCTTTGCAAGAAGTCGGATGATGTCGTAAGTGATTCCATCATCCCCAGGTGCAGTGGATTTGCTGGTCTTAATGGCTGCAAGGAGTTCCCCCCTTGTAAATGGTGCATCAGCCTCATCTAAGAGGTGGCACTGATAGTCAATTTCGTTTTTATGGCCTAATTTAAGGGAGCACCTGCGTATGGATAACGGAAGACTATCAAGAGAAGAATCCTCACATCATTTATTGAGGAGAGATGAGGCTACCCTTTCTGGATGTGGGTGGGGTGTTATACTGTATGTATTGCCTTTAATCTTGCTGATTTCCTCCCATACATTACTCATGGTTGTCATGGAGTCAATTGATTCTGCCCAGGCATAAAAATTTTCCTCCCGTTTCCGTGTTATTATCTCATTGATCTTTTTACTAAAAAACACAAGATCCCTAGCTAAGTAAGGGTTTTTTCCCAAGTGTCGTAGCTGACTTACTGTAGTCGTATGAGCCTCCTAAGCAGTTTTATCTCAGGGTCTTTGTTCAGTTGTTGTACATGTCTACCTCTGGAGGATAAAGATCTGTGCTTGGCAGGGCTTTTGGGCTGTATTTGAGTAATGATATTGCCAACTTGCTGACAGAGAGTTTCATTAAAGTGATCCATGCTGGTAGGAGTAAAGTCTTAATACCAGCAGGCAATTTTTTCAATGAATTCATCATGATATTTAGCAGCAAGGTGGTATCTAAGGCGTGGCTGGGGTGGGGTTCTTTTGCAAAAAGGGAGAGTTATACCTAATGCCCAGTGATCACTAACTAAGAATGGGATGACTTTCGCAGTACTTGGTAGTGTGTGCTGATTGTATAGAGCTATATAGTCCAATTTCCCTCCTAAATAATGAGTTTTTTCGAAGGGGCATAATAAGTGTATGGGGTCACTAGTATTTTGGAGATAGTCATAATAAGCCTTACCGTTTTTTCCAATGGTCCTTCCCTCGGAGCCCAAGAGAGGATGGCGAGCATTACAATCCCCACACAATAAGACAGTATCAGTATGTATCATGCAGTCAGGAGGTTTAGGTACCACCTCACTATCATGTGGATTATATACATTAATGATGGTGATAGTTTTACCGTCTAGAAATATTTTAATACTAAGATATTCAACACAGGAGTTGTCACTATTGTCATCAATCACTTTCGATGGAATTGAGTTCTTTATGTAAATGCCAAGCCCTCTCGTAGAGGGGTTAGCAATATTTGGTC
>NC_061835.1:13268790-13271290 GCF_019202785.1 Penaeus chinensis
ATATAAGCTTATATCATTCCGCTGCAGCACGCAGTAATTTTCCTAATTATGTAGTAATATAGTCACACAAGTGTGCATTTGATTTTTAATACATTCAGTTGACATCATTAATAATGCTAATGAATCTTCTTCTCTCTTTTTCCAATTTCCCCCGTCCGTCCCTCCTCTCTCTCTCTTCTCTTCTCCTCTCTTCTCTTCTCTCTCTCCCTCCCCCTCCCCCCTCTTTCTTCTCTTCTCTTCTATCTCTCCCTCCCCTCCCCCTCTCTCTCTCTCTTCTCTTCTCTCTCTCCCTCCCCTCCCTCTCTCTCTCTTCTCTTCTCTCTCTCCCTCCCCCTCCTCACTTCGCCCTCTCCCTAATAGACTATGCTGCCAGCGTGAGCAGCTTCCCGTTCTGCCCAGAAGGGTGCCCGTTGGACTGTATGACACGAATGGTTGTCGACAGCGACCGGTCCTGTAACAGGTGTGAGTGCGACCCCGGCAGCACAGGATCGCCTTTTTATTTTTACTAGAAAATATTAGTGATTTGGCTTTTTTTTTTCTTAACCGGTCATTATTGATCCTGTATTTTGACCTGAAAATGTTGGTTTTAGCGTTTTTTCCCTCTCTTTTTTCACCATGCAATATTTATGTTGTATGATGTTGTATTTTGTAAAACTATCATCATTTAAAAGGTTGGAATGTAGGAAATTTACTGAATACTTACTGAAATGATTTTTAAAGCACCGTAGTGAGTTCGAGGGAAGGGAGAGTACGTGCTTAAAACCTTTGTTAAAATGACCGTTTAAAACCATCCTAGGTATACGGGCATAAATATATATCTCTGTAATCCTTTTTGACGCTATATGTATCATTAAATTCTGAAGCGTTAATAGTTAATAAATCATTTAAAACAAGAGTGTATTTTAATTCCTTCCAGTTCAAAAAAAAAAAGAAAAGAGTAAAGATGATGATGAATAAAGAAGAGTGACAGAGCTAGCAATAGCAAGGCTAACGAGAATGATTATGGTAATATTGATGACGATTATTACCATAATGTAAAAATAATGAATAAAGTCATAAAAGCAGATATAATATTCTCTTCGCAATTGAAATAAAGAGAATGGAAACCAAAATGACAGTATTCAAATATTCATTGTGCTTGATTGAACAGGTTTGGTTTTATCTAGTTACAAAATATGCCCATAAAACGCGTAGATTAAAAAAAAAACTGTTACAACAACAAAACATAAGGTCAGTGTATAGTACTTTAAGAGGTAATGCAGCTCTGGCTATGGGATAAAACAAATAATTTATTTACGCTTATTCTTTTGTTTTTGTTTTCCCCCTCTCCATTGTGTTCCGACTAAAGAGACAGCCAATTCACTGGAAAAACATAAACATTTTCAAAATATCAAAGGACACTTGGAGGGTAGTTATGAATACTGCGTACGTATAGCTTACATACTTGCATCTGTACATACATATATACATAGATACATACATATATACATACATATGTATGTATATTTATGTCTATATATCGATATATATTTACATAATATACATATGTGTGTATATATATACATACATATGTATACATACACACACACACATACACACACACACACACACACACACACACACACACACACACACACACACACACACAGATATATACATTCATATACATATATATACATATATATATATACATATATCTATATGCAAATATGTATATATATATGTATGTATGCACACAAATATACATATATATATACATACACAGCTGTATGTATGTATATGTATGTATATCAGTGCATAGCACGGGAGGCTACAGAGGTCACGTGTCGCCTCCAAATTTATTGTCGATGATTAATGCTGAACACTTCACCTATAATCCCACTTTGAAAGCTGTTCACGGACCTCCCTCTACGCCCATCCAGAAACACAAATGTTTATACTTCGTACCAGGCTTCTGCAGTGTGATCTATGTTTATATTCAATTTACTACGTTGTTCCATAATGGCCTGACTTATTGTATTTCACCCAGTGGGAATATCTGGCATTCAGAAGTCATTTTTAGAGCACTTGCTGTCATGTTGATTAATGCTTCAGACATGACAATAGTATTAAGCAGCTGATTCAGGCTCGTGTGGTTTTCAATATGGAAAATGTACTTTTATATCTACAGGTGGAAATTTACACGAAATTGGACGTACACAGTTTCATCCGTGCATTGTAAATTTTATCAAAGCTATGTTCATTATTTTGACATGATTATATAAATATTTCTGAGTATCTTAGTACTGTTATGAAGGTGTAATTTATTACACTAAAATCTATTACACTTGCATCCGTCATGACTTGTGATTATATAAAGCATATGATGTATATGTGTGTGTGTGTGTGTGTGTGTGTGTGCATGTATACATATATATATATATATATATATATATATATATATATATACATATATATATATATATATAACTATATGTATACATATATATGTGTGTGTGTG
>NC_061835.1:13281290-13283790 GCF_019202785.1 Penaeus chinensis
GCAGCTCCGAATCCATTCAATTTTGCGCCGTCATTCCTAACTCAAAACCTTCTCGATTTTGTTCTCTCGCTCTCTCTCTCTTCTTCCACTCTCCTTCCCCCTTTATCGCCTGCATTCCACTTTCTCCTTCCTCCTCTCTCTCCGACCAGAAGAGAGAAGAGGAGACTGAAATGAGGAGGAAAAAAAAGAGGAATTAAGTGTTTGGAGAGACAAAGACGGGGGATCTTCAGGAAGTGTACACGTATCAACACATACTTTACGTCTTTTAGGAATTAAATCTACGTTAATGCCGAATTTGATAACTTTTCTGTTTGATTCATTGTGCAGGGTGAATACTCTTTAAAGGATGTATAAAATTATTGTTAAATTTGTTTGTTTTTTCGTTTTTTGGGTTCACTTGTAACTACCAAAGACTTGTTTACATGTACTGAACATGTGCAACAAAGGTCTTTTACAAGCACCAACTTTATGAGATATGCTATTTGTGATATTTATTAACTCGTTAGCTAGGCATTTTGTTATCCACCAAAAAATTATTGATGTGCTCCTTTTAACATGTTATATATAATGCAGAAGCTTTTAATTTGGTAATTTTGGAATAGATAACTGCTCGGCTGCTACTGGTACTATGTTGATCATTGCATCCTCTGTACTTGAGCAAATGCCAATAAACCTACTGCATATATATTCTGGCAAGAGGGAGCTTTAGACCTCCCTGGCAGTTTGTCAAATAAGAGGCCATTCCAAGCTCAGTCTTGTAAGAATGTGAGTCACTTGATTGAATAATGTCATGTCATTCTTATGGAGAATGGTAATAGTACAGAATAGAGAAGCATTAAACAGTACTGTAGCCTCTTGTTTGGAACCGGCAAAGGGTGTTTAACCTCCCTTGAGATGGATTTAGTGAGATGGAGATTGGGGACAGGTTTCAGGTAGTCAAGTTCAGTACTGTTAGAATATACTTAGTTATTTGCTGAACAAAATTATGCTAGCTTGTATGCTGATTTTAGTATTAGATTATTGCCTTACTTTTACCTTTGACAATAATTGTATTTTGCGAATCTAGGATATAATCTATTTGTGATATTACTTTTGCAAGTTGATTAGAAAATAGTGCAACATGTAATACTTTGGTATTCATTTAGAGCAAAATATAATAGCACTAAAATAATAAAAGAACTACTCCCTAATACACAAAATAGACTAATCTCTGCAGACAGAAAATGAAAATGTGGCAACAAATACCACGGCGATTGGGTGGGGGTCCACGATAGGGAAATATGATGACGGAATGGGGTTTGTGGGCAAAACCTCTGGGTTCAGGTTTTTGTTTCTTATAATGGTGCTAGTGGATTTCCCAGGAATGTCAGGAGTAATAGGGACTTAATCTCAGGAGTAAGGTCACGTCACAAACATTTTCAATGCCTTCATGGTTTGATGTATTACAATATTAGCTGAAAGAACGAATAATAATTGCAAGACTGCATGGCTATGAAACAAAACAAAAAAAAAATTACCAAATCTAGGACTAATATATCCATTATTGAATACCCTTTTACTTAACCAACCAACTTGATAACGTGAAAAAAGGGGAAAATCATGCCTAAAATAAAAAAAATATCCTGCTGATACCAATTAACCAAATGCTGTAGTAACAATTGGCAGAATTAAATGATAAGCGCAATATAAATGGCTAAATACTTCGCAAAAGGGCACTAGAATGAGCACGTCCTGTGGGATCTTTACTGCAGAGACCCTCCACTCACGAGGCTTGTCACAGACAACTGTACATCAAGTAGTTGCTTGTGTTTTTAGCCCTAATGGCAGTCGTTGATGAAATGCAACCCCTCAAAATTAGGCTTAAAACCTCATTTTTTGAAAACAGGGCAGTGACCAGCATGTGGTGCCTAAAAATACTCTTGTGTTTTACAGCTTATCGTAATAGTTCATATAATGACTATATCTCCAGAGACTGTCCCTATTTTTCCAGATAACAAACTTTGGGACAGTCCTGGGAAGCTACAAACATAGCTGTATGAAAAAAAACTTTCCTCTCAATGGGAGCTTTATCTCCAGACCCACACCTTATTACCTAGGACATGTTTCCTACATGACACTTGTTATAATTTATTAAACATTATAGTCAAAGTCAGGTCATAAAAAAGAAAAAAATGCTAGGGGGCAGGCAAAGTGAACATGCCGCCATAAGAAAATTTGGCCGAGGGCCGAGGTGACAGGAACTTGCCATTATGGGAATTTCGGCTGAAGGCAGGGTTGGCGAGAACGACTTGCCTCGAGTGCACAAAGTTTTTGTAGGATGATTAGACCCATTGGGCATTTAGGATGGGTATTTTGCATTATTTTCATCGATGCGAGTAGAGAATGTACCATACATGAGTCATGATTGGAAGATGTTGATGCAGTTGTAGAAATGAAACCACTGCAGATAGACCATTTAGTGAACCTGTATCAAAGTATTCTATTTATAAGAAGTGAAAGA
>NC_061835.1:13288790-13293790 GCF_019202785.1 Penaeus chinensis
GACATCGTGTCCATCCAGCCATGTCCAGATGTCAAGTATGGCAAACGTATCCATGTCCTAGCCCATTGATGACACTGTTGAAGGTCTCACAGGAAACATCTTTGAGGTGGGTGGAGCTGAAATTTGGGGTTTGGGTGTGTAAAGATGCAAAAGTTCAACTTCAGGGATAAGTTAACTAGCAATAATTACAAACATAGCAGAAAATGGAGCACTTAGTAAAAGACACTTCCTTTCACATTCCCACAGGTGTATTTGAAACCCTACTTTCTGGAAGCATACAGGCCCATCCACAAGGGCGATCTGTTCCTTGTGCGAGGTGGTATGAGGGCAGTGGAGTTCAAGGTGGTGGAGACAGATCCTGCACCTTATTGCATCGTCTCCCAGGACACTGTTATCTACTGTGAAGGAGAGCCAGTCAAGCGAGAGGTAAACCCCCCCCCCCCCCCTCTTTTTAGGGAATAATATAATGTATTTTAAAGAAGAAATTAGAAGAGACTGAATCTGTAAATGTGTCACACACTGTATTGAGCACAAGTTTCAAAGCAGATTTATCATAAACTAACATAAAATCCTCAAACTATCACAGGAGGAGGAGGAACAACTGAATGAGGTTGGCTACGATGACATTGGTGGCTGCCGCAAACAGTTGGCACAGATCAAGGAGATGGTGGAGCTGCCTCTCCGCCACCCTTCACTCTTCAAGGCCATTGGTGTCAAGCCCCCAAGAGGTACATCCATGTTTTCAGTTTTTTGTCTGAAGACTGAGGGAAAGGACTTCGGGATTTGGGGTTTCAATGTTGCTGACAGTGAAAGAGGAAGTGGTCCTTCTCATCACCATTATTATTATTATTATTATTATTATTATTATTATTATTATTTAAAGCAAAATTAGTATGTGAGGCTTAAATATTGTAGTTCTTAAAGTTTCTTACTTGATATATAAAATAAACATAGTCCCACTTAACCAAGGTATAAAATACGTCGATTCAAATACCACCATATATATTTATTTTTTATTTTCAGGTATCCTTCTCTATGGTCCTCCTGGTACTGGTAAGACCCTCATTGCCCGTGCAGTGGCCAATGAGACTGGAGCATTCTTCTTCCTCATCAATGGACCCGAGATCATGTCAAAGTTGGCTGGTGAGTCCGAGAGCAACCTTCGCAAGGCCTTCGAAGAGGCTGAGAAGAATGCCCCTGCCATCATCTTCATTGATGAGATTGATGCCATTGCACCCAAGCGTGAAAAGGTACGTGGCCATCTGCTACTGCTTCTCCCCTCTTGATTGGTTAAATTTTATTAAGCCAAATGATATCGTCACTTTACGTGTCAGTAGTGGAAGCTTTTATTGTGAATTACAGACTATTATTAGTAGAAACATCTGCCTGCTGTCTTGGTACTTGTTGATCGTTTATTTTATGAGGTGCCTCTTTCTCCTCTTCTCTTCTTCTCTCCTCTCGTCTCCTTTCCTTTCCTTTCCTTTACTCTCCTTTCCCCCTCTTTCCCCTTCCTCATCCACACCCCACCGTATTTAGCTAACAAGATTTTTTCGTTTAGACACACGGTGAGGTGGAAAGACGTATAGTGTCACAGCTGCTAACTCTCATGGATGGCCTCAAGCAACGAGCCCATGTCATTGTTATGGCTGCCACAAACCGCCCCAACTCCATCGACCCGGCACTCAGGCGATTTGGACGCTTTGACAGGGAGGTTGACATCAGTATCCCAGACACTACAGGTATGGTGCCCATTGTCTTTTTTATCCTCTTTTCCCTCTTATTAAGTTTTACCAGAGCATAACAGATAGATTAGTGTGTTTAAACATTACCTATGCTGTATTAACTATTATCATCCCTCTGAATATATATTTAATGATAAAAAGAAAATAATAATAACAATAAAAAACAAATAAATAAATAAATAAATAAATAAATAAATGCACCACTTCTTGAAACCTCTAGTTTGTTTGAAAGCCAGAATATCATTTCATCATTTTTCTCCTGCCCCACAGGTCGTCTGGAGATTTTGCGCATCCACACAAAGAACATGAAGCTATCAGATGATGTGGACCTGGAACAGATTGCAGCAGAGACCCATGGTCACGTTGGTGCCGATTTGGCAGCCCTGTGCTCAGAGGCTGCACTCCAGCAAATCAGAGAAAAGATGGACCTCATAGATCTAGATGATGACCAGATTGATGCTGAGGTTGGTTGATGCAAATCTATTCAAGAAGGAAAGATATTTTCCTGTTTAAGATGGAAGGAAAAAAGAATGTTTATATTTATCTTTATATTTATTTATACTATCTTTATATATATCTATACTATCTTTAGTTATCTATCGTTTGTTTCAACATTGCCTTTAACTTCGTATTCCAGGTATTGAATTCTCTGGCTGTGTCTATGGACAACTTCAGGTTTGCTATGGGTAAGAGCACACCATCAGCTCTGCGTGAGACAGTGGTGGAAGTGCCCAACACCACTTGGAACGATATTGGTGGTCTCGAAAATGTCAAGAGAGAATTGCAGGTAGGTTGGCTATCTAGTAACAAAGAAAGGTGTACTTCTGTTTTAGTGGGTAGTTTTGATTTCCATAACAATCTCCCTTCGATAGATTCATAAATTTGGTTTGGTCTTTTACAAAATGATATGGTAAGAAGCTTTAGTGTGTGTGTGTGATTGAGTAGTACAAAACAGTTTATTCATCATAAATGTTCTACCTGTAGGAACTGGTGCAGTACCCTGTAGAGCATCCGGATAAATTCCTCAAGTTCGGCATGACCCCCAGCAAGGGTGTGCTCTTCTATGGGCCTCCTGGTTGTGGTATGTATTTTATTTCAGAGATTTTCTAGTTTTGTTAAATATATATTACACATCATACTACTACATATTAGTTGATAAAGTAATCTGATGCTTCACAGTAAGACCATTGTTATTTCAGTTGGTTGAGATGTACGGCTTTCCTAGACTTGTTTGAAAAGTTTTGTACAGTATGTGAATTAATGAAGAGTATGAAGTTATAACCAATTGTGAAAACACCCAATTCTTTCTTTTTTAGGTAAGACCCTCCTGGCCAAGGCTATTGCCAATGAGTGCCAGGCCAACTTCATTTCCATCAAGGGCCCAGAACTCCTTACTATGTGGTTTGGTGAATCTGAAGCCAATGTCAGGGATGTGTTTGACAAGGTATGTACATCTTGGAAAGAAACTAATCCCTTGCAGCTGTCTCCCTAGTAATTTTATCCCATTTCCTATCCCTTGCAGCTGTCTGACTGTATGAAGTATTGGGAACTTTTTGTTTAATATATAGAACTTGTTGTATGCTGACAATAGTTCTTAAGGGACCCCAACATTAATAACTATGTTTCACAACAGGCACGTTCAGCAGCACCTTGTGTTCTATTCTTTGATGAATTAGACAGTATTGCCAAGGCTCGAGGTGGCTCTGCTGGTGATGCTGGTGGAGCAGCTGACCGAGTTATCAACCAGGTGAGTAAACTTTCTCATTTGTTTATAACTATAAGCATGAAGCAATATTACCTCAGGATATTTTTATAATTCAGTAATGTGTGAACAAGTATGGCAACCTATTCGTCACCATTCATCGACAAAGTATAACCACCATATTTGCTTCAGGTTCTGACTGAGATGGACGGCATGGGAGCGAAGAAGAATGTCTTCATCATTGGTGCCACCAACCGGCCTGACATCATTGACCCAGCCATTCTTCGTCCTGGCCGTTTAGATCAGCTCATCTACATCCCTCTGCCTGACGAGAAGTCACGTGTACAGATCCTGAAGGCTTGCATGAGGAAGTCTCCAGTGGCTAAGGTAAGAAGAAGAATTCTTGATTTTATTCAGTGAAGTTAGGTTGGCTGAATATTTAATGTTTTCATTTGTCTATATATAGATATATACATGTACATGTACTTTATTTAATAGAATTTTGCAATCAGAGACTGACCAGTCCCCTTTTTTACTGTTCTTTGCCAGAGTGTTGACCTGGATTACCTTGCCAAGGTCACTCATGGTTTCTCAGGTGCAGATTTAACCGAAATTTGCCAGCGTGCATGCAAACTTGCCATCAGACAAGCCATTGAGGCTGATATTCGCCGAGAGAGGGAAAGAGCAGCAGGAGATACCATGGATGTAAGTAATTTTGTTTTGATTAGTAGATAGAAGGAATTTCACTTCATACAATTTCAATTAGTTACAGGTTGGGGCAGTGCATATGTGAATTGTTTGACAAATGAAATGCCATTTGATTGAGGTCCTTACTCTAAATGAATACAAGTAATGTAATTTATTGACCTGGGCAGATGGAAGAGGAGGATCCCGTTCCCGAAATCACCCGTGACCACTTTGAGGAGGCCATGAAGTTTGCCCGTCGGTCAGTGTCAGACAATGACATCAGAAAATACGAGATGTTCTCACAGACGCTACAGCAGAGTCGAGGCTTGGGATCCAATTTCAGATTCCCTGACCAGCAAGGCCAGGGTGGCAGTGGCCAGGGAGGAAACTTTGGTGCCGATGGAGAGGACGATGACCTCTATTCCTAAAGTGTGTCTCATCCCTTACCCCATCCTGCTCCTCTCCAAGGGGTTGGCTTGTGGGGTAGGGTTTGACATAGGGCATAAAATACTAGAATCATTCTGAGTGGAATGCTTGGACTATTCCTTAATATAGTGGGGGAGAACCTTTGAGTCTTGAATTTCAGGAACACATTGTAACTTTTGTTTGTCCAGAACAATAAAAAGGGGACATACAGGTATATATTTATAAAATCCCCTCCTCACGCTCGAGCAGTAGTGAAATCAACAGAAGAATCATAAAACCACTTTACCAAGATGTAAACACTTTCATGATCGGTGTCCTTTCATCCCAGTGTTGGGTTGCCTGGAATATGTCTTGTTTTACTGAATTGGGCACAAGGCTTGTCTTGGCATGATCTAAACAAAACACAAAATATTGTTACAAAAGGGAAAGGTATTTGAGAAAAA
>NC_061835.1:13316290-13318790 GCF_019202785.1 Penaeus chinensis
ATTATTATTATTATTATTACTATTATTATTACTATTATTATTACTATTATTATGATTATTATTATTATTACTATTATTATTATTATTATTATTATTGATATAACAATTATTATTAATATAATCATTATAAACATAATAATAATAATAATAATTATTATTATTACTACTAAATATTATTATCATTATAATTTTCATTAGTATTATTCTTATAACTAAATGAGATAAATTTGTCCAAAAATCTAACCCATATTCCTACCTGATCAGGTTGGCGTGCTCCAAAGGGCCGTGGAAAGCAAGAGTGCCGCCGTGGGCATCCTCAGGTCAGAGCTGCAGGAGTGCCAGAGAGAGAGGGACAAGTTCCGCATGATGGCTGAGCAGGGGACGATTCACAGGTCGTCTGCACCTGCCATCTCGAAGGTATTGTTGTGGGGTGTGTGGGTGTGGGTGTGGGTGTGTGGGTGTGAGGGTGTGAGGGTGTGAGGGTGTGTGGGTGTGTGGGTGTGGGTGTGGGTGTGTGGGTGTGGGTGTGTGGGTGTGGGTGTGTGTGTTTGTGTTTGTGGGCGTGTGCGGGTGCATATTATAATCATCTTAGATAGCACATACCTAGTTGACTTTTACCTAGAGCCACTTCTACACACACATACATATATACACTTACTCCATATATGTGGATGCTGTCTTTTCTTCTCAGATTTATGAAACTTATATCTAATAACTATAATTAAAACTGTTTTTTTTTTTCTCTCTCTCCTACTTCCCCCTCCCCACACTCCTCTCCTCCTTTTCATCTCCTTTATTCACTTTCTCTCCTACCTCCTCACCCTCTCTTTCTCTTCCTATATCTTTTTCTTTTTCTTTTTCTCTTTCTCTCTTTTTCTTTTTCTTTTTCTTTTTCTTTTTTTCTCTTTTTTTTTTCTCTTTCTCTCCTTTTCTCTTTTTCTCTTTCTCTCTTTCTCTCTTTTTCTCTTTCTCTTTCTCTCTTTTTTTCTTTCTCTCTTTTTCTTTCTCTCTTTTTCTCATTTTCTCTTTTTCTCTTTTTCTCTTTTTCTCTTTTTCTCTTTTTCTCTTTTTCTCTTTTTCTCTTTTTCTCTTTTTCTCTTTTTCTTTCTCTCTTTCTCCCTTTCTCTCTTTCTCTCCTTCTTTCTTTCTCTCCTTCTTTCTTTCTCTCCTTCTTTCTTTCTCTCCTTCTCTCCTCTTTCCCTTACCCTCTTTTCTTATTCATATCCACACAGCCCGCGTACTCAGACCCCGGTAGATCTGCAATGCTCAGTGGCTCGGAAGGAACCTTGGCCCAGCTCCTGTCACAGTCCAAGGAAGAAAACAAGATGCTGCGACTCGATGTGACGGAACTGAAATGTAAGCTGCATGACGCCCAGGCTGACATCAAGGTATGTCACCAAAACTCGTCGGTGTGAAGCGAGATTTGCGACGAGAGGCTTAGATTGGGGATGTGGTAGCTGGTATTGGGGCAGGTATTTATAAGATTTAAGATTGTTAAGATTAATTGGGATTGGTGCAGTAACTGATAGTATCAGGAAAGTCACTAGAAAATTGAAGATTATGAAAATTGATTAAGATTGAAGAGGTAGTTGCTAATATTAAGGGAGCCATTTAAAATCATTAACATTAGTATGGTTAACCAACATCAGAAACATGACTAATTCAGATTATTCTAATTAGCCTAATTAAAAGTAGTAAGATTATTGACAATTAATTAGCTCTTAATATTAAAGTCATTACGATTAAAAATAGTAAGACTGATTAAGTACGGTAGAGACACTCTGGGTTTGCACACCTAGAGTAATTCAGTTCTTGTATTAATTCATAATTTTCTCCTTCTTCTTCTTCTTCAGGTACTGCGGGAGGAAGTGCACCGCCTGCGAGGTGGGGAAGGTCGCAGAAGGAGCATTGCACACACTACAGTTAGCCAGCTGGCTCATCAGGAGAGGGAGCAGTTCATCTCACAAATGGAGGCTCTCAGTGCCAAAGTTAGTAATGGGGTCTCTGTTGGGGTCTGCTTTAGCTGCTTTGGTTTCCTTGTATCTTTATGCTTTTCTGTCCTCTTTCTTCTCCTTCTCCTTCTGTTTCTTCTTTTTCTCCATTTTTCTTCTTCTTCTTCTCCTTTTTTTTCTGTTTTTGTTTCTGTTTCTATTTCTTTTTCTTTTTGTTTTTGTTCTTCTTCCTCTTCTTCCTCCTCCTCCTCTTCCTCTTCCTCTTCCTCTTCTTCCTCTTCTTCCTCTTCTTCTTCTTCTTCTTCTTCTTCTTCTTCTTCTTCTTCTTCTTCTTCTTCTTCTTCTTCTTCTTCTTCTTCTTCTTCTTCTTCTTCTTCTTCTTCTTCTTCTTCTTCTTCTTCTTCTTCTTCTTCTTCTTCTTCTTCTTCCTCCTCCTCCTCCTCCTCCTCTTTATTTCTATATCACCAGTATCTTTTTCCATCTTGTCTTCCTCTTCCTTACTTCTTGCTTCCCCTCAGTCACTCAGTGTAAACATCAGCATATAAAAG
>NC_061835.1:13323790-13326290 GCF_019202785.1 Penaeus chinensis
ATAAAAAAATTAAACTGATACATGCAATAGCATATCTAAATACAGAGAAGTTAACAGTTAGAACAAATCATATATCTAAAGTCATAACTACATAAATATTATTCAGAATAACTAATAATCTATTTCTAAATTGATTTTAGAAGAAATGAAAAACAGAAGAAAGATAAGAATGAAAAACAGAAGAAAGATAAGAAATAACAGGAATACACAAACAAATACAGTATTACCCAAGCAGACAAATAAAAGGATAAAAAGAGAGACAGCACATGAATGAGTGTATGAGTAAGATATGAGTGAAAGTGAGTGAGAGTAAGAGTAAGAGTGAAAGTGAGTGAGAGTAAGAGTATGAGTGTGTGTGCCCGGTCCTTTGAGCAAAGGTGTATAACTCATCAGGAATTCCCACTTCTTAAAGATTGCCACAAAAAAGGGAAACTGCATTCATTGTATCCAGACAATAAGCTCTAAAGGGTCTGTCGTATAACTGAAACGTCATACCATCCAAGTGATTTTTTTTTTTTTTTAGTGCTTCAGTTTCACAAATTTGTTCATATATTTCTTTGTGATTTTGCTTTTATTAGCTTTGATTTTTGTTGGATTCATCTATATTTCTTGATATTATAATTACATTCCAGCAGAATAGGCTAGTTCTGGCTCATGGAACTTTTAAATAATTTGTAAAGAAAATGGAATATAGTTCAGTAATTTTTTTTTTTTTGTCTTTCTTTTGATTGGATGAATATTTTGTTCAGCACAAATAAAAAATCTTTGCTAATTCAGTTGGTAATTTCTTTCATCTTTCATATAGAGAAAAAAAAAAACTAATGTATTTGCATGCATTTTTTTTCTGGGTTATTATAATTCATGTAAAATATGTTTCTGAAGATTCTGAAATTTAAATTTATAGCAGTTATATCAAAATATACCTCATATTTTGTTCACATATACTGTTCAAGATAAGCATTTATATACTGCTGGTATGCATTACCAAAAAAAAAAAAAAAAAAAAGAGAAAAACTTAAATGTACAATATAAACAATAAATTATATTCTATAAAGTTTATTTTTTTAACCATACTTTGGCAATTCATATTTCCATATCTACTATTAGGTCTGTACATTTACATGGAGCCCAGATATTCTTGGGGAGACATGGAATAGCAGTAGAGAATATAGAACTTTCAATGAAAAGAAAAAAATATATATTTTAGAGCACAATTATTCCCTCCTACATGTAGTTCTATAGCATGTGACTTGCTCTTTTGATAAGACTGATAAGTTAAAAGTGATTATTACTCTATCACACTTTAAAATCTTGACCCACAGCCACTAGGGGGGCTTGAATGCACATGCCATGCCCACTGAGTTTTGTTTATTAATTGTCTTTACACATAGATGGTTCCACAGATACCAGGTCACCAATGAGCCAATTACGAGTATTATCTATCTCCACTGTTTAAGCTTTTCCTTAATTTCCAGGGTTTTTTTTCTGGTATCTTATATTGTTGTTTGTAATAGCAGTAACATTATAATAATCATAATGACAATAATGATAATAACAGTACCAATATTGATAACATATGTATAAAATACATTTTTCCCACAAATCAAGTGAGGTTATAAAGCTACTCCTTGTGTATAAGCTTTAGTAGAGTGATCAATGTGGAGAGACATTTCACAAAACAGCACTGCAGAGAACACCACATTTTCATGGTTACAATAGGTTAAGGGAATACTGATCTATTCCAAAAGGTTTCGAACATTTACCCCAGGAGGCATCTATTCTTGACTGAGCTCATATGGCATGTATCCAGTTGAGCCTACTCTCTATTATGCATGCTAAAGAATCATTCATTAGTTTGGCCTTAACTGCAGTAACTGAGGATGGAGCAGCCCTACAAACTGGGGTTAAAGTCACTTTTTAGCTTCTTTTATTGAAAAAGTATACATGCAGCTTAAATTACAGACAATGGAGAAAACATGTATCCTGTGCTTCTACTTTTCATGTAAGAAGCTGAAAGCATCCTGTGCTTGGCTTATCAAAGTTTGGATAAATGATAGTCATTGGGTTAATAAGGCAAATTATGCATCATCAGTATATGTAAGAAAAATAATTAACAGAACAATATATAAATAAGATGTAAATTCAAGGTTACTGCAGAAGTCAAATAGATGGATATTTTCTTTCTTTTTTTTCCATACAAGTTCCTTTGTACTAATGTCGACAAGACCAAAGAAAAGTATATATCTTTTTTGTCTGCATTACACTTTTCTGCAAAATAAACCAAATTTTCCTATCACATTCAGTATACACACTCACTATATATACTGCTTACATCTACTTTTCCAAAACCAAATGATTTCCTTTCAATAATTTCAGCACCTTTTATCTCAGGTATGCTTTCTTTTTCATATTCTGCCAATGCTCCTTCTCAGCATACGTCTTCAATTTTCCTTCAAGTTCCTGAATTTTTTCTTCGTGGTGTTTCTGCAAGATGAATAGA
>NC_061835.1:13343790-13348790 GCF_019202785.1 Penaeus chinensis
CTCACTTATCACCTCCCCCTCCTTCCCTCTCTCCCTCAGTTCGCAATGACATCATCGGCATCATGCTCAACCGGCGCTTCGTGGAGGAACTTTTCAAGCCTCAGGAGCTCTACACGCGCACCGCCCTCCGTGAGGTTTTCGACCGTCTTGCGCATGCGTCGATTATGCGGCTCAACACTCCCAGTATGGATAAGGTGGGTGTCGGGAGAGGGGTGTGGGTGGGGGTGAGGGGTGAGGAGAGGGGTGTGGGTGAGGGTGGGGGGAGGGGTGTGGGTGAGGGGTGGGGGGAGGGGTGGGGGTTGTGTGTGTGTGTGTGTGTTTGTGTGTGTGTGTGTGTGTGTGTGTGTGTGTGTGTGTGTGTGTGTGTGTAAGTGTGTGTGTGTGTGTGTGTGTAAGTGTGTGTGTGTGTGCGTGCTTGCTTATGTTTATGTGTGTATTACCTCTTATTCGTAATACCTTTATCATTCATAAGGTACGTTCATATATGTAGTATATGTTGTTGTCTTATTTATGCATATTCTTCCAGTCAATACTCAGTAGTGTGTGTGAGTCTGAATGTACTAAGGGAGATTTTGTGTGTGAGTGTGAAGCTTAACAATACTGATGTGGATAAGATGCTTTGAGTTTACTAAATGAATTCATGTCTTCCCCCTTCTTATTCCCTCTCCTCTCCTTTCTTCTCTATCTCCTTCTACTTTCGCTCCTCTTCATCTCCCCTTCCCTCTCTCATTTCCTACCGGTTCTCTTTCTCTTACCTCCCTTATTCCTATTCTCCTCTTGTCTCTCCCTTCTGCCTCTCTCACCTCTCTCCCTCTTCCATGTCCTCGCTCTCCCTCCCCTTTCTTTCTCTTCCTCTACCCTTCTCACTTCCCTCCCTTTTCCCTTCTCTCTGCTTTTCTTCTTTCTCCCTTCCCTTATTCCCATTTTTCTCCCTGTCCCCCTTTCCCTCCCTCCCTCACCTCTTGGACAACCTCCCTTCTCTCTCCGCCTCCTCCCTCCCTTCCCCCCTCCCACCTTCCCTCATCTCCTTCCCTTTTCTCTTCCTCCCTCCTTCCTTCTATCATCTTAATAATATCCTCTCCCTCTCCTTCCTCCCCTTCTCTTCTCCCTTCCTCCCTTACCTTCGCCTCCTTTCCTTTCCCCTCCCACCTTCCCTCATCTTTCTCACCTCCTTCCATTCTCCCTCACTTTCCTCCTTCCCTCGTCCCTTCCTCCTTCCTCCCTCACCTCCCTTCATCCTAATCTTCTCCCACCCCTCACCTCCCTCCTTCCCCCCTCTTATTCTTTCTCTCTCCCTCTTCCTCCCCTCCTCCCTCACCCCCTTCCAATCTCCCTCCTTCCCTCCTTCCTCCCCTCCTCCCTCACCCCCTTCCAATCTCCCTCATCCCCTCTTCCCCCCTCTTTCCTCCCCTCCTCCCTCACCCCCTTCCAATCTCCCTCCTTCCTCCCCTCCTCCCTCACCCCCTTCCAATCTCCCTCTTTCCTCCCCTCCTCCTTCACTCCCTTCCAATCTCCCTCCTTCCCCCCTCTTTCCTCCCCTCCTCCCACACCCCTTTCCAATCTCACTCCTTCCCCCCTTCTTCCTCCCCTCCTCCCTCACCCCCTTCCAATCTCACTCCTTCCCCCCTCTTTCCTCCCCTCCTCCCTCACCCCCCTTCCAATCTCCCTCCTTCCCTTCTTCCCCCTCTTTCCTCCCCTCCTCGCTCACTCCCCTTCCAATCTCCCTCCTCCCCCCTCCTCCCTCACCCCCTTCCAATCTCCCTCATCCCCCCCTTCCCCCCTCTTTGCTCCACTCATCCCTCACCCCCTTCCAATCTCCCTCCTTCCCCCCCTTCCAATCTCCCTCCTTCCCCCCCTTCCAATCTCCCTCCTTCCCCCTTCTCCCTCACCCTCCTTCCAATCTCCCTCCTTCCTCCCCTCCTTCCAATCTCCCTCCTTCCCCCCTCCTCCCTCACCCTCCTTCCAATCTCCCTCCTTCCTCCCCTCCTCCCTCCCCTCCTTCCAATCTCCCTCCTTCCCCCCTCCTCCCTCACCCTCCTTCCAATCTCCCTCCTTCCTCCCCTTCTTCCAATCTCCCTCCTTCCCCCCTCCTTCCTCCCCTCCCTCCCTCCCCCCTCCTTCCAATCTCCCTCCTTCCCCCCTCCTCCCTCACACCCTTCCAATCTCCCTCCTTCCCTCCTTCCTCCCCTCCTCCCTCACCCCCTTCCAATCTCCCTCCTTCCCTCCTTTCTCCCTCTTTCCTCACCTCCCTCCTCCCTCACCCCCTTCCAATCTCCCTCCTTCCTCCCCTCCTTCCCCCCTCCTTCCAATCTCCCTCCTTCCCCTCCCCCTTTCCCCCAACAGCTCTACGACCTGATGGTGATGGCGATGAAGCACCAGGTCCTCCTCGCCCCCCACCCGCGCGACCTGCTCCTCCTCACCCTCAACCACTTGGACGCCCTCAGGGGGTTTGCCACGTCCACATCCGTCCTCGCCCAGGTGGAAGGGACGCTGCTCCTCTTCACGCAGGTGGGGTGGGGCTTGTAGGTGGGGGTGGGGCTTGTATGGGGGGTGGGGCTTACAGGTGGGGTGGGGCTTACAGGTGGACGGGGCTTGAGTTTGGCCGGAGGGGGCGTGGCTTGACTTTAGGGGGAAGCCTGTGGGGAGGGAGTTGCATGGGGGGTACGGGTTGAGGGCGGTGATGACAATAATAATAGTTTTAATGAAAATAGGTAATTAAAATAACGAGATTAGAGAATGATGATGATAATAACGAGAATAGGTGATGATAATGATAATAACGAGAATACATAATGTTAATGATAATAACGAGATTAGAAAATACAATGATAATAATGAGAGTAGATAGTGATGATAATAATAATTAGAATAACCGACAGTAATGATAATAAGGACGAAAATAATAGTCTGATAATTGCTATAATGATAATGATAACAATAATGGTTATAATGATAATACTAATAACTACAAATATATACATTAATGAAAATGATGGTAAAGATACTACTACTAGTAGTAGTAGTAGCAGCATCAGCAACAGTAGTAGTAATAATAATAATAATGATACTGATAATAATAATAGCTCTAACACTGTACCTTATTTCGTTCCCTCTGCTCTTCCCCTGCCCTTGCACCCAACCCCCTCCTCCCCCTCTTCCCTAAACTCATTTCCTTCCTCCCTCTCTCCCTCCTCCCTATACTCCTTCTCTTCCTCCCTAAACTCCCCCCCCCCCTTCCCTGCTCCCTAAACTTCTCCCCCCTTCCTCCCTCCCTCCTCCTTTTCCCTAAACCCTCTCCCTTTTCCCTAACCCCCTCCCGTTTCCCTAAATTCCTCCCCCTTTTCCCTAAACTCCTCTCCTTTTTCCCTAAACCCCTCCCCCTTTTCCCTAAACCTCTTCCCCTTTTCCCTAAACCCTCCCCCTTTTCCCTAAACCCCTCCCCCTTTTCCCTAAACTCCTCCCCCTTTTCCCTAAACTCCTCCCCCTTTTCCCTAAACCCCTCCCCCTTTTCCCTAAACTCCTCCCCTTTTCCCTAAACCCCTCCCCCTTTTCCCTAAACCTCTTCCCCTTTTCCCTAAACCCTCCCCCTTTTCCCTAAACCTCCTGCCCCTTTTCCCTACACCCCTCCCCCTTTTCCCTAAACCCCTCCCCCTTTTCCCTAAACCTCTTCCCCTTTTCCCTAAACCCCTCCCCCTTTTCCCTAAACTCCTCCCCCCCCCCCCCACGCCCAAACAGACCTACGGCAAAATGCACATGGGAGAGCTCGCGAGCATCCGCCACGCCCTCCTGGGTTTCGTGCAGGACCTTCGCATCCGCGTGTCGCTCTTCCTGAAGGAGAACCAGCAGAATCCTTCGGGCGCCTTCGTCATCGACACCGACGGGGCTGTGCCGTTTGGTGAGGGATTGGAGGTTGAAGTGGTTGTTGCTGCTGTCATGGTCATCGTCGTCATTGACATGTTCATCATCGTTTGTATCGTTATTATCATTATCATCAGTTATATTCATCACCATTGCCATTGTCATCACTAGTAACATCATCATCATCATCATCATCATCATCACCATCATCATCACCATCACCAGCATCATCATCATCACCATCATCATCATCATCATCATCATCATCATCATCATCATAGTCATCATCATCATCATCATCACCATCATCATCATCATCATCACCATCATCATCATCACCATCATCATCACCATCACCAGCATCATCATCATCACCATCATCATCATCATCACCATCATCATCATCATCATCATCATCATCATCACCATCATCATCATAGTCATCATCATCATCATCATCACCATCATCATAATCATCATCATCATCATCATCACCATCAGTTCAATGTACAGGAAGTATTTTTCCAAAACTCCTCATATAAACAATCTTGGTCCTCGAAGACAGATATCCTCCACGAAAGAACAGGATGATGGAGCTAATCACAAAGAAGAGAATATACTAACCTGCGAGGTGTACTGTTTGTTATAGCGGACTAGAATTCCCGGTATTATTGGAAATGAAGCCTAGCACCTTAAATACAGAATCTTAGCTTGCCGAGTAGTAGAACACATTATTCTATGAAAGCTTTCTTCTATATTATTTTCTTCGGCGATAATAACGGTAATAAGGAAGGTGTACAATCCAGGAAAAGCAGAAACCTCACGCCCCCAACGCCGCGAGAAAATGACAAAAAGTCGTTGAAAGCGACGGAAAATCGGACGGATTTGTACTGCATGACGTAAGCGAGGGAAATCAAATGAGCCAATTAGAGTTGCGCTTTAACGTGACGTGACCATAGACACTGACGTCCAGTGTAAGACACCAGAAAAGACAGACACCAGTTTATCATCAGATGTCTGATAATAAGGAACGGCGAGTGCGATCACGATTCCCGCCAACAACGACATGGAAGACCCCTAGATAATGCTTGAGGTTAGGTGTAGGTAAAACTGTTTTTCAGTCTCTCTCCTGCCGAAACATA